>NC_090449.1:139894309-140199947 GCF_031143425.1 Pleurodeles waltl
GAGGAGGAAGACATTTGTTGCTCCTCATTTTTTGCTTTTTCTTCGCATAGAAAAAGCAAAATGCCAGACATGATTGTTTATGTGTGGGAAGGTGTCCCTTCCTGCACATAAACAATCATTTCAAAATGACGCTTTGGCACTTCTGTGTGTGCTGCATTCTGAAGCACACACAGAAGTGCCAAATCGCCATTAGTGATTGTTTATTGGTGGAAAGGTGCCCCTTCCTGCACATAAACAATGAAACCCCTCAACGCAGGCATCCTTTCACGATGGTACAAGGATGCCTGTGTTGTCACTAGGCAGCTCAATTTAGCGCCAGAACAGGGGCAACACAGGGGTGTGCCGTATTCAATTAAATACGGCGCAGCCCTGCATTGTGAAAATGATGGAGCGTGGCGCTGCCAATTTTGGTGCAGCGTCACGCTCCATCATTTTCTTTTTAAATATGGGCCTTAATGTGTTACTTGTAGGGCATATCCTGCAGTGCCATATTCCAAAATCTCACTCTCCCAAGTGGTGACGATGCACCACGCATTCACCATTCCCTTTTCAGTGGTTCTTGATCACATAGAGAACGATCAAGTCATTCCACCACATGGAGACCACACAACTACAACCAATATTTTTTAATCAAAATCTTTTTGGGAATATGTTCCGTTCTGTCAGTATGCTGGCTCTGGAAGACCTCAACTAGGTTCAGTCTCTCTGCCTTAAACTAGTGGAGTGGAGAAACGGTCCAGAGACCTAGTGGTGGCTCAAATATCCAACTCTCTACCCAGAAGTAACTGAAACCACCACCCCAACCCCACCGCAAACCAGGATCTATACCAGGGGCGAGACTGTTAAAATCATCATTAAAAAAAAAAATCTTGGAGTTTATGGTGGATGCATAGGTATTGGGGAATGCACTGGCCCTAATGTATAAGGAACCCACCACTCCAATTAATCTACAATCGGGAACTTTAAATGATGTGTCCAGCGTGAATACTATGAGGCATATTCACAAAGGTAAATTCAGCCATTAATGTATATTTACAAACAAATTTGCTTTACTCATGCCTGCCAGGAATTCAGAAAAGGGACTCCTGGTATACGTAAGCCAATTTAAGTGTGTGGAGGTCTCTGATATGAGTGCAGTTATCTGCCCCCAAAAATTGCACTGAAGCGGTAGGAAAGTAGGGGTTTGAAGCCATGGTCATCTTTGGAAGTTTGTGAGCTTTGACCATTATGTACATATTTCAGCATCCACAAACTCCTCTCCTTCCCCTTTCCAAACTGGAAATGGTCAGATTTTTCCTCCAGCCTAGGACTGGTGTCGATCCGTTTCCAGGGTTGGATTAGGAATGGATGACACCCAAATTTGTTGAGGATGTAGAAGGGTTTTCCACATGGGGAATAATATTTTACACGGGAAAAAAGTGTGCGTTTGCAGAGTGGACCTTATTGCCTCTGCGTGGACTTCTCCTCTCTGGACTCCACACAGCAGCATTGGAATAGGATACTGGAGGAAAAGTCACACAATTATTTCAAAGTACAATTGGAAATCTGTGTTGTGTAGTTTTGCAGGCACACTCCTTGAAGCGTTTGTGAGTTGCAGAAAGTAGGAAAGGTTCCTGCAGATGGCGATCTCGACCTGCACTTTTCCTTCTTTCTTTGTGATTTGGACCCTTTGGGGTGTCCATTATATTGTGCTCCTGACAGACGAACTGATATTTATACTTTTTTAGCGCCGCATTTGCGTCATTTGTTTGACGCAAAATCGGCGCAAACTTACAAAATACAATTGGGGCATATTTATACTCCGTTTGCGCCGAATTTGCGTTGTTTTTTTCGACGCAAATTCGACGCAAAACTAACTCCATATTTATACTTTGGCGTTAGACGCGTCTAGCGCCAAAGTTCATGGAGTCAGCGTCATTTTTTGGCGTGAACACCTTCCTTGCGTTAATGAGATGCAAGGTAGGCGTTCCCCTCTTAAAAAATGACTCCCAGGCATGTGCGTGGTATTTATACTCCCGGGCAAAAATGACGCCCGGGAGTGGGCGGGGCAAAAAACCCCGCATTTGCGCCTCTTTTTAACGCCTGGGTCAGGGCAGGCGTTAAGGGACCTGTGGGCTCAGAATCAGCCCAGAGGTGCCCTCCCCTGCCCCCAGGGACACCCCCTGCCACCCTTGCCCACCCCAGGAGGACACCCAAGGATGGAGGGACCCATCCCAGGGGAAGAAAAGGTAAGTTGTGGTAAGTATTTTTTTTAATTTTTTTGTGGCATAGGGGGGCCTGATTTGTGCCCCCCTACATGCCACTATGCCCAATGACCATGCCCAGGGGACATAAGTCACCTGGGCATGGCCATTGGGCAAGGGGGCATGACTCCTGTCTTTGCTAAGACAGGAGTCATGTTAATGGCGACTGGGCGCCCCAAAAAAATGGCGCAAATCGGGTTAAGACGATTTTTTTGCCTCAGCCTGACTTGCCCGATTTTGGGACGCCCAAACGCCATTTTTCCCTACGCCGGCGCTGCCTGGTGTACGTCGTTTTTTTTTCACGCACACCTGGCAGCGCCGGTCGGCTAACGCCATTCAATAAATACGGCGCCCGCATGGCGCTTCAGAATGGCGTTAGCCGGCGCTAATTTTTTTGGCGCAAAACTGCGTTAGCGCAGTTTTGCATCAAAAAGTATAAATATGGCCCAATTGTATTTTGAAAGTTTGCGCCGATTGTGCGTCAAAAAACGACGCAAATGTGGCGCTAAAAAAGTATAAATATGGGCCTGAATGTGGAGAATCTGAGTTTTCCACCTAGAGCAGATTGGTGGGTCACATGTAGCATCGCTTTTTTGGAAGTTTCGTCTTTAAGTAGGATCTAATCCTGTGCCATTTCAGCACTCCAGTAAGGCCTTTGACATTCCAGTATCAAATCAATAGCACTGATTTTGATTTAATAAAATGTGCTAAACATTCTGAACATTTCTGCACCTAAACGAAAATGTTGCACTGGCCAGAAGTGTATATTTTTTTTGTGCTTGGCTCAACCAGGAACGAACTAGGCTTAGCTTTAGTCTTAGATTCTAACGCACTCAGGATGTGTGCTTTCATTTCTCATTCCGACACCACCCCTCCTAACCAAAATGGATTTGGACTTAGAATACTTTCACCTTGACTTTTTCATTCTATTGCTGCATTTGATAGAACTTTATGCTAATTTCCTGTATTAATTTAATGCATTCTCAATGGTTACTATTTTAGCCTTCTGTGAATTGTCTTAACAAACCTTCATTGTTTTCAATTTATTCTAGACTTCACCAATTTTATGGAATGCTTTTTGTCCCATTTAGAGACACACTTCTCATCTGGCCTTGAGGCGGAAGCTCAACACCACCCCCGATCCTGTTTAGGCGCTTTATCTCTGTCTTATCAGATTAGCAGAGATAGCAACAACAGAAGTGAGGGTGACATAATGTCTCGACACCCTATTTTCTATTTGCTTTTTTGTGCTTATTTGACTTACCTATCATTGGCTTGTGTGTGCATCCACCATGTTCCGGTGCTAAAGCCCATGTAACTCAGTTTCTTTTCTACCATATCCCTAATTTGGTTGCAACAATAACTACAATAGATACCAGAATTTCCTCCAGTAGTACTCCTATTCAATTAAATTAACACGACACAAGCAACCGGATCACAGCCAGTTCCCTCCTAATGAAAGGCCCACTAGTGGTAGCCGAGTCACTCATTTCTTTGTGTATTACTAAAACCAACATATTAACACTGACATAAGGTGATTCTGGCAATTTCCATATATTTGTCTGGTGCATCCAAGATGCTGTAATTTTAAAATTAACATTTATCTGATTAAGTTAATTGAGCCCTCTTTAATTGATTTTTTCAGTGGTTGCACACCAATTAGTGCATCACTGCATAGCCACAGTTACCATTTGGCCCCAGTGGGTTAATGTAATGCGTGGCTTTTCAGGATTGCTAAAAGAAAGGTTTGCTCTCCTTAACATCAATATTTAGTTTGGCAAGCTGTAGAAAAGCATTAGGGATATCTCAAGCTTTGTTTGCTTTTGACTTTATTGAAGGTTTTCCCTCTACAAGGTTTGGGGCTATTGTAGGAGGCTGGCTTTCTATATAGTGTACCCCAGCTTGGTTTACAGAGGTAAAAGCTAGATCACCTAATGCTCCAATTTTTAAGGTAGCTTGATCGAGCAATTAGACCGATCTTGGAGAAGTGCTAAGCATTTGTTGTACTCACAGTATCAATAAATGTGGACGCACACTCAAAAGAATAACTGGAGACCAATTTTAAAAAAGAATTCAAATTTCTATAAAAAAAATTAAGATCAAGTTCATCAAAATCAGGTAAGTACTTTTTAAGTTATGATTTTTCAAAGTTTAGCAAAAATAGTCTTTTTTGTGCGTAATTACACACCATAGGAATCCATTTGAGAAAATTAAAAAAATGCATATAAAATCTGGTAATGCGCTTACCCAATGTATCCTTTCGTTTATAGGTCGAGGTCATCGAGATGTTCTGAGGACCAGCAGGGGAATTCGGGTGGCTCTCGGGTTTCTGCAGGAGCAGCTGTTGAAAAGTCCTTGGAGCTTGTGTAGAACCACTGTTGCTGGCCACTTGTAAAAGCAATGCACAGGTGGACTTCAAGGTGAGTTCGGTGGGTCCCCATTGGATTGTAGATGTCGCAAGGAGTTGAAGGACCCTAAGAGCACAGCTGGTTTTCCAGTGTAGCACCCAGGGAGGCCAGTGCAGAGCAGATAGATGAGCCAGGAGCTGTGCACAAAGGTGTCCTTGAAGCAGGAGGCAGGTCACTTTCAGGGTGGCAGGTCAGCAGGGCCACTCTAGGGGTGGTTCTTATGTGTCTTGAGGTCCTTCGACTGAGGCTAACTCCTGGTCCTTTGGGAGTATGGAGTAGACTTTTTTTCTTGGTGTCAGACTTTAGGTGTCCAGTACCCCGGGCTATTGCACGGTTCAGCCACTGCAGGTCTCAGTGCCACCAAGCCTGGCACACTTGCAGGATTTGTCCTCCGGGTCCTTCAGGTGGAATTTAGTCTGGCTGCTATGTCCGGTTCTTTGGACAGCAGCCAGTCAGTGAAATGGACTTCATTGGTATTTTGCTTCTTTGTTGCAGGTAGTGATGCCTTCACTCTGGAGAGAGATCTTTAGTGATTTTCAGAAGGGTGGAAGTCCTCTGGGGTTTTGTAGAGTCCATCTGATGTCCATGCAACCCCTCAGCGGCGATTGTCGAGTCCTGGGTGCAGCAGGCAGGGTTTGGTGCCTTTTTCTTTGTGCAGCAGGAATGAAGTTCTCAAGCCTTGGGTCTTCTTTGTTGCAGGTCTTGTGTCCCTACAATGTGATCTGCAGGTCTGGGGGTGCTCACTAAATACTGCATTTAGTGCACTTTTAGGGGAGTCCCTAGTAGCTACCAATGGGTCATCTACCTTCGGGTTGCTACACCCACTATATGGACACCTCGTGTGGGCAGAGGTCACTTCCCTATCCCTGTTTGGCAATTTTCCTACCATGCAAGATCAAGGAAAATTAAATGGAGGGGTCACCAAGCATGCAACACCTTGGGGGTGGTGCAGGGTGGGTGTGGCCACTCTTCCTGTCCTTTGTGCATTTTCCTGCCGTTGGTTGTTTGTAATGGTGGCAGCCATCTACTGCTAGCAGCAGGGCTCAGGGTCATGTTTCAAGGGCGGCATGCCCTTTGAAGCTCGACATGCAGGGCAGTGCACATTCCTGGGGGAGGAGGACTTTGTTTTCTGAACCCAGAGAGCAAGCCTGTCACCACAATGTTCCAGAATCTTGTCTGGTGGTGGCAGGCTGGTTGTGACTGGCCAGAAACCATGCCAGGGTTAGTTAGCTTTTGCAGAGGTCACCTCTTGCAATAAATCTAATACTGGTTCCACTTTGGATTTATTGTTCTGAGTTGTTTGATACCAAACAACCCAGGGTTCAGAGTCGCCATCATGTAGCTGTGAAACTCGTACTGACCAGTGTCCAGCACATGCATTTAAAATGGTCTCTTTGTCCACTTACTATGTCCTAGGTCTGGCAAGTACACAGTAGGGACATATTGCTCATGCATCTATGCCCACATATGCATTATAGTGTGCCCTGCTGTAGTAGATCCTATTTAGTTTTATTGGAAATCAGGAGTTCGCTTAGCCTTCTGGCTTGCAGACCTGTTCCCTCTTCAACCAGTGACTTTTAACCTACTTAGCCTCATCTGTTTTAGTGCATTAATTTAATTATTTTTTCCAAGATGGCTGCTATGTGTATAGTTAGAAAGATGGTTTGGTTTTACATTATCAGTGCCACTCTGTGAAGGCATCACTATCAACGTCAGACAAGTGATATAAGTAGGTATTCACATTATGTCCCTTTCCCACTTACGTGTGACAGGAACATAATGTACTTTTTGAGGGAATTGTTTATATAATTGCATCCCCAAGCATTCCTTCTTATCTATTGTTTGGGAACGTACCTGCATCAGGAGTCCTACAAGATCTATATAAATACATCTCATGCAGACAAGGTTATCAGAGGGATTCCTACCAGATGCCATCAACGCTATATATTCTACACAACACCTTGATGCAAACCTGGCCTTCGTGTCCCCACAGAGTCTGATGTAAAGATCACATTCCAAGGTAACAGGGGTTGGAGGCTCTTCTCATGGACATGGCACTGGCATATTAGGCTTAACACACCTATCTCTTGTTAGGTTAGAAATTAGGTTCTCCATGCTGGGGTATTAGGGCCTATTTCACATCTCGTTATTGCAAGATGGCGGGGGTCTTTATATTCATGACTCTTCGTTTTTACAATTCTGCTTCTTGCATTGTTCATTATCCTGATCATTGCAGCTCATGCATTTTTCAGTAGATTGCGGTCTTGTTAATAAAACCTATTGAAAACTTTACTGCATTTCCTTAATTGTCTGTGTGTGAATGAGACTTATGGATCATGTGAGAAAAGGGTAATCTCCGTTTAACCATGACTCCCTTGAGATGTTGCACTATAGAGTCAATGCCTAAAGGCTGCTAGAAATCACCTTATACTATTTGGATTTTTGGTGAGGTACTTCTTGTGAGCCGGAAGGGTTGGGTCGACAGTTGTGACTTGATGTAGGATTGGCCTAGTCGCCTACAAACAAAAGTGCTGTCATCCCTTGTAGGAGGCTGGACTGGCTTGTAGTGAGTACCAAGGGGTACTTGCACCTTGCACCAGGCCCAGTTATCCCTTATTAGTGTATAGGGTGTCTAGCAGCTTAGGCTGATAGATAATGGTAGCTTAGCAGAGCAGCTTAGGCTGAACTAGGAGACGTGTGAAGCTACTACAGTACCACTTAGTGTCATATGCACAATATCATAAGAAAACACAATACACAGTTATACTAAAAATAAAGGTACTTTATTTTTATGACAATATGCCAAAGTATCTTAGAGTGCACCCTCAGTGAGAGGATAGGAAATATACACAAGATATATATACACAATAGCAAAAATATGCAATATAGTCTTAGAAAACAGTGCAAACAATGTATAGTTACAATAGGATGCAATGGGGAAACATAGGGATAGGGGCAACACAAACCATATACTCCAAAAGTGGAATGCGAACCACGAATGGACCCCAAACCTATGTGACCTTGTAGAGGGTCGCTGGGACTATTAGAAAATAGTGAGAGTTAGAAAAATAACCCTCCCCAAGACCCTGAAAAGTGAGTGCAAAGTGCACTAAAGTTCCCCTAAGGACAAATAAGTCGTGTTAGAGGAATAATGCAGGAAAGACACAAACCAACAATGCAACAACTGTGGATTTCCAATCTAGGGTACCTGTGGAACAAGGGGACCAAGTCCAAAAGTCACAAGCAAGTCGGAGATGGGCAAATGCCCAGGAAATGCCAGCTGCGGGTGCAAAGAAGCTTCTACTGGAAAGAAGAAGCTGAGGTTTCTGCAGGAACGAAAAGGGCTAGAGACTTCCCCTTTGGTGGACGGATCCCTCTTGCCGTGGAGAGTCGTGCAGAAGTGTTTTCCCGCCGAAAGAACGCCAACAAGCCTTGCTAGCTGCAAATCGTGCGGTTAGCGTTTTTGGACGCTGCTGTGGCCCTGGAGGGACCAGGAGGTCGCAAATTGGACCAGGAGAGAGAGGGGACGTCGAGCAAGACAAGGAGCCCTCTCAGCAGCAGGTAGCACCCGGAGAAGTGCCAGAAGCAGGCACTACGAGGATGCGTGAAACGGTGCTCACCCGAAGTCGCACAAAGGAGTCCCACGTCGCCGGAGACCAACTTAGAAAGTCGTGCAATGCAGGTTAGAGTGCCGTGGACCCAGGCTTGGCTGTGCACAAAGGATTTCCGCCGGAAGTGCACAGGGGCCGGAGTAGCTGCAAAAGTCGCGGTTCCCAGCAATGCAGCCTAGCGAGGTGAGGCAAGGACTTACCTCCACCAAACTTGGACTGAAGAGTCACTGGACTGTGGGGGTCACTTGGACAGAGTCGCTGGATTCGAGGGACCTCGCTCGTCGTGCTGAGAGGAGACCCAAGGGACCGGTAATGCAGCTTTTTGGTGCCTGCGGTTGCAGGGGGAAGATTCCGTCGACCCACGGGAGATTTCTTCGGAGCTTCTGGTGCAGAGAGGAGGCAGACTACCCCCACAGCATGCACAAGCAGGAAAACAGTCGAGAAGGCGGCAGGATCAGCGTTACAGAGTTGCAGTAGTCGTCTTTGCTACTATGTTGCAGGTTTGCAGGCTTCCAGCGCGGTCAGCAGTCGATTCCTTGGCAGACGGTGAAGAGAGAGATGCAGAGGAACTCGGATGAGCTCTTGCATTCGTTATCTAAAGTTTCCCCAGAGACAGAGACCCTAAATAGCCAGAAAAGAGGGTTTGGCTACCTAGGAGAGAGGATAGGCTACTAACACCTGAAGGAGCCTATCAGAAGGAGTCTCTGACGTCACCTGGTGGCACTGGCCACTCAGAGCAGTCCAGTGTGCCAGCAGCACCTCTGTTTCCAAGATGGCAGAGGTCTGGAGCACACTGGAGGAGCTCTGGACACCTCCCAGGGGAGGTGCAGGTCAGGGGAGTGGTCACTCCCCTTTCCTTTGTCCAGTTTCACGCCAGAGCAGGGCTAAGGGGTCCCCTGAACCGGTGTAGACTGGCTTATGCAGAATTGGGCACATCTGTGCCCAAGAAAGCATTTCCAGAGGCTGGGGGAGGCTACTCCTCCCCTGCCTTCACACCATTTTCCAAAGGGAGAGGGTGTAACACCCTCTCTCAGAGGAAGTCCTTTGTTCTGCCATCCTGGGCCAGGCCTGGCTGGACCCCAGGAGGGCAGATGCCTGTCTGAGGGGTTGGCAGCAGCAGCAGCAGCTGCAGTGAAACCCCAGGAAGGGCAGTTTGGCATTACCAGGGTCTGTGCTACAGACCACTGGGATCATGGGATTGTGCCAACCATGCCAGGATGGCATAGAGGGGGCAATTCCATGATCATAGACATGTTACATGGCCATATTCGGAGTTACCATTGTGAAGCCACATATAGGTAGTGACCTATATGTAGTGCACGCGTGTAATGGTGTCCCCGCACTCACAAAGTTCAGGGAATTGGCTCTGAACAATGTGGGGGCACCTTGGCTAGTGCCAGGGTGCCCTCACACTAACTAACTTTGCACCTAACCTTTACCAGGTAAAGGTTAGACATATAGGTGACTTATAAGTTACTTAAGTGCAGTGTAAAATGGCTGTGAAATAACGTGGACGTTATTTCACTCAGGCTGCAGTGGCAGGCCTGTGTAAGAATTGTCAGAGCTCCCTATGGGTGGCAAAAGAAATGCTGCAGCCCATAGGGATCTCCTGGAACCCCAATACCCTGGGTACCTCAGTACCATATACTAGGGAATTATAAGGGTGTTCCAGTAAGCCAATGTAAATTGGTAAAAATGGTCACTAGCCTGTTAGTGACAATTTGGAAAGAAATGAGAGAGCATAACCACTGAGGTTCTGATTAGCAGAGCCTCAGTGAGACAGTTAGTCACTACACAGGTAACACATTCAGGCACACTTATGAGCACTGGGGCCCTGGGTTACCAGGGTCCCAGTGACACATAAAACTAAAACAACATATATACAGTGAAAAATGGGGGTAACATTCCAGGAAAGATGGTACTTTCCTACACAACCCCCCGCCAAACGAAGGACAATAAGACTAGCCATGACCTGATGAGTCTTCATTGTCTAAGTGGAAATATCTGGAGAGTCCATCTGCATTGGAGTGGCTACTCCCAGGTCTATGTTCCACTGTATAGTCCATTCCCTGTAGGGATATGGACCACCTCAACAATTTAGGATTTTCACCTTTCATTTGTTTTAGCCAAAGTAGAGGTTTGTGGTCTGTCTGAACAATGAAGTGAGTGCCAAACAGGTATGGCCTCAACTTCTTCAGAGCCCAGACCACAGCAAAGGCCTCCCTCTCAATGGCAGACCAACGCTTTTCTCTAGGGGTCAACCTCCTACTAATAAAAGCAACAGGTTGATCCTGGCCCTCAGAATTAAGTTGTGATAGGACTGCCCCTACTCCTAATTCAGATGCATCAGTTTGGACATAGAATTTTTTAGAGTAACAAGGGCTTTTCAGGACAGGTGCAGAGCACATGGCCTGCTTCAGCTCCTCAAAAGCTTTCTGACAGTTTGCTGTCCATAATACCTTTTTAGGCATTTTCTTGGATGTGAGGTCATTAAGAGGGGCTGCAATGGAGCCATAGTTCTTAATGAACCTCCTGTAATACCCAGTGAGGCCTAGGGAGGCTCTCACCTGAGTCTGAGTGGTAGGGGGAACCCAATCAATAATTGTTTGGATTTTCCCCTGAAGTGGTGCAATCTGTTCCCCACCAACAAGGTGTCCCAGATAAACCACCTTACCCTGCCCTATCTGGCACTTTGAAGCCTTGATAGTGAGGCCTGCCTTTTGCAGGGCCTCCAAAACTTTCCATAGGTGGACCAGGTGATCATCCCAGCTGGAGCTAAAGACAGCTATATCGTCCAAATATGCTGCACTGAAAGCTTCCAGCCCTTGCAGGACTGTGTTCACCAACCTCTGAAAAGTGGCAGGTGCATTTTTCAAACCAAAAGGCATTACAGTGAACTGGTAATGTCCTCCAATGGTAGAAAATGCAGTCTTAGGTTTAGCATCTTCTGACAATTTGATCTGCCAATACCCTGCAGTCAAGTCAAAAGTGCTTAGATACTTGGCAGATGCCAGTGTATCTATGAGCTCATCTGCCCTGGGTATAGGGTGAGCATCAGTTTTGGTTACCAAGTTGAGACCTCTATAGTCTACACAAAACCGCATTTCCTTCTTTCCATCTTTGGAATGGGGTTTTGGTACCAGTACCACAGGAGAAGCCCAAGGACTGTCAGAGTGCTCAACCACTCCTAGTTCTAACATTTTCTGGACCTCTTGCTTTATGCAGTCCCTGACATGGTCAGGCTGCCTATAGATCTTACTTTTGACAGGTAAACTGTCTCCAGTATCTATAGTGTGCTCACACCAAGAAGTGGTACCTGGCACAGTAGAGAAGAGTTCAGAGAATTGATCTAGGAGATTTATGCAATTATCTTTCTGCTCAGCAGTAAGACAATCAGCCAAAACTACACCTTCCACAAGAGCATCTTGTTCTGTGGAAGAGAAGAGATCAGGTAGAGGATCACTGTCTTCTTCCTGTCCCTCATCAGTTGCCATGAGCAGGGTGAGATCAGCCCTGTCATAGTAGGGTTTCAGGCGGTTGACATGGAGCACCCTAAGGGGACTCCTGGCAGTGCCTAAGTCAACTAAATAGGTTACTTCTCCCTTCTTTTCAACAATTGTGTGGGGTCCACTCCATTTATCTTGGAGTGCTCTTGGCGCCACAGGCTCCAAGACCCACACTTTCTGCCCTGGTTGGTACTGAACCAAAACAGCCTTCTGATCATGCCATTGCTTCTGGAGCTCTTGGCTGGCCTGAAGGTTTTTAATGGCCTTTTTCATGTACTCAGCCATCCTTGATCTGAGGCCAAGTACATAATCCACAATATCCTGCTTAGGAGCTTTTAAAGGTTGTTCCCAACCCTCCTTTACAAGTGTGAGTGGACCCCTAACAGGGTGTCCAAAAAGAAGTTCAAAGGGGCTGAAGCCCACTCCTTTCTGGGGTACCTCCGTGTAGGCAAAAAGGAGGCATGGTAGAAGGATATCCCATCTCCTGCGGAGTTTTTCAGGGAGACCCATAATCATGCCTTTGAGAGTTTTATTAAATCTCTCCACCAGTCCATTTGTTTGTGGATGATAGGGTGTTGTGAACTTGTACGTTACACCACACTCCTTCCACATGGCCTTTAAGTATGCAGACATGAAATTGCTTCCCCTGTCTGATACTACTTCCTTTGGGAAGCCCACCCTGGAAAATATTCCCAGGAGGGCCTTTGCCACTGCAGGTGCTGTAGTGGTCCTTAAAGGAATAGCTTCAGGATATCTTGTGGCATGGTCCACTACCACCAAGATAAATCTATTGCCTGAAGCAGTAGGAGGGTCAAGGGGGCCAACTATGTCAACCCCTACCCTTTCAAAGGGAACCACAGGCAGTGGAATAAGGGGTGCCTTTGGGGTGCCACCTGTCTTGCCACTGGCTTGACAGGTTTCACAGGACTTACAAAATTCCTTTGTGTCCTCAGACATCCTAGGCCAATGAAACAATGAAACCAGTCTGTCCCAAGTTTTCATTTGACCCAGGTGCCCAGCTAGGGGAATGTCGTGGGCAAGAGTTAGGAGGAACTTTCTGTACTCCTGAGGAATCACTAATCTCCTGGCAGCTCCAGGTTTAGGATCCCTATGCTCAGTGTACAAGAGGTTGTCCTCCCAGTAAACTCTGTGAGAGTCACTGACATCCCCATTAGCCTGTTTGACAGCTTGCTGTCTGAGACCCTCTAATGTGGGACAGGTTTGCTGTGCCACACTCAGCTCCTCCCTGGCAGGCCCCCCTTCACCCAAAAGCTCAGCAGTGTCTGCTTGAAGCTCCTCTGGTGTAGGTTCTGCACAGGGAGGGAATTCTTCTTCCTCAGAAGTTGAATCCACTGTAGAGGGAGGGATAGTAGGAAGTGGTTTGCTTCTACTAGCCCTAGCTTTAGGGAGCACTTGGTCCATTGTTCCAGGATCCAAGCTTCCCTGTCCTTTTTGCTTTTTGGCCTGAGCCCTTGTCAAAGCAAAAATATGCCCTGGGATGCCCAGCATTGCTGCATGGGCCTCCAACTCCACATCTGACCAAGCTGATGTCTCCAAATCATTTCCTAGTAGACAGTCTACAGGTAAATCTGTGGCTACCACAACTTTCTTTGGACCAGTAACCCCCCCCCCAGTTGAGATTAACAACAGCCATGGGGTGGCTAAGTGTGTTGTTGTGAGCATCGGTTACTTGGTACTGGTGACCAAGTAGGTGTTGTTCAGGGTGGACCAGTTTCTCTATGACCATAGTCACACTGGCTCCAGTGTCCCTGTAGGCCTGAACCTCAACACCATTTATTAGGGGTAGCTGCTTGTACTTATCCATATTAAGGGGACAAGCAACTAAGGTGGCTAAATCAATAGCCCCCTCAGAGACTAACACAGCCTCTGTGGCCTCCCTAACAAGGCCAACCCCAACTAAGTTACCAATAGTGAGCCCAGCTACTCCCTTGGATTGGCTATTAGTAGGTTTGCTCCCACCACCACTGCTATTAGTAGGGACACTAGGTGTAGCAGTAGGGGTTGTAGTGGTAGGAGGCTTGGTGCCTTTCTTTGGACAACTGGGATCTGTTGTCCAATGGCCTTTTATCTTACATAAATAGCACCATGGTTTCTTTTCCTTGTTCTGATTAAAAGAGGATTTGGGCCCACCACCCCCACCAGAGTGTTTTTGTGGGCCTGATGAAGACTAATTTTTAGATTTGTCCCCACCCTTGTCAGAAGACTTACCATCCTTCTTTTTGTTGCCATCTTTGTCACCCCCTGTATGAACTTTTCTGTTCACCCTTCTCCTGACCCATTTGTCTGCCTTCTTTCCCAATTCTTGGGGAGAGGTCAGATCAGAGTCCACCAAGTACTGGTGCAACAAATCAGACACACAATTATTAAGAATATGCTCTCTCAGGATCAAGGTATACAGGCTGTCATAATCAGTAACTTTACTGCCATGTAACCACCCCTCCAAGGCCTTCACTGAATGGTCAATGAAATCAACCCAGTCTTGTGAAGACTCCTTTTTGGTGTCTCTGAACTTTATCCTGTATTGTTCAGTGGTTAAGCCATAACCATCCAGGAGTGCATTCTTAAGAACTTGGAAATTATTAGCATCATTTTCTTTCACAGTAAGGAGCCTATCCCTACCTTTTCCACTAAATGATAGCCATAGGATAGCAGCCCACTGCCTTTGAGGGACATCCTGTACAACACAGGCCCTCTCAAGTGCAGCAAACCACTTGTTAATGTCATCCCCCTCCTTGTAAGGGGGAACTATCTTGTGCAGATTCCTGGAATCATGCTCTTTTGCAGGATGACTATGGGGAATACTGCTGCTGCCACCATGGGTTTCTAAACCCAGTTTCTGTCTCTCCTTCTCTACTTCTAAAGTCTGTCTATCCAAATCCAGCTGTTGCTTCTTGAGCTTCAGTCTGGTTTGTTCCACTCTCAATCTATTGAGCTCCCTTTCTAACAATCTGTCATCAGGGTGGGTGGGAGGGACATGCCTTGAAACAGAAGTATGGTGAGAATGGACAGAAGGAGACCTGTCCCTTACAGAAGCCACCCTAACAGCTTGGCTAACAGAAACATCACTACCAGTATGGTGAGAATAAATGCTTTTGCTATGATGTGAGACAACACTATTTATATGGTGTGGCTCATCATCATTACCAACTATGCTAGACTGTCTAGTAATGGGCAGGCTAGGAAGTTTCTTTCCTGAATCTTTTCCTGGGGGAGTCCCTGCATCAGATTGAGAACCATTAGCTACTTTTTCAACAGATGGGGCACTTCTAGCCTTATCCTGTTCTCTAAGCATGTTAAGTAACAGTTCCAAGGAAGGATTCTTCCCTACACTCAAACCTCTCTCTATGCAGAGACTCCTTGCTCCTTTCCAGCTAAGGTGATCATATGCAAGTTTGGACAGATCAACATTTTGGCCTGTGCCAGACATTTTTAGAGAGAGTTAAAGTGATAGTAAAATATAAAAAGTTTGTCAGAGCTTTTAGAAAGACAGAGAAAAAAAACTTTTTAAACTTTTAAGAACTTTTTGAAAGTTTAGGAGTACTTTTCAGCACTTAGAAAAGAGTGAAAAGAGGAAATGCAAAACTTTTTGGCTATGTGTATATACACTGACCTTGTTTTGTATATTTTTCTCTTATGAAAAGTACAATGACAAGAGTGGTAAGTAGTCTCAAAGCACTTATCCCACCGCTGCACAACCAATGTAGGAGGCTGGACTGGCTTGTAGTGAGTACCAAGGGGTACTTGCACCTTGCACCAGGCCCAGTTATCCCTTATTAGTGTATAGGGTGTCTAGCAGCTTAGGCTGATAGATAATGGTAGCTTAGCAGAGCAGCTTAGGCTGAACTAGGAGACGTGTGAAGCTACTACAGTACCACTTAGTGTCATATGCACAATATCATAAGAAAACACAATACACAGTTATACTAAAAATAAAGGTACTTTATTTTTATGACAATATGCCAAAGTATCTTAGAGTGTACCCTCAGTGAGAGGATAGGAAATATACACAAGATATATATACACAATAGCAAAAATATGCAGTATAGTCTTAGAAAACAGTGCAAACAATGTATAGTTACAATAGGATGCAATGGGGAAACATAGGGATAGGGGCAACACAAACCATATACTCCAAAAGTGGAATGCGAACCACGAATGGACCCCAAACCTATGTGACCTTGTAGAGGGTCGCTGGGACTATTAGAAAATAGTGAGAGTTAGAAAAATAACCCTCCCCAAGACCCTGAAAAGTGAGTGCAAAGTGCACTAAAGTTCCCCTAAGTACAAAGAAGTCGTGTTAGAGGAATAATGCAGGAAAGACACAAACCAACAATGCAACAACTGTGGATTTCCAATCTAGGGTACCTGTGGAACAAGGGGACCAAGTCCAAAAGTCACAAGCAAGTCGGAGATGGGCAAATGCCCAGGAAATGCCAGCTGCGGGTGCAAAGAAGCTTCTACTGGAAAGAAGAAGCTGAGGTTTCTGCAGGAACGAAAAGGGCTAGAGACTTCCCCTTTGGTGGACGGATCCCTCTTGCCGTGGAGAGTCGTGCAGAAGTGTTTTCCCGCCGAAAGAACGCCAACAAGCCTTGCTAGCTGCAAATCGTGCGGTTAGCGTTTTTGGACGCTGCTGTGGCCCTGGAGGGACCAGGAGGTCGCAAATTGGACCAGGAGAGAGAGGGGACGTCGAGCAAGACAAGGAGCCCTCTCAGCAGCAGGTAGCACCCAGAGAAGTGCCAGAAGCAGGCACTACGAGGATGCGTGAAACAGTGCTCACCCGAAGTCGCACAAAGGAGTCCCACGTCGCCGGAGACCAACTTAGAAAGTCGTGCAATGCAGGTTAGAGTGCCGTGGACCCAGGCTTGGCTGTGCACAAAGGATTTCCGCCGGAAGTGCACAGGGGCCGGAGTAGCTGCAAAGTCGCGGTTCCCAGCAATGCAGCCCAGCGAGGTGAGGCAAGGACTTACCTCCACCAAACTTGGACTGAAGAGTCACTGGACTGTGGGGGTCACTTGGACAGAGTCGCTGGATTCGAGGGACCTCGTTCGTCGTGCTGAGAGGAGACCCAAGGGACCGGTAATGCAGCTTTTTGGTGCCTGCGGTTGCAGGGGGAAGATTCCGTCGACCCACGGGAGATTTCTTCGGAGCTTCTGGTGCAGAGAGGAGGCAGACTACCCCCACAGCATGCACAAGCAGGAAAACAGTCGAGAAGGCGGCAGGATCAGCGTTACAGAGTTGCAGTAGTCGTCTTTGCTACTATGTTGCAGGTTTGCAGGCTTCCAGCGCGGTCAGCAGTCGATTCCTTGGCAGACGGTGAAGAGAGAGATGCAGAGGAACTCGGATGAGCTCTTGCATTCGTTATCTAAAGTTTCCCCAGAGACAGAGACCCTAAATAGCCAGAAAAGAGGGTTTGGCTACCTAGGAGAGAGGATAGGCTACTAACACCTGAAGGAGCCTATCAGCAGGAGTCTCTGACGTCACCTGGTGGCACTGGCCACTCAGAGCAGTCCAGTGTGCCAGCAGCACCTCTGTTTCCAAGATGGCAGAGGTCTGGAGCACACTGGAGGAGCTCTGGACACCTCCCAGGGGAGGTGCAGGTCAGGGGAGTGGTCACTCCCCTTTCCTTTGTCCAGTTTCGCGCCAGAGCAGGGGCTAAGGGGTCCCTGAACCGGTGTAGACTGGCTTATGCAGAATTGGGCACATCTGTGCCCAAGAAAGCATTTCCAGAGGCTGGGGGAGGCTACTCCTCCCCTGCCTTCACACCATTTTCCAAAGGGAGAGGGTGTCACACCCTCTCTCAGAGGAAGTTCTTTGTTCTGCCATCCTGGGCCAGGCCTGGCTGGACCCCAGGAGGGCAGATGCCTGTCTGAGGGGTTGGCAGCAGCAGCAGCTGCAGTGAAACCCCAGGAAGGGCAGTTTGGCAGTACCAGGGTCTGTGCTACAGACCACTGGGATCATGGGATTGTGCCAACCATGCCAGGATGGCATAGAGGGGGCAATTCCATGATCATAGACATGTTACATGGCCATATTCGGAGTTACCATTGTGAAGCCACATATAGGTAGTGACCTATATGTAGTGCACGCGTGTAATGGTGTCCCCGCACTCACAAAGTTCAGGGAATTGGCTCTGAACAATGTGGGGGCACCTTGGCTAGTGCCAGGGTGCCCTCACACTAAGTAACTTTGCACCTAACCTTTACCAGGTAAAGGTTAGACATATAGGTGACTTATAAGTTACTTAAGTGCAGTGTAAAATGGCTGTGAAATAACGTGGACGTTATTTCACTCAGGCTGCAGTGGCAGGCCTGTGTAAGAATTGTCAGAGCTCCCTATGGGTGGCAAAAGAAATGCTGCAGCCCATAGGGATCTCCTGGAACCCCAATACCCTGGGTACCTCAGTACCATATACTAGGGAATTATAAGGGTGTTCCAGTAAGCCAATGTAAATTGGTAAAAATGGTCACTAGCCTGTTAGTGACAATTTGGAAAGAAATGAGAGAGCATAACCACTGAGGTTCTGATTAGCAGAGCCTCAGTGAGACAGTTAGTCACTACACAGGTAACACATTCAGGCACACTTATGAGCACTGGGGCCCTGGGTTACCAGGGTCCCAGTGACACATACAACTAAAACAACATATATACAGTGAAAAATGGGGGTAACATGCCAGGCAAGATGGTACTTTCCTACATCCCTAAACCAGCAGTCTTGCCTTGAGCAAGGGTCCAACTACGACATGGTGCCACCAAAGATGGTGTTTTGGCACTAATTTACGGATGCTTTGAGTATCTCGGTCTCACACATAACAGGTACCCTGAGTACCATTATACAGAGATATCCGTGGTTTTGGGAAAGATCCTCCTCAGCTGAACAGGGAGCACCTAACTAGGCTGTAGGTTGTTTGAGCTCGAACTCTTAAAAGGGCTTTCTCCCCACTTGGTGTTCTAGCTCTTCACCCATTTCTCAATATGTTCTATAGACATTACTGAAAATGTCAGATATGCATTAACATTACATTTAATAGCGCATGGCTTAACAGATGAAGGCAGGGATGTCACATTCATTGCAGAATCCAATGAAGCTTACCAAACAGAAACTTTCTATTCCTGGATCACCTTTCCTCAGGAAGACTCTACAACATACACATTCCACACATTCAGAGTTGCAAACGTACCACAACTGTACCAAGCATACCAGTATCTTGAAATACTGATTACTTATCAAGAATCACAGAACTGGTTTAATGGTGCCCTACCACAAGTCATAGATTTGGTCCTTTAGGTAATGATGGACCAATGTGGCCAATGTTTGCCACATTTACCCTTCACCCCGGTGTATAAAACATGCAGGCAGCTGATCTGCTCAGTTTTTACAATGAGCTAGTAACATTATATAGATGACTTGTTGAGTTTGTTATGTGAACTTAAGGCTGGAAGGCTTGCCAAAGGGGTGGCCTACCTATATTGCATGCAGTCTGTTGTGGACAGGTCGCACGGGCTGTGTGCCATGTCAGTTTTGCATTTTAGGATTGCACCAGGACCAGTGGCAGACAGTAATTCTAGGAAGGAGTAGGGTGGGCAGGACACACATGCACACTCACACTCACACTCACCCTCATTCATTCGCACATACATCCATTTACAACACTCATTATCAAATATTCAAACATACATGCACCAAACATTCATTTAAATATAAAACAACAAACACACACACTTACCTTCGGCTCTCCCTTGGAGGTCTAGGAAGGTTGAAACTGCTGCCTTCCCTGCCTGACTAATCTAAGGTCAGCTAATGAGGGAAGGCAGCAGTCCCAACTCTTCACAGAGTGGGATGGGGTCAGCTAGACTGTGGACCCCACCCCACTCTGTGATGAGGTGTCACTGATTGACAGTCGGCACTGGGCGCTTCAGGGCTTAAAACTGAAGCGTCCAAGTCCGAAGCCATCAGTTACATTGCCCCTCTTCATAAGGGGGGTGGGCATCCAGGCACCATTGCTAGGTGAAAGAGGTCATGCCGACAGGGCTGTGACATCTTCAGCCCAGCAAAGTTCAGCTCAAGCAGCCGGGAGCCTGTGCAAATAGCGCATGTCTAGCTCCTGGCTCCCTGACCTGAAAATGAAGAGTGTCAGTCATGCTGACCTTTGCTCAGTCTGACGTACACTCTTCTTGAGGGGGGCAAAAGTTGGGGGGGATGTAGCACCTCAGCCTCAAAGGACAGGACGTGGCTGACCATTTACTGTGGACTTACAGTGGCAGCTAAAGGTGAAGAACACTGGCACAGGGTACCTGGTTAGCTGGTACCTAGTGCACTTCAGTCCAAGTTCCATTCAGAAACCAGGCAAAAAGTGGGGAGGGCGGTAATGCAGCAAGGGGCCAGTTTCCACAATTATAACCAGGGTAAAATGAAAGACTGTTTCCATTGTTTTTAATGCGCTTCTGCTATCATGACGTGGTTAGTAGCCTGACCTTGCCCCAGTATTTGAGTAAGCGAATCATAATCATTCTTGGTTGCTCACCCAATATTCTGTGCTGCTTGGCCTTCTGTGTACCATGTCCATTCAGAAATCTTTAATGACACTCGGGTCTCTGTAAAAGCTGGGCACAAAGTTCTCAAGAAAGTTTTCCATAAGGTGAGTCTGCCTCCTCTGGCAGACCGAGGAGGTGCTCATAATTACACTTTGACCTGTCTTTGAGATCAGGCAGCTTCTCCTCCTGCTTTTTTCATTATGGCTTATAGTTCAGCAGTCTCTCTGAAGTAACTACTTGTGTAATTCTCTATCCTGTATCCTCTGCTTTCTGTAGTTGTTATTCACTCTCTCATTTTGTCTAGGTCTTGTAAAAGCAGAATCACATTTATTGCCAAAAAGGCCTATTTTTCTTTATGATGAGCTGCTTTATTTCACTAGTAGAGGGAAGTCTGTACAGTCTTATTGGCTATGAAAGCTGCAACAAAAATTGTCCGAAATTGTGCATCGTGGGCAGACTGAAGTGACAGCAGAACCCTGTTTGGCATGAGGCGTGTCTGTTCAATAGACACATGCTGCCCTGCAGGTGCCTGAAATAGCTGCCATAGAATGCTTTGGGGGGAATATTAGGAGAAAAGGGCCTCATTTACAAAAAAGTCTGACCCATCTGTGACAACGTGCGCCCTAGAGCTCAGTTTTGTAAATACAGTGCCTCCATGGCGGCTTTAGGAGATGTGCGGCAGGAGTAAGAAATCTGACACTGATGACCATGCGTCAGATTATTGTAAATAAGGCCAAGAGTTTTGATCTGCTCTGAGAAAAGTCCCACCTCTCTGTTTTACCAGACCTTCACATAATCATGGAGGTCATTCTGCCAAAGGTTCTGGGTCCCAAGAGTTCATTGCAGAGCATGAGGCATCTCCCAGCCATAGAGGATCAAAAGACTGTGCCAGGGGAAAGCCACAGCACCCAGCAAGTGCTGATGGGACTGCTCCACTCATTGAGGACATCTGCAGTCCAGCAGTATAGCAGCACCAGAAATGTATCCACAGTGCCCCTCAGCGAAAGAGTGGGCCCTGGTGCACCACCAGTGCAGCCCAAAGTCAGCCAATCATTGTGGCCCCACCATGCATCAGCAAGCACACCAGCCTGATTTCAAGACAAGCAGGACCTGGTTTTAAATGATGTACGATGCTGGAGTTGTTCTTCACTTTCACCACCATCACTGCCATGTATGAAGTATTTAACAGCTGCAAAAGTTGTCACCACTTCCCTTTCACACACACATAACACTACTCTGTGCACTGATTTGGAGAAAGTTGGGTTACAGCCACAGTCCACTATTTTGCTTCCTCAATATTTAGGCACATATTTATACTTGTTTAGCACCGCATTTGCACCGCTTTTTGGTGCAAAAACGGCGCAAACTTACAAAATACAATAAAAGCGGCGCTAAAAAAGTATAAATATGGGCCTTATTATTTTAATGGGGCAAAGTACTAAACTTTGCTATAAGAGTCCTCTACAATCTTCCCACTAAACTCCTGCAACCAACTAGCATCATCACTAAGCTAATTATCAGCAAAACCCAGGGCAACATACAAACGACTGATTCTGCATTTCAAAGGAATGATGTTTCCTAGCAGCAGTTTTGCACAGCAGTAGTTTTTTTTTTTTTTTTTACATTAGTCCATTTTATGACGTTTGCATACGAGTGCACAAAGTAAAGGAAATTGTAAACAAAAAATAACTGAAAAATATAAGACGAGCTTGGTGCATGGGGGACATTCATAAGGTGAGGAATCTTTCAGATATATCCATCACAACTATTCATTTCTACAGATATCAAAAAAGTGATATAATACAATGTATTAAAGTGAAACACAAAATTTCAATAAAAAAAATATTTTACTTGAAAAGTATCTTCATCATGTATTTAAATGGTGTTTGCCATGTCATTTACATGCCAAATCTTTTGATATCTTTTTGCGTTGCTTCTCAGAACTTAGCCAGATCTGTGACTCGGCTCTACTTATGACATTGCGGATTGCCAATCTATATACATAGTTTTTCTATGCTGTGCTACATGTATGCACAATATTCTGTCTAAAGTGTCCTTTTGGGGGTTGTGCATGTAGGATGTGATTAGTGATGCAAGCATCACGTGAGCATGATATGTGTTCTAGAATAATGCATAAAGGCCCATATTTATACTTTTTTAGTGCCTCATTTGCGTCATTTTTTGATGCAAAAGCGGCGCAAACTTTCAAAATACAATTATATTTTGTGCGTTTGCACCCCTTTTGCGTCAAAAAGCAGCGCAAATGCGGCTGTCCTCCTGGGATGTATTTTTTTGCAAGTGGCTAAAACTTTCAATAAATGTGATATTATTAGGCCGGTGGCTGCTGTTTAGCGTTACATTTATTTCAACAAACATTGTCTGCGTGATTTCGTCCCACTCCTGCCCTCAGCTTCTTCCACAAGGTTCAGATGAATCAAGAGTCTGAATGTAAAAACATGTGTTACATGCACAAGACAAACAAGGACATGGCATTGCCATAAATCTACTATCTGATCCCCAGTATTCACAAACTTGCCCTTTGGATTCCAGACAGCAGAGCGCATTAGCCAAGCATCCATCTTACTTGAGAAAAAAACAGTGTGGGATGCTCTCTTTGGTACAATCTCAGTCTGCAACTGCGAGGCCAACAAGACTAAAAAAACTTCTGAAAGGGCCTTTAAAACTGACAACACATACTACTTGGCCTGTCTGCTGTCTGGAAAGGATGTAGTTTAATAGCCAGAGCTGCCCACTTTGGAGCTGGGAAACTAGGCTTGACTCTCAGCATCGGCTCAACATCCTGTGATTCTGGGCAAATCACTTAGGTCCAGATTTAAGAGGGCCTAGCACCTCCTTGCGCCACATTAGGATAATTTTTTAATGATGTTAATGTATTCCCAACTAGGCCAAATTCACGGTGTCATATTTACAAAGAGGCACAATGCGTGCATTGTGCCACTTTGTAACCCCTTATGCCACATTATACCTGAGCCAGGCATAATGTATGCAAGGGGGGGTGTTCCCCGTCAGGGGGAACCGCAAAACAGCACTGTGGAATCTAAGAAATTCCACTGCACCATTTTTAGCAGTTACTTTTAATAGCAGGCCTGAAAAGGGGGCATACCATTGTTTTCAATGGGCCTCTAAGTACTCTGCAGGATTAGCGCCAACATTTTGGCACTAATTCTGCACAGTACATCAATAGAGTCAAACATTTTGTTGTTGTTGCCCTTACCCTGCACCATAGTGTGCAGTATATTAAATACGGCGCAAACATGGTTGTGGTAGGGGCGATAAGGGGCACATGAAAAGCGGCACTGCATTAGGTGCAGCACCACTACTCTTAAATCTGGTCCTTAACCTTAATGTCCCCTTGCCTACCAAAAAAAATATGAATATGTCTGTGTGTAGCGTACCTGGTGCTCATGTAAAGCGCTCCAGTACCTTTGGGTCGAGTTCATGCTATTTAAAACCGCAAGGAGAAAAAACCTCTGTGGCAGTCACTGATGCCCTGAAGACAGCGAAGGGCCCTTAGAGATATTGAATGACTCACCTCGAATTCTAAGCCATGAAGCCAAACCAATATGGAATGCTTGCCTCATTTCCAGTATGAGGAGCAAAAAGCTGCTCATAATTTTGTTTTCTTTTGAGCTAGCAAGAGTAGATGGGATCTGGGCTTTTTAAAGATTGACCTATCTGCTCAGGTTACCAACCATGATTGCCCTTCCACTTCTTTTCTCGCAATGAGCTGCATTGGTACGGCAACAGGCAGTAAGCCCAATCTTTCAGAAAGGTTCATGGCTACTCCTCATAACATCAACTCCCACTTGGCATAATTTTACACATTAGACAACATCTCGGCCTTGTGCATACTGCCAAATAGATGCAGGGCCATCTCTGGTTATCCATTTTTTTTTTTTTGTGAACACACCCACAGCACCCTGCTGCCCCTATGAATAGACTGGTGCTATGTAGCTGCCTGTATGTTTAAATCCAAACTATAATAATCAATGAGCCTACTTCTCAGACCTCCTCCTCCCTCACACTGGTAGGCGCTACAGCCCAAAATAAGAGAAGAGCACCACTATGGACCCAGACACAACAACACTAAAACACAGCCTTATAGAAAGTACAACATTGCCAAACATATACTCTTCCAAGGGGTGTGTGCTACCTGCTATGGCGCCATGTAGAAGTGTATGAGGCACTATATTAATGCTACAATACATAGGCCCACTTTATTTTTTTAACCTAATGTGGCGTTACGTTGGCAAAAACACCGCACCAAGGGCCTGATTTATACTTTTTTAGCGGTGCATTTGCATTATTTTTTTACGCAAAAGCGGCGCAAACTTACAAAATATAATTGTATTTTGTAAGTTTGTGCCCCTTTTGCGTAAAAAAATGATGCAAATACGGCGCTAACAAATTTGAAATCAGACCCCAAATTTACATAGTGGTGCAATGGACGCATTGCGCCACTTTGTGAACCCTTGCATCCTTTTGGGTTCCGGAGTAGCATGCTACTTGCCAAAAGGGGCTTTGATGTCTCGTCAGGAGTAGTAAGCGCTATACAAATACTATTACAATACAGTACATTATGTCTGCCCCAGGCGTAATGTATGCAAGGGGGGAGCATTCCTCCGTTAGGAGGACCAGAAAAATGGCACAGTAGAATCTATGAGATTCTACTTCACCATTTTTCTTGACATTTTTAACGCCTGCTCAGTGCAGGTGTTAAATTGAGGCACACCATTGTTTATAATGGGCCTTTATGTACTTTGCAGGATTATCGCCAAATTTTTTGGCGCTAATCCTGCAAAGTACCACAATAGCACCATAAAATATGACGCTATTGATCCTAACGTGCGCAGTATTATTAATATGACGCACAGATGGTGGCGTTAGGGGGACCCATTGGCTTGCAAGAAAAGTTACATCTTAAATCTGGGCCATAGTGAATTCAAACAATAATCCCTTTGTAGGTTTATAACCATATTGACCCTGTTGTGTTATCCTCGCACAGCCTTGCTTCAGAAGGATGATGCTGTAAACTGCTAGTGTACCAGTGCTAGAATCAGTGCTCAATTTGTGCTTGTTGTTTCCGGTGCGGAGCACCTGTACTTATTTTTGAGGGCCAGGACTTATTTTTCTACCTCAAGCATTTACTGGGAGCAAAAAACACATTTGGGAAAGACGGAGAAAGAGACAAACGAAAAAGCATCCCAATAGGAGAAAGCAAAAAGGTTCAGGAGTGAGCTGAGGGGGCAGGGAGTGGCTGTATAAGGATTGAAGAGGCCCGGATGGCTTCAGGATTACCTTGCCTCAGTAATCCGTGTTCGCACATTTAATTGCAGCAGCCGCGTTTAAAATGAGCTCTTTGGGCACCGGCACGTTTTTATTTACAAATTAAGCACTGGCTAGAATTAAGTTGAATGTAAAGGTAAATGGCGTCATGGGGCAGTTTGGAGCTGTCTTTCATAGAGCTATCTGCGTGGCCCTAGCCCCTTGTTTGGCTCCTGAAAAGAAAGATTTTTTGGGGGGGTTACTGATGGAGAAAAGCCGAGTTAAGGCGACAAGACTGGATTGGGCTTCGGCAGGCAGAGAGGCGGTGGTTTCTATGGAAACCGTTCAAGGCTGCGAGAAATAGTGTGCAGAGGGCCCGCGAAGGGGGGATGTTTCTCCCTGGCTGAACAGGACAGAGGGTATTATGTTCACAAAGCTCGACAAAGAGCAGGGTCTTAAGGTTGTCACTTCTATTCTACTTCATGTAAGGACCATGGAGGGCCGCGCTGGGAAGAGGGTGTATTCCTGCAGGGTCTTTACAATGAAGTGGTCTGTACTGGCAGCGGCGCCATGTTTGTTTTCAGGCCCTTTCAGACATTGCTACATGAATATGGCACGGTCCACGCTACATGCACGATAACCTCAGTGAATGAGTCCCGCGTTAGTTTCTTCACGGAAGTTCATGTCGAGGCGCCTGGAGATTTACAAGCGCCTAGCGCCTCCTTGAACCACACTAGTGTCATTTTTTAATGCTAATATGGCTCAAGGAGGCAATTTTCGCCATGCCAGATTTACAAAGTGGCGCATTGCATGTATTGCGCCACCTTGCGCCCCCTTGCGCCACATTATGCCTGCATCAGGGATAATGCATGAAAGGGGGCGTTCGGTGCTAGGAGGCCCTCAAAAATAGTGTGGTGAAATCTAGAAGATTTCACTGCACCATTTTTGGTGTCATTTTTAAGACCTGCACAAAGCAGGCGATAAAGTGATGCTCCCATTTTAATCAATGGGCTTCCTCGCACTTTGCAGCACCATCGTCAAAATGTTTGACGCTAGTGCAGTTAAGCGCCACAATAGCATAAAAAATGTTGACGCTATTGGCTTTACATGCGCCCTGGTGCGCATATTGTGTCTTTTGGTGGGGCAGGGGTGATGCAAGAAAACTGGCGCATCAGCACTGATGTGCCAGTTTCTTGTAAATATGCCCCCAAGTTTTCTATGCACACGTGTTGTAGAATGGACATGACGTGAGCAATTCCCACCGTAATGAGGGTTATGATGGTAAACAGCTGATGAGCAGCGTAGAGGCCGTAGTTTGTATGAGAAAAATATAAGAAGAAACATGATGAAAAACTGATGATTTGGGAAACAACCACAGTAGAAATTGCTCTGAAAGGAAAGAGAATGGTCTCTGATTTCACTTCTACTTCGAGGGTGAAATAATGCGCTTGTCTAAGTGCCAAAGGGAGCGGTGAGACCACTCTGCTTAGTTCTGTTCTTCTGCAAATGGTTTGTAGTGCATAGTACTTGAATCCTCATCACACAATCTTGTAGTTGATGGACATTCTTGCTATTTAATCTCATGCCTGATATTCGAAATACGATGATTAGTTGTATAGCTTTATCACTAAGATACTACGTTGTGCATTCCACTTTCCACTTGAGGCTGCGCTACAATGCGCAGTTTGCTGGGGACTGTAATTCATCACAGTCGTTTATAAATCTGCTTCTTCAAATATCAAGGAATTTGATTGTTCACTATAAGGCCGGGGGTGAGGGGGAGCTATTCATATTCACAAATGTATCACCCTCATGAGTAACTTACAAGTGTAATTTACCCAGACCTTTGTGAGCACCTTTACTACTTTAGTATATTCACAAAATCCGAGTGCAAAGTTGCTCAAAAGTGTAGACTTACAAACCTCTGCTCCCTGAAAAAAAGGGTGGCGCCAAATTTAAACATTTTAAGTTACTACTGCAAAAAAAGGAAGCAGTATGGTTCATATGGTAAAATAAAGAGAATAATTTACCATAAGGAGAGCTCCACTATCTGTGGAGATCTTCCTATGGGTACAGACTCATAGGTCCTCTGGAAGACCTGAATCATTGGTCTTCAAAGGGCCCGAAACCTAGGTCACCCAGAGGAACCGAACCCCAGGTCTCCCAGTGTAACGAACCCTAGGTGTCCCAGGGGTATCGAACCCTATGCCCTCGAAAGGTACTGAACTCTAAGCCCCCCACCACCGGGGGTATCAGGTAATAGGCCCCCCGAGGTACTGAACCCTAGGTCCCCTTTGGGGGCTATTAAACCTAGGTACCCTGGGTGTACCAAACCCAAGGTCCCCAGGAGCAGTGGGTCATAGGTCCCCTTGGGGTACCAAACTTTAGGTCCCCTGGGGGTACTGAATCCTGGGTTCCCAGGGAGGGTACTTTTCCCAAATTCCCCTTGGGTTGCTGGACCCAAAGAACCCTGGGGGTACGGGACACTAGGTCCCCCAGGGGTACTCAACCCTGGGGTCCATTTGGGGTACTAAACTCTAGCTCCCATGGGGGCACCAAACCCTGGCTCCCCCAGGTGTACTGAACTTTAGGTCCCCTGGGAGTACCGAACCCTGGGATCACCCAGAGTACCGAACCCTAGGTCCCTGGGAATATCAGGTAATAGGTCCCCCAGGGGTACTGATCTTGATCCCTGGGGGTCGAACCCTAGGTCCTCTGGGGGTACCAAAGTCAAGGTCCCCCAGGGGCACCAGGTGCTAGAGGCCCTGGGGATACCGAACACACAGTCCCTGGGGGGTACCGAACCCTGGGTCCCCTAGGGGTACTGAACGCTAGGTCTCCGGGGGGAGGGTTGCTGAACCCTAGGTCCCCCAGGGGAAGGGGGGGCTTACCAAACCCTGTGTCCCACAGGGGGTACTGGGTTATATGTCCATCAGGGGCACCAAACCCTTATTTCCCCAGAGGGTACCGAATCCTAGGAAGTCCCCTGTTGGTGCTGGGTAATAGGTCTCCCAGGACACCTAACGTTATGTTTCCTGGGATACTGGGTGTACCGAATCCTAGGTCCGGGGGGGGGGGGGGGGGGGGGAATCACGTACCCTAGGTCCTCCGGGGGTATGAAACCATAGTTCTCCCATGGTTACACG
The DNA here is from genome assembly GCF_031143425.1 of Pleurodeles waltl. Lineage (NCBI taxonomy): Eukaryota > Metazoa > Chordata > Amphibia > Caudata > Salamandridae > Pleurodeles > Pleurodeles waltl. The sequence goes on from NC_090449.1 coordinate 139,923,063, forward strand.
ACTCGGGGAACCGGGTACTAGGTCACCCTGGGTTACCAAACCTTGGGTCCTCCATGGGTACAGAACCTCTAAGACCCTGGGGGTACCCAGTACCAGGGGGCCATGTGGGCTCCCTCACATATATTATGAATACGGCCCCGGGGAAGTGGGGCCACTGAGGGCTCCCTAGTGGGGACTGGGTCAGCACACCTTCTCTCCTTAATTAATACACCTGGCCCAACAGGATGGGCATCTGGGGGAGGCGGGCCCTACTCATGCCACCCTCCCCATATGTGTAGAAAAAACATACATATACAAAAATACAAAAAAATTAAAAATATAAAAAATGGTGGCTACCATTTTTTTTGCTGCAATTCTACAGGATTGCAAAACAAACCTGCTTTTTTTTTTATTTAAGATTTTTGGCCCCAAGGGTGGGTCTCTCCAGGTCACATCCACTTTATTTTTTTTAAATCTGGGCAGGGGACTAAGGGCCTGATTTATGAACAGTTAGCGCCACCTTGGCGTCATTTTGTGACGCAGAAGCGGTGCAAACTTACAAAATATAATTATATTTTGTACGTTTGCGGCGCTTTTGTGTCACAAAACGACGCTAAGGTGGCGCTAACTATTCATAAATCAGGCCCTAAGTCCCTGAGTCCTGTAATAGGTGCCAGCAACAATTTTCTTATGTTGCGGGCAGCCAATCAACCTTGTTAGGCCCGATTGCCAGGATCAGTCAGGCCTGTCTCATCAGGGGCTGCAGCCAATCACTTGGCCGCACAGCCTCCCAGATGCCAGGTACTGGAAATCGGCCCCATTCAGCCTTCCCTCCTCCTCTCAGCCAGGCCTAGGGCAGATCAAAAGTTGAGGAAGGAGGGGACCTTTGCATTGCTTAGCGCCACTTGGGAATGCCAGTCTTCCACAACGCTCAACTTCTCAGTCTCTGGCTCCCCACTGATAGTAAATCCGGGCCCCGTGGGAGCTCCTTGAGCAGCATCCCCACCTCCATCAGACCAGTAGATGGACCGCCCCTCACTGAGCCAGGGTGCTTCAGGTGCTGGGGAGGAAGAAAAGGTCGCAACCTCACCACCACAGGGGACCCACGCAGCTTGGCCTTGGGGTCAGCAGTCACACAGTCTTTTGAGGGGTACAGACTTCTCAAACCCTTTTTGCCCTTGCAGTACAGAGCTACACACTGGCTTCTTTATTCACAAGACTTCTGCTGAAGTCTTTGAGATGCTGACACCTACCTTACTCTGTCCTGAGACCCTTGAGATCTTATCCTGTTTAGCTGAGAACCTAACTAGATGTCCTTAATTCTGTTTCTGCTGAGACGCAATCTGAATTTTTTTAAAGAATACCAACTCTTATTTCTAATTTTCTGTATTGCTGTGACTGTAATTTGTATATGCCTTATGCTATTGAGATTAATTTATTCCCCATTTCAGCTTGCTGGTTGTGATGTTGTGTCTTTACAATTTGATTCTGAGTTGCAACTATATGGCTTGATGCTTAATTCGTAAAAGAACCACTAAATTCCAATATTGATTCCTGGTCCTTTTTGTTTGGCCAAATGACTTCAAAAAGTTGTAAAGTGTAATCTCAATGCTAACTTCATTGATTCCCAGTACCCTACAAGATGGTGAAGAAGTCTGGCCACCTCTTCCATGTGCGCTCCTGCAAAAATTAACAAGCACTGGCAAAATCAATAGGTCTGGCCTTGTCAAAGATGGCTACTGCTTAATTATTTCTTAGATTTTTTTTATTGCAAGCATATTCCAGAAAAAAGGACAAAAAAAAAAAATCAATGTTGTGCTTGTATTAAAAATGTGTATTTAAAAAAATAAATGTAAAATAAAATTATTGATGTGGTAATTTTTCTGTTGTTGTTATTTAAATTACAATTTTTTCAAATGAACCAGCGCTTTATATTAATAAGAAGGATGCAAGAATAAATCACTGAATAACCAAACACTCAAATAAAGGACCACTACACAGTTACATAAACACATTAAAAAAAACTTCAAAGTGGATACCGAAAAGGAACCGTCATCTACTTATCCACACACTCATCTAACCACACTCACCCGTAAACCTAATTTACATCAAATACACAAAAACTTGACCATTTTTTAAAGCCAAGCCTATTGGTTTGGTCATTGCTTGTTCACTCATGAAATCCTCAGGGACTGGAAGTTCAAGAATCATACTTTCCTCCACTAATGTCCTGACAACATGTGGAAAAAAAATACAAAACATAGTGTGCGCCGTGCTGCGGATGATTAACTCAGCAACTATTTATTTAGAATGAAGGGCGCCCATATTTGGCAAAGGTTATAGGTTCATTGTTCACCTGTTTTTCCAATGAAGTTCTTCACCGGAAACACGCTTCTTGAAACTCATTTACAATGAGATTAGATTTAACTGTATTCATCACGATAAGCCATAATGGCCCGCACAGCTGTCACTGCTTCACCCCTGACCCCATCTGATGCAATTAAAGCAAGAAAGGGGGAGGGGCGAGGCTTCTTGATGGAGGGTGGGAGTCCGGGGAAAAGGACAGGAGGGGAAAAGCAGGGAGGGCGCTCTCTCTGGAATGCCTTCGGTTCCTAATCGAATTGACCACTAGGCAGGATGACACATGTTTATTTCAAAGGTGCAAGTTGCTTATTATATTCAAGAGCTTATCGGCGATATAGTGGAATTAATGTAAACGTTGTGCAGGAAGTCAGGGGAGAAGTTTGCCAAATACAACTGCAGTAAAACTCTACCTACACGCATTTTAACTATAAATATGCCGAATGTAAATATAAGTAGCATGCGGGCATGGTAGGGTTTGAAAGAGCGGCAGGAGTAGACGTGGGCTAATATGTAGGTGCTGCATATGTAAAATGTTTTGCAGCAATACAGGTCCCAAAACAGAAAATATAAACTAGAACTTCCTATCCCATTTGCCCCGTAATATGCTGCAATTGGAATTACCACAAAAACTAAAGTCAGTCCTTCACGAGTAACTGGCTTTTATACTCAGGCTCGCTGCACCCGCACCCACCCCACCGAGCCCAGGCCAGCAATACACGTTAGAAACCGAACTGTCTGATGTACAAGCAGTGCACTCTACTCAACAGCATCAGCCAGGCCGGAAGTTGTGCTGGTCACTTCCGCTACGGGTCCCGACTGTTATGTTTTGCACTGGATCATACCAGTAGTTCGGGGGGGGTGATAAATACTGCTATGAATAGAATAGCGGTAATCCTGTGAGGTGAGGGCGAGAAAGTAGAGTCCTGACATCAGGACTCATAGGAAATAAAGTTGCCGTTTGGTTTGGCGCCAACAGGCATTGAGTGTATCAGAAACCTGTGTATGCGTGTCATTTATTGCAGACCTGTTCGGGCCTCGTAACTCTACCAGCTTCGAATGTACACGTCGTCTGGTGCACAACAAACTGGCGACAAGAGCGGAGAACTCACCGTCTCCTCTCTGTGGCATCGCAGCTTCAGAAATGGAGCCGGGTCGGCTGTGCAGAGCCAGCACATGCAACGACCGCGAGTCCGGCGCTACGGAGCAGATGGGCGCGCGCGACTGCGCGGCCCCGTAAGGCACCTCTCAGCCCAATTATTCAGCGGCAGCAGCACCGGCTGGTCGGAAAGCGGAGGTGGAGCCACTGCATACATGTGGCGCCCGTATTCCGACCACGAAACAACAAGAGGAAATTACCGGTAACACGAGCACGGCGGCGCTCGACACAGTGAGCATAGAGGGGTGTGACTGATCGCCACGGAAGGGAGCTCAGAGGGCAAGCAGGCTGCACAACACCAGTCCTACGGCACTGTGCTCCTGTAGTAACAGAGAGCCCAATGGACACGTGCAGAAAGTAATTGTGCCCCGCCCTCAGAGAGTGCATTCCAGTCACAGACACTACTGGTTTTTGGCCTGAAAGAAGCAATAAGAGAGCAGGAACACCACCCAAGCACGGTACATGACACAATCCACACAACCAGCAAGTCCCTAAAAGTAAAAAAAAAAAAAAAAAAAAAAAAGAAAAACATAGACACATAATAAGTCAAGAACAACAAGAGAAGAAAAGGAACAAACGGAAATACAGTATCATGGCCACATTCCCAGAATTAGAGCCGTTTGTAATGGAAGGGCCTCCATCAGCTCAGGCGGCAAAGTGGAAATCATGGGTGGAGCGCCTAGAGAACTATTTTGCAACAATGGTGCTAGACCCAGATAGGCAGAGACCAATGCTCCTGCATATGGGGGGAGCAATGATACATAGAATTAGCAAGATAGTAGTGGAAGAGGGACCCCCATTCAATTATCGAACTCTAAAAAGGGCAATTACAGCATATTTTGAACCCATGGCGAACCCAGATTACGAACGCTTTCTCCTCCGTCAAGCCAGACAACAACCCGAGGAATCGGTAGACACTTATTATGCAAGACTACGGGAACTGGCCAGCACGTGCACACTGCATGATCCTGAGGATGAAATAAGAGACCAATTTATTCAAGGATGTTACTCTACAAAACTAAGGGTGCAGATTCTAAATATCCCTGGCATGGCGATGGCTGAAATGTTAATGATGGACAGATCAAAAGAACTATCCAAAGTGAGAGCGGCACACATGGAATCGGCACTCACGCAAGCTACCAAAACAGAGCCGGTTAACACCATCAACAAACAACCATTGACAATGCTATATGTGTGGAGAGATCTTCCCACATCAAGGCAAATGCCCGGCACTAGGAAAACAATGCACGAACTGTCAAAAACTAAATCACTTTGCGAAAGTATGTCGTTCTACAACAAGACCCAAGACAGAGACAGAGAATGAGCCATGCACGAAAACCATTCAACAACCGGACATAATTCCGGACATGGATGACGATGATGAACCAGATGGGACAGTATATGTAATACGCGCCACAGAACCAGGCAGTCGGACAGGAAAAAAGATCCCGAAATGCAAAGTAAAAGTAGCAGGCCACCAAGTGACTGCGCTGATCGACACGGGGGCCTCAATCAACATTCTAGCTCAATCGGTATTTAATCAACTGCAACAGCCATCCCCACATTGCCGCACAGCCATGCAAGTATTCGCCTTTGGGTCAACCACGCCACTCCCACTGGCAGGAGTGTTTATAACGGATATCAGTCACAAAGAGGCCACAGTGCAAGCTAAAGTATACGTCGCCAAAATAGGGACGGGAATGCTACTCAGCTGCTGCACAGCGGAAGAGTTAAAGTTGGTGACTTTCGCTTTCAGCATACACTTAGGAACGCTGGACAACCTGCAGGAAGAATACACTGATCTGTTCAGAGGGATTGGCTGTCTGAAAGACCAGCAAGTGAGACTGCACATTGACAAGTCTATAGAGCCAGTGGCCCTTAAACATCGACGGATAGCATTTCACCTTCGACCGCAGGTGGAGGCTGAACTACGGAAATTGGAGGAAGCTGACATCATCGAAAAAGTGGAAGGACCCACACCCTGGGTGTCACCCATTGTGGTTACCAAGAAACCAAAACAGCCAGGAGAGGTGCGCATATGCGTGGAAATGCACCTTCCGAATGTGGCCATCAGGAGAGAACGCCACCTCACACCCACAGTAGATGACATTGTAACTGAGGTCAGTGGCTCGAAATGGCAGAAGTGTTTCAGGACACCATACGTGGGGTACTAGCCAGACTAGAAGGAGTGATCAACGTAAATGATGATATTCTGGTGCATGCCCCCACAACAGAAACACATCTAAAAAGACTCCGGGCCGTCTTCCAACGACTACACACGAATGGGTTAGCTCTACACCGAGAAAAGTGTGAGGTTCTGAGACAGGACATTGCATTTTTAGGCTACCATTTTTCAGAACGGGGTGTCCGACCTGACACAGAGAAAGTGGCGGATATAAAATCTGCGCCCGCCCCACCTCAGTCACTGGTGTTCAAAGCTTTCTGGGAATGGTGACTTACTGTGGGAGGGTCATCCTAAACCTCACCTCTCCCACAGCTCCGCTGAGAGAACTCACAAAAGCCAATACCCCATGGGAATGGAGTCAAACACAGGAGGCAGCTTTTCAGGCAACAAAACAAGCACTCTCATCGGAAACCACGTTAGTGTATCTTGACCCGACAAGAGACACGGAAACTGTCAGTAGATGCAAGCCCTGTTGGTCTGGGGGCTGTGTTGTCCCAAAGGGGGAAGGATGGTGAGTGGGCACCAGTGGCGTATGCCAGCAGAGCGTTGACCATGACTAAACAAAGATACTCCCACATCGAAAAAGAGGCATTAGCAGTAAATTGGGGATGTCACCACTATCACTTATATCTCTATGGTCATCCATTCCTTGTCTACACTGATCACAAACCCCTCATACCATTGTTCAACAAGACAGCATCTCAGCCGCCCCCAAAAATAGAGAAATGGATCTTACAACTGCAAGGATATCAATTCTCAGTGGTATATCGGCCGGGCACCCAGAATCCAGCCGATTACTTATCACGCCATGCCAGACCGGCGTCAGAAAAGGAAAAGGGTTAGTGGAGGACATTGAGGAGTATGTGCGGTTAGTGGTAGAGAGATCGAAGCCACTACCCATGTCGCTGAGAGAAATTCAGGAGGCGACCCAAAGGGATGAAGTTTTGCAGATAGCCATTTCATGTGTGCAGGATGGGAAGTGGCATCGTTTGAAACAAAATCTGGCACTTAGAACAAAGGATGCAAGGGTGGCACTACAGGCATTATTCCGCGTTCGATACGAGCTGGCTGTGTCTTCAGAAGACTGTCTTTTGCGAGGCAGTCGTCTTGTCATCCTGGACATCTTACAACAGCGCACGATTGATCTAGCTCATGCTGCCCATCAAGGCATGGTGAAGACCAAAGCCAGGCTGCGAAGTAAAGTGTGATTCCCAAATATGGACTCCAGAGTGGAACAGACAATACACCGGTGTCATGTTTGCCAAATGGTGGGGCCGGCGGATCCTCCATCCCCCATCATCACAGAACTGATTCTATCCACCCCTTGGCAAAGGGCAAGTGCAGATTTAGGCAGTCTACCGGATGGTCGGTGCATGATGGTGGTCATTGACGACTTTTCAAAGTATCCAGAGATCAAGCTGTTGGAATCCACCACCACGGAAAAGGTGATACCGTGCCTGGAGAAAATAATGGCCACCCATGGAATCATGCAAGAATTGAGGACAGATAATGGTCCCCCGTTTTCAAGTCACGACTTTTCCCACTATCTGGCCTCGCACTCCATTCATCACCGCAAGATCACCCCTCGATGGCCTCAAGCCAATGGGAAGCAGAAAGATTAATGCAAACCCTCAATAAAGTGCTACGTATTGCAGTAGCACAAGGAAGGAACCTAGACTGTGCGATATTTGAATTTCTGAGAGAGTATCGTTTGACACCACACAGCACTACTGGAATGTCACCCAGTTCCATTTGTATGAGAAGGGGTGTGAGAGATACCATACCTCAGATCAGTATTCCCACAAAGGTCCATGATCAAGTGGAAATAAAGTTACGAAACAGACAAGCTAAGAATGACAGGATGTCAAAGAAAAGACAAGCTTGTGTGAAAGACATGCAAGTGGGAGATCGGGTGCTAATAAAGAATCGATATCCCGGAGGAAAATTCAAGACTCCATTTGAGCCCCATCCATGGGCAGTTGTTAGAATAAAGGGGACTCTAGTGACTGTAAAGAGAAACGAGGAGACCGTTACACAGAACATTTCATGGTTCAAGCAGTATCACAGTGATGAGAAGACACCCGAAGAAAAGAGTTCGACTGAGAATATCATGTAAGAGCTGGAAGAAGATTGGATACCCGACTTGCACAGAGAAATCTGTCTCCCAGTGGGTACTCATTGCAGCTCAGATGCTCGCAAGGGAACGGAAGCAGTCGGAACTGGTGAGGTGAACCAAGAAGCCGGTGTGAGAGAGGCCGACAAGGTACCTGAAATGGTGGTGCCTGATGTCACCCTGAAAAGAGGTGGGGACAGATATAATTTGCGATCTCGCATCACCACACCCATGAGACTCAAAGACTACTTGTGTTCATAGTTGAACTGCATTTGTAGGTGAATTACTTGCCGTCTCGCATATCATATGTTTTTGGTTCTACGTGATAAGCTATAAGGTGGTCGAAAATCAAACATTGCTGTTTATGGTTGATATTCATGTCTTCAAGTATAACTTTTGTTTTTATTCATTTTTAAGTTGAGGAGGAATGTTATGTTTTGCACTGGATCATACCAGTAGTTCGGGGGTGTGATGAATATTGCTATGAATAGAATAGCGGTAACCCTGTGAGGTAAGGGCGAGATGGTACAGTCCTGATGTCGGGACTCGTAGGAAATAAAGTTGCCGTTTGGTTTGGCGCCAACAGGCATTGGGTGCATCAGAGACCTGTGTATGCATGTCATTTATTGCAGACCTGTTCGGGCCTCGTAACCCTACCAGCTTCGAATGTACACGTCGTCTGGTGCACAACACCGACAAGGTGATGCAGCCCACCGCTTGCTCTCCGGGGCTGCCCAGCCTCCAGAAGGACCAGATCCTCGCCCTTCTTGTTCGGTTGGTACAGGTGGTGGCGGGGGACTACAAGTTTTACAATCCAAGCACAATGATATTCAGACCTCTACGATACTGCCACACCAAACTGATACTCAGATGGCAAAGTCCAACACATTTAGTGGAATGGCAACAGGATAAACATTGGCCAGGACTATTCCAAGGAAAAGTTTTTTAGCACTTTGCCAAACGTTGAAAGACCATGCTATCCCCTTTGCATTTGCGGAACGTGCAAAATTTTGCATTGTCGTTAAGGGAAAAAATAATGATCTTCACGGATCCTACTGACCTGCAATCATTTCTGGACTCTTCCTTCCATTCAGACAAGCAAACATGAACAAATTGTTCTTGCTGTTCCTTTCTGTGATTTGGTTGCCTTCTGTCATTGTTTGTGGATATCTCTACCTTATTACTGTCTACTACACAGAGTCTAGATAGGCCAATGGTATTATTGATGGAACATATCCTGTAGGACTGCTTGCCTCACACATGCACAGACTATGCCACAACAACATAATGGTTGATAGACTGTTACATAACTCCCAGTCTCACGGGCTGGGATTCACCCTAAGTTTATTTACAGCTGTCTTCGTGTTGCCAATAGTATATTTGTATGTATATTCTAGGTGCATTCTTTTACAGGTTTTTACGTCACTATACAACCCTACTTCACACGTGTTTTGCACATCTGGTTTGCAGTCCCACTTCTTATTCAAACTGTTCAAGATTCTGTTTTTTGGTTACCTGCTACCACCCACTGTTAGCAAAGTTACCCTTTGTGGTCCAATGTTATGTAATGATGTGCTCCGCTGTCTGGGCAATGTAAGTTTATTCTTCTTTCGTTTGTCCGGAGGATTGGGGGGAGATTGCTTTTTTTCTTTTATTTTCTTTCCTTAGTTGGCTTGGGACAGGCTTGCTTTTGGGTGACTGCGCCCCTCTTACATAAAGGGTGGGAAAATGTGCCATAGCTTCATCTCAGGAAAGGCGTGGAGGGTGGGTATTGTTCAGCAGTTTTCTTTCGATAATGCTTTTTTATTGCGTTGGCATTCTTTCTTCATCTCTCTTTTCTTTCTATTTCTCTCTTCTTAATTTTGTACGATACTACTTGACAGGGCCACCACAACACAATTCTCCAACATTGTCAAAGACAACACACTGAACTCAGGTTTCTGTTATTCATACTTCTATACAACTACCTTCACCTATACTCTTAAACAAAGCCGTCCGCACAGGTTCTCAGATATCTCCTCTAATAAACCAGTGCAATACGTGCTACTATAGTGTCTTTATCAATTATTTACTCTCATTAAATACGAAGGACCCTAACCATCTGGTTAAACGTAGAACGGTCGAGGACTATTGTTATGAGCTGAAAGGGGCTATTATTCTAATACAAGAAACACATCTGAAACCATCCAGGATGCAACATTTTACAGTACTTGGATTGCAGAGATTGGCATCTCTCCAGCAATGCAGAAAAATAATGGTGTTCTCACCTTAATATCTAGAAAATCAGACATTGCAGTGATATCCCATACACATGGCAGATGGCTTATATCTAGGGTTAGGAAGAGATACGAAGAATTCAACATTGTCAATATCTATGCTAAGTGGAACTTTGGAAGGACCAGGATAAGGAACTAACAGGTCTACTTGATAACCTTGAGGCGATATGAGGAGGAGACTTCAATCTTCCAGTAGATGGCAATCTTGATGGACTATCATCACTTAAATTTGTGGGCAATATCTCACACAAACAAGTGAGAATCTGCTGCAGCAATAACAACTGACAATATGGAGGCTTTACAACCCTTCAGGCGGTGACTACACATTCTACTCATCCCGCACCACTCCTTTTCCAAGGCTCGACTACATAATGGTCAGTAGACGTTAACTCCCTATGTTTCCTTGGACCTTAATCCGAATGACCTCTTCCCTCCCCTAGGCACTGACACCTAAATGATCATCTTCTTGATGATCATAACAGTAGGGAGGCAATTCCGTGGGCTATTGACCACTTTTTGGAAGAGAATCATACTGACAACACCCCCCACTCAAAGCCACATTTAGAGGTCTCATAATTCACCTAATGTCACTCAAAAGCAAGCCCATATCCGAACAACTCACATTAATAGTGCCGGACATTCAAGAGTTGGACAAATAGCTTAGACATTCTCGGGCGACCAGGAACCTTACCTAAATTACGTAGCTTGCAATACGAGTAAAATCAAATTTTAAGTAAAAGAGGCCGAAAATGGGTCGAGTTCTCTAGTGCTAAGAAATTATGTAATAGAAACAGAGCCAGAAAACCTTGGCAGACTACCTGAAGTATACAAATAACAAATCTCTCCAACCCGTAAGAAGGTCTTCAGGGGCAGTTATATCCTCCACACAAGGAATCCTCAATGCTTTCGGACATTCTATTCTAATCTATACAATTCTAATAAGCCATCTCCCCTTGCTATAACCAATGAATATCTTGACTCATGTAAACCCCCGTAGGTCTCCCAAGCAGACGCACTATGGGCCAGATTCATGCTGGCCTTGCGCCATTCCAATGCCACATTAGTGTCATTTTTTTTTACTCTAATGTGGCATTGGAAGTGCAAAAATTCTGCACTATATTTACAAAGTAGCGCAATGCTTGCATTGCGCCATTTTGTAACCCCTGTGCTCCACATTATGCCTGCTCCAGGCATAATGTATGCAAGGGGGGCATTCCGGCGTTAGAGGGGCAATGAAAATGGCACAAAGGAATCTAAGTGCAGGTGTTAAAAAGAGGCTCCCATTGATTACAGTCGGCCTCTGGGTGCTTTGCAGGATTAACGTCATAAGTTTTTACGCTAGTCCTGCAAAGTGCCAGACTAGTGTACAAAATAATAACGCTAGTACCTCTAATTACCGCCATGGTGCACCTTATTTTAAATATGGCGCTACCATGATGTCGCTACCATGGTGGCATTAGGGGGGGCACTGAGGGGCGCTAGAAAAGTGGCACTGCACTAGGTGCACCACCAATTTTCGTAAAACTGCCCCTTAGTCTTAATGTGCCTATTGTTGAAGGAGAAATCTATCCACTATACATAGTCTTAGGCCTGGGAAAGCACCCAGTCCGGATGGATTCTGGGATAGATTCTATAACTTTGTGCAGCAAAAGTAAAAAAGCCTTTAGAAGTTCCTGGTGGTTTTGTATACATGAGACCTGTCCGCACACCTGGCTTAATAAAGAGCCCCATCTAACGTAACTCTTACCTCTCAGCTCCGCCCTCTCCATACACAACTCAGCCAGACTCCCTCTGGAACATTCAAGATGCATAATATTGGATACAGTATCTACTTTAATCTTGCTTGATAAGCGGTTAGACAAACAAATGGCTGGTTCAACTGTGGCCTCCTTGTGGCATAATCAGAAGATTACATTAGAATGGAAGACGATGTTCCAGGAATCGTGGACATAGAAGGGTATAAAACTTTAGTAGATTCAGGCACTCGCCTACAACTCATTTAGTTCTCAGCCATACGCATGATTTTCAATCTACCAGACATCAATTTCTATAAATTCTTGAGTTAGAAAAGCATAACTAGTAAGCTGAAGTTTCCTCACCCACCTGACTTGCCGGGTCTACTAGGTAATTTTGAAAGGTGTGGCCACTCTGCATCACACATATATACTTCTAGAATATCCCAAAAGCTTTTGTTTGAAAGCACTTACCCGGAAATGGGACACTTACACTCACTCATTGCACAGCTCAAACATCCCAGAAGTTGCATGACGAAACATCTCGCAGTCCCTCCTTTACTGCAAAAAAGACAAAAAACATTAGCTCTAAATCAGACCACATTCTGGTCTAGGCTTAAGACATATTGGACTCCATCTAGATTACACAAGATTGGCTTAAGTACAACAGATGTTTGTTGGAGATGTGAGGAACCTTTGGGAGAATCTAAAACATATGTTTTTTACCTATGATGACCCGCCCATTATGGAATAAGATAGCATCCTTAATTGACACCACAGGGAATCTATCGAGAGAGACTTTTTGACTGTTGCCCTTGGCTTGCATGCAACCCCCAATCATCCAGTTTCAATGAAGAGAACTCCACGCTGCTTTACCTTTTGGTTTCACTGGGTACTAAGACTAAAACTAACCTGAGTTATCTCCCTTGGAAAATGGTGGAATATGCTGTGCTCCACAAGAGGCACAATGCTTCTAGTTCTACACACCTTTGGGACTCCTCTGATCAATATTTACAAAAAAAAGCAAACCACTTTCGGTGCTCTCCTGAACATATGTTTTCTAAACGCAAGGTGCTATTGCTGTTTGTTGGCATCCATTGTCCATACTTGTATTACTGGATATAGTCGACGGAGGTCCTGTCGGATTACTATATTGCAGATTTCTCTTTCTCTATCCCACTTCCCCTATCTACTTTGGGCTATTTTCTCTTTCTCTCTATTTTTTTCTCTTCTCCATGATCTGACTTATGGGTACTATTGTATGCTTCTGTTATGTTTCATCGGTTGCTCCAGAGATCTGCATCGTTCTTGCTTTATAGTTTGTGAATACTGACTTCACCACCCGGTTTGCTTATTGCAATTGGATAAGGCATGTTACGCGGATACTCAATTGTGTGGTCTCTCTTACCTGTAGGTAATTGTCTTATAGGCGTCGTCAATAGGATATCTATTGTAACAGATGTGTATTGTAGATTCTTTTATTTAAAAACAAGTCTGGGATTACAATGCAATTATCAAATCACTGCTTCTTGGCGAAGACTCTTCTTTCTGCAGCACATTCGGGGAGGTTCCTAAGGGCTCCAGGAGCATGCTTGGTGCCTGGATATGCGGCCAGTCTTCTGTTTGCAGGGCTCGTGGTTGTGCTAGATCTTGGAGATTTGATATGGGTGTCAGATCGACAACAGTTGGAACGCATTGATCTGACATCATGCTTTAATCGTAGGGGCAGCTGGAAACCAATAGTTTCTCCCGAAGACATTCAGTGGCCACTGGAACCTAATTTACCGGTAATCAGGAGGTGATCCCAAGGAAAGGGATTTGGAAACAACAATGAACTAACATAAGTAAAATAAAGACAAACAGGACCATGTTTGTACCTCTTAAGGTGAATGAGGTAAGCTTACTTTAATTATTAAACCTAGTTTAATATCATAAACACCAGTAGACTGGCATGCATGACTGTGCTGTTAGAGCTCGCCCAGGAGCTAATGCGGTCAGTTGGTGTGCCATATAAATGACATTACCACACAAATGTGCCAGCAAATTCATCCACTACCATGTTCTGTCCCTCTACTGCTTAGGTTTTTCGTGTGGCAGAACTGCATCTAAGAGGCTGGATTAGTAGCTCAGGACTGTTTCTGAACTGGCTGCCCTTAGCTAATCAATTCAGTGAATTTGATAAACCGACATAAGGCCTTTGTGAAAACAGTTCCTTTTTTAATTGTTATATAGTTTGCTGCTAGGTGTGCATGTTATGTCTCCTTCCCTAGCAACTGTGATGCTGCAGTAAACTGGCATATCTAAGATAGTAATCATCGTGGAGGGAATTGGAAATCTGGTGAGCTCTGGTGCAGTGACCAAAGATACATGTGGGTTAGGAATAGCAACAATGTGACACAAAAAAATCATGGGGAAGAAATGTATTGATGATTTCAACGAGCATTCCTAAACTGCGTTTATGAAAAATATATGCTGCAATTACCAATAACTGTATAATACTTCTAATTTTCTACTGCATACGATCATGATTTATACATCCCTGAAGAAAACCACATTTTGGTAAACAGTGCTTTAGAAAAATATACTGAAGAATGCAAATAGTGATGGATGGAATGCTTGAATTAAACTCAGCCACTGCTTATTACTCAGGCAGCATTCCAGTCCATCCTTATTTAGCGCACCTGCCACCTGTTTACAACCAGACATATGCAAATGGTTTGCTTGTTTTCAGGTTCAGTGAGGACCAGGCCTGGCATCTTGGCTGACTGTTCCCATCGGGGCAGAGTTTAGACAGATTTGCATATGGCTGGGTCTAAACCTGGTGTGCGAAATACTGATGGACTGGGATGAGGCCCGAGTAATTACCAGTGGCTGAGACTAATCCAAGTATTCAATCCATCACTGTTATGTATACTTCAGAAAAACATACAGCACAGTAAAAATTGACGAATACTCTATAATACAATAGGGCACAACATTGCCAAAAATGAAGTGCATGGAACTAAGTAACAAGATAGTTCTATCACACTAAGATCGGTGTGGAGCATATAAGCGACAATCTTCAGACGTGCCTAAAACCTCTCCGAATTTTGGAATGGGTTTTATTGAATCACAACATCTAAAATGCAAGTTGTTTTTATGCCAGAAAAAAAAATCTTACTGATTTTTAGTGGAACATTACCCTGTCCAAGTGGAAGATTGTGCTTGCATAAAAAAGTGAGGAGCGCATACTACTTAGTGTAGTTACAACCAGTGGTCCATCCATTAGCCAGTGGTTTGCTTTCCATTACTCACACGCATCTACTGTATAACTGAAAGGAACATTTTTCTAGCACTTCGGATTTTCTGGACGCCCTGCAGAAGTGAGCAGCGCCAAGAAGACGGGGCGCTTGTGTGTAGGGCCAAGGCTGCTAGTAAGGTCTTGGGGTGAGGGATTAGAGTAACCATACCTCTTTGGTGCCCTGCCTTCATAAACTCGAACGTAATCGTTTATTCCAGCAGAGATTAGTTTGTTACTTGTCACAAAGCTATTTACAAACTGCAATGCTTAAAGTGGTTCAATAATGACACTTCTTTCCTCACTTGAAAGAAACTGGCTACAAAACAGGTCTCCTCTGGAGGCAAGCAGTGTTTGATGGCTTTTCCTAATACTGACAAGAGCATTTGTATAGCGCTGTCGTAGCTTCAAGCCAAATTAATTATTTGAAGTTGTTGATACGAAAATAAATGGTGCTTTATTTATAGCGGAACGTTAAACAAACTGAGGTAATATGAACTTTCAAATTGCGATTGAAACACGTGTCAACAGCTGGTGCTGAAGCCACTGAGATACCTAACTTGCTGCATCCTGTCACGTGGGCAGCGTTCCAACAGGATCCAGGAAGTATGCTTTAGACTTTGATTGCTACCATGATCAGAGTGTAGCACATTTTCCTGGTCTAGTCGTGCCTAGCTGAGTCCTCCAGGAACAGAACTCGCCAGGTCTTACAGGAAAACCAATGACAAAGTAAAATGGTCACCAAGTAATTTCAATGTGCATTAATACATTGTTTGCAGAAGAGCTAGCACAGAGCTCCACTCGATGGGCAAAACCAACCACCTACACTAGAAACGACATCATGTTTGAAAATAAATGTGAGATTGCCATTTTAACTTATGTTGTGAACTATTAGCCCTCTTTTTAATGTTTTTTTTTCAAATGTCTGATAAAATTTTAATGACCTGATAATATTTTGCCAACAAATAAAAGCAAGTTCTGGCCATTGATGATCCAAGGAAGTGTCACAATTTCAGAGTTCAGAAGGATAGTTAGGACCCGGTAATTCCTAATGTGATCCAATAAATAATCCATACATTTTGGTTTCCTGCCCGCAGACAGATACCCTCCAGTACTCTCTAAGTCCAAGGAAGTGCTAAATCAGCAGCATCACTTAAGAAATAACCTTAATGTCATGGGGCACCACATCCCCCGAGAATCAACATCCATGCATCTTTCTCAGACAAGCACAACAGTTTGATCAATGACTGCCCTTACATCAAAATCTCAAAAGATACACTCAACTCAGTACCTCATAATAAAACACAAGGTCAAAGTCTGAGAGTTTCAGCGATGTTCAGCATCTATGTGCGAGAGATTGTTTGGTGCCATTGTGGGTCAGGTGGAGCAACCTAAGATGGAACAACTTGCATCACTGGCCCACACATAATAAACTTTCACCCTTTCTTTCCATTTCATCAGATTCTTTCCTACATCAATATTCCAAAAAAACGTGCATCAAAATAACCCCTCATAGCTAGGAATTATTCTCCTTCCTGCCTCCTATTTGAATGAGACTCTCTTTACAATCCATCCTCTGGATGCCTTGGTGGCTCTAAATGTATCCTACCCTTACACGTGCCTGCCTCCTTACTGTCTACTAAACTTCAATAAAATAGCCATACTCATCCTTACAAAGGATACACTTTCCTCATGAATACGTGTTCCTGAAAAACTACAACCAATGTTCTCACCCCAATCACGTAAATCACACTGTCTCAGTCTGTTAAACCTCCCCTTGTTATCTTCAAATATTTACTGCCTTCCACCCATTTCTTCACTACTCTTTTGCCACTTTCAATAATTCATAATTACTCCTATTGACGTAAAACATCACCACTTGAAAATTGAGGAAATCGATCAGTTTCCTTAGAACACAATACTAACCCAACGACCAACAAATCTACAATTGATAACCACTGGATTTTCCATTAACATTAGACTATGGAGTGCCATGCTAACCACCTTAAAACGTTTCAACACATTTTCAGGGACAGGTTAAATGCAAATAAGGCAGCTGAGAGCCATGAGGTGATGCCCACTGCGAGAATGGGAACTGTCCCGTTTGTTTTTTCTGGGGTAGAAAGTGTTCCTGTCTATGAGCAGGAATTCTGCCCAGTATTTTATCCCCTTCGCTGCCAGGCCTTTCACCCCTCTTGTGTCGAGCCTTTTTTGGCTATTTGGGCAGTGCTTAATTTGTAAATAAAAAGGTGCTGGTGCCCAAAGCCCTCCTCTTAAACATTCGGTTGCTGCAATTAAATGTGCAAGCACTGAATACTGAGGTAGCATAATCCTAAAGCCATCTCAAGCCTCTTTAATCCATTTGCAGCCACTCCCTACCCCTTCAGCTCACTCTAGCAGCTTTCTACTTTCTCCCTTTGTGACGCTTTTTCGTTTTTCTCTTCCTCCGTCTTTCACATGTGTGTCTTTTAGTTGCAGCAAATGCTTGAGGCAGAAGAATAAGCCCAGGCCATGAAAAATAAGAGCCGGCGCTCAGCACCGGAAACAACAAGCACAAATTAAGCACTGTATTTGGGGCAGTTTGTGCTTATGCCCTCATAACTTTTTGCCAACATAAGCTACCCACGCCAAATTTGCGTCCTTTTTTCCAACATCCTAAGGATTCTAGAGGTACCCAGAGTTTGTGGGATCCCCTGGAGGAGACCAAGAAATTAGCCAAAATACAGGTAAAATTTTGTTTAAAAAAAAAAAATTGGAAAAAAGGGCTGCAGAGGAAAGCTTATGTTTTTTCCCATGAAAACGGCATCAAAAAAGGATTTGTGGTGCTAAAATCACCATCTTCCCAGCTTTCAGGAACAGGCAGACTTGGATCAGAAAACCACATTTTCAACACAATTTTATTGGGGCATACCCCATTTTCACTATTTTTTTGTGCTTTCAGCCTCCTTCCAGTGAGTGACAAAAATGTGTCTGGAACCAGTGCCGGATCCCAGACAGCTAAACATTTCTGAAAAATAGACAACATTCTGAATTCTGCAAGGGGTAATTTCTGTGGATCCTTCATTGTTTTCCTGCAGAAAGTAACAGCTAAATTAAAATAAATATTGAAGTTGAGGTGAAAAAAAGAGCCATTTCTGTCCACGTTTTCTTCTATAATTTTTTTCCAGCTATGGCAGAGTTTTTAAAGCAATATACCGTTATGTCCAATGTTCCCTGTAAGGTGCGCTCGTACCCTTCCTTCCCCCACCGCGCAGGCCGTTTTCTCAAGCATGCACGTTTTTGCAACGTTACCTCGCTGCCTGCATCATGCGGGAGAGAGGACGTCAGCGCTGCGTTTAAAAAACAGAAGCAGTGCGAAAACAGAGTCACTCTTCGCGGCCGAGCAGGACGGAAAACAAGTGTGCAGCCACTCGAGGACAGATCACAGCACAAAGAGAGCACCGGATTAAACAGGTACGTGTATTTACATATTTGATTTTCTGCAAGTTCTGTGCGTCGATGGATTTCTGCTCTCTGGGTTTGCAACTGACACAGTGCGGGAAGTGAGCCCGATCCTGCTGGATCTGGCAGCTATGTTTGTGCCAAGCCCGGGTTCTGGGGCCGGTGTCCCAGTGGGTGACAAATACCTACACCGGGACACCACAGAGACGTCACTAAACATGCACTGCGTGGAGAACCAGGCTGCTGCACATGACCAGTAAGTAGCATGCTGCATTCCTTCTGCATCGTGAAGTTATCACAAGGGATACTGGTGCCCTTCACCCAAGCCGAAGTCCCAGTGCTGGTATTCTTGCAAAAGGGAAAACGAATCCTGTAGCCCATTCTATGGTGTTTATTGTATTAAAATGTGTACAATTGGCATATCATTGTAAGTATCTAAAATATCAGATTATGCATACGCTTTGTTGTATATTTTGGCTGCTGCTCATTCATCCTTATGGCCCACCCGTGCTTCTTCTTGGCATCACTAGATAAAAAATCCTGGCGCCGAGACTGCCGCAGGTGTGCACAGAAATACACGCTTCCCTTAAATCGATGATCATGTCCCTTTGCCCTAGTTGTATCTTGGCTGGGAACAGCTGCTGAAGCACAAACGAGCTCAGTCAGCTGCAGCTTTAGGTCTGGCCCTTCAGGTGGATAGATACACTCAGCATGTCGCTTCACAGGTTCAACTGAGACCAGAAAGGGGCTTTAGGCTTTCAATCTGAAGCCCAGTATGTATCTAAGAGATGGATGTCTATGCGCATGTGAGGATGTCAGACTTCTCTGGATGTAAGTAACCTAATTGTAAGCTTGATTAAAGAAAAAAATCCTAACTCAACTTTTGGCACCTGATAAATGTTTAGTAGTGCTCCCCAACACAACCCATGCTGTCAACATTAGAATAATGAAATGCTAAGTACAAACCTACAATGTTTCTCACGTATGCTTTTCAGATTACATGGAGCTGTATGAAGTTATTTAAGCAGGATTTTAACTTGTGATCAGCAGGTAGCAGAAGAATCTCTGCAACAACTTCATTAACCAACTTAGCTGTCTTTGATTGAACACAAACCTATGACCTGCATGTTACACAAGCATTAACCCTCTATGCTATAGTATGGTGCTTCAGACTATGACCAGTGTTGCCCTACATATTTGTACAGCAGGGGCATTGACCACCAGATTTAACTTAATATTATATCCTGCAGCCTGCAAGATACAAATAGATTTTAGCAACCTGTGTACCAACCCCAGCATTTTCACTGCTTCCAGGCTCTGGGAGAAGGTCGGCTGGATTCCTGGCCCCAAGTGTAACATGCCCTGGTCAGGATGGAGGCTATTTCTGTGCCCAGCTCTTAAAAACTGGCACTGCAGCTTGACCTCTGACTGGCTCCAGGGAGTATCTTTATTTATAAAAAAAAAACCCTGTGAGTATTTGACACCCATTGCTCAAACAGAAAACTGTTTCTGCACCACTGATGCCTGGTGATGTTGTCATATTAAGGCCTGATTTGATTTTCTGCAAGTTTGACCAGTGCCGCTCTGGGTTTGGGAGGGGTGTGGGTGGGGTGGGGTGGGGTGGGGGGGTGGGATAGTGCAGCACTGCATTTAGCAGTCCCTCGCTTCCAGGCTCTGGGAGAAAGTCAGCTGGATTCCTGGCCCCAAGTGTAACATGCCCTGGTCAGGATGGAGGCTATTCCTGTGCCCAGCTCTTAAAAACTGGCAGTGCAGCTTGACCTCTAACTGAGGATTGCTTTAAAAGCGCCCTTTCGGAAATACCTGGATGTGTATTAACATAGGTGGCACTCGCATCACAGGCATGTACTGTACGGAATACCAACTTGGCAATTGCTGGTCAAAACGGTGGGAGAATGTTTAACTTATGTATGAACTTGTGAATTCCCATCATATCTTGATATTTCTTTAATAGATGTTCATTTCTTGAAGTACCCCAGAACAAGTTGGGGGTGTGGAAAAGCATATTTGGATTGGGTGTGCTAGCCACGCTACCTGTTAACTGCAGCCGTCTCAATAGATGATAACCATTCTCAAAGTTGCTCTCCTGGCACAGTGGGAGAGCAATACTGCAATATTCGCTGCACTTGTGTGCTGACTGGCTACATGACCATGTTGCTTCAAATGTTTTTGTTGCAGTGGCCTCTAGGGGCAGTTTAGATCATTAGTCTAATGCCAAGTTTATTTTTTATTTTTTGGGTTTGCATAATTGTATCTGTTAATCTTTCCTTTATGCAATTCAGGCCACCATAGCATCCTAATTACACTGAACACTTTGGGGTGACCCTGCTAGTTTATTTCTCAATTCTGTGCGGTCTTGTCTTTTTGGGAATTGTTAGCCAGCAACTCTACTGGTGGGGTGGTAAAAGTGGTATTTTCTCAGAATTAACATGGTAGACTTCATTTAGGATGCTAAATGACAACATTTTAATTTGTCCTGCAGATTGAGGAAGTCAAATGTAAATGCTTTAGTTATATGCAGGGTCCCTGGAAGTATGTGGCGGGAAAGTACCAAATTATGAGGCAGAGTTGACCAATTTGTGACAAGTCCAATTATGCTTTTACAACCCCAGTAGCTAACTCACAATTGCAAGAACTATTGGATTGCAAATAGTTTTTTTCAGGTTAAGCACTCGAATGCCATTTGCAGCTGTCTCTTCCTAGCTGTGCTTTGTTGCTCTCACCTGTGATATCTCTGGGCCATTTTGTGCCCTTGTATGCTTCTCCCCGGTTGCTTTTTCATTGGTGTGCTTCTTCCTGGACAGATTCCCCCTGCTCTCCTTTGCTAGATTTTTTTCCTGATCACTTAGACTCCAACTGTGGTAGTGCAGGCTGAACAGCATGGTTATAAGGTAAAGGTACTAAAAGACACAACCAACTTTGACAGTGCTCGTTATAAATATGTACAGCTCTCCCCAGCAATTTCTCTCATGGAGAAAATGGGGACATATGTGGGCTTCCTGTTGCTTGTTGGCAAAAACCGGCCTGGTGGGAAACAGGTTTATATAGTGACTGCTAACGGGTGCAAAGCCAGAGTTAATGATGGGGATATTAGATGTAGGCTGTTAAGACACCTCAAAAGTGAGTCCTTCTGTGAAGACCACATTTTTGGATTGCCACGATCTGAAAGCTGACTGTGCATATCATGTTGAGTCCAATGCCTAAGTGATTGCGCCCTCTGCACTGGTAAGCAACCAGGTTTCCCATGTTGGGAAGGCAAGGCACAGCCAGCCTCCCTGTAGGCACGGTTAAAGCAAGCAGTGTCCAATACTGTAAATGGCATGCTGTCATCTTATTCATTGACTGGCTTATTGTGCTTTAAAGGGGGCTGGTGTGACCAAAGTCAGTTTTTGTACTGGAAAATGTTAAGTTATGGCTTTGAATACAAACCAATAATTTGTGCAATACTGAGGGAGCATCTGATGTGAAGGTACTAAATGCTTAGCCATACACAATGTGCCTCTGAGATGTGCAACACCATCAGGCTACCACCCATTGGCAAAGCCAGTAGGTTGTACATATGCAAAATCAATCGGCTCTGACAGTGTTTTACCCATGTGCACTAGCATGGTTGCATTTCAGCGTGGCTTGAAAGTTGGTATTGTGGAACTGAGTGGCAGTGTTGTATATTGGAGTGGTATAGTGCATTGTTGCAGAGTATAGTGTTGAATTAAGTGGTGTACAATGCAGTGTTGAGGAATTCAGTGTCAGTATATTAGAGTGGAGCACAGTGGAGTAGTGTATAGTGCAGGGGTGTAGTGGAGTTGTGCAGAGTGGTGTGGCCGGGACTGATGTAGTGGTGAAGAGAGCATTGGCACAGGTGTAGCATGTAGTGTTGTGGATTGGAGTGCAGTGGTGTGAAGTGCCAATAGACAACACATTTTCAGTTGAAATTACCATTCTATTAGCACATTTTTTAAATCTGTACAGTGAAGTGTAACCTGCCTCACCTAGTATAATGGCTTGTTTTGATCATATAAAATGTTTTCAATGCACTTCAGAAACAACCATGTGCTACATTTGTGTTCCTAATGCAAGTATTTTGAAATACTTGCATGGTTCATTTAAAAGTTGCTGTGCTAAAAAAAAAACGTTTGTACGCAAGTATCTAGCAAGATTGGCAGTGTAAATTCTCACTTTGAAGCCAAAGAGAGAAGTAAACAAGCATCCTTGAAAGACCATTCATTTACCTCTTTGAATGCACAGCAAATGGGATGAGATAAGAACAAGATCTACAGGTCTGTTTACAGAAAGGACTCAGAAGGATGATTTAAATAAGGTTTGGGGAGGGTACAAACTGCAGGTAGACAGCCTAAAACAACCAGAAAATGAAAAGCAGGAAAATGACAACCACAGCCAGTGGGCACAATACATTCATATGTCAGCTTTCTGAATGTACCCTTGATGTCTTTGGGTGTGACCTAAAAGGGGCTACAATCAGCCTCATTATGCTTTAACTTAGGCTACTGGAGCTTCCAGTAATCTCCTCAGGTGTTTGGAGGTGGGGGCCCACAGTTGTGGTCTTCTAGGTAATCCAGGGATTGAGGTGAATTAAAGTGTGGAACTGAGTGGGGCCCAAGTTAAAGCTAAAAACAATATTCTGCAACTCTTATGAACTTTTCACTACCTGTTGTATGCATATAATGCAAACACTTTAAATGAACTGCAAACAAAAGTAATTAGTGGTAAATGACTTGTTAATGCAATATCAATTAATACAATTGCCGACTAGTCCATCTAGCATAGTTGTGTGTAGTATTGGGAGGTCCAAGCCTGCTACTACTACTACTACTGTAATGCTCTGCCTAATTTGCCCCCTTGCAAAGTGAACTCCACAGCACACTTTATTAAATCCTCCAACTTTGCAGTCAGAGCAGAAAAATAACCATTAATCTCCAGGATAAAATAAGCAGCAAATTGTAAGAAGACATAAGTTGGCACTGGACGTCTGTCGTTGAACCCACAGCAAATGTGACAAGACAACAACAAGACTTAAAGGTACCTTCATTGCTCATTCACTGTCTGAATGAACAGAACACTTTTCTTCTGTCAGCTTGCCAGAACGAGCCAGTAGGCCTGAAAATGGCTCACCCTTATAAATCCGATTAGTCATAGCGAGTGGCCAAGCAGATAACTTGAGGCCTGTAAAGGCTGCATCATCGAACGTCTAACGCGGGATGTAGGTTTCCAAACGGATGATAATATGGAACCAAAGTTCATCTAAACTGAAAGCCCAGGTATCTACTCACTTGCTATGGAACTGTCATGCATGTTTTTGTAACTCCTATAACCTATGCTAAATATCTTCTTTCCAATTACAGCCGGTCAACATTTGGATTTGAACAGACAGGCGTGAGTACCAAGGAAGACCAGGTAATTCTGTAGACGTTCCAGGTGGGATTAAGGGTCTCTACATAAATCACGTTCATGATCCACACCTTTGCTTCTTTTACAGGTTTGTCGGACCGAGCAAGTTATAGATTTGAATGGACCGACATGTGTAGAAGCATAAGGACCAGGTAATTATTTGGTAGGTACCTCATCTGGGTCATCTGGCACATTATAATATGACATGCTGTAACTAACTGTTAACCATCTTTTCTTTTGCTGCAGGCATCTCAGACAGTATTGGTCATAGATGAGGGCGGGCAGACCGGAGTAGCAGCAGAAATAGCAGGTTATTATTTGCTAGTTTTTCCTTATGGTGCAACGGAGACATTGAAACGTTCAGGTGCTTTAATCACTTTTTCCTCTTGTACAGGCATCTTCGACACTGCTACACAAATTTGAACAGGCACACGTCAGTAGAAGCAGAAAGACAAGATAATAATGTAGCAGATTTTCATTGTGGTGCACCTAGTACAGTGCAATATGACAACCTACTTTAACCACCTTACCCACCTTTTCTTCTGTTGCAGGCATCGACAACAGCACTACTCATATATTACTAAAAGGCGCATGTGAGTAGAAGCAGAAAAACAAGGAAATTATTTGGCAGATTTCACTTGTGATGCACCTAGTACATTATAAAATTACAACATTCTTCAACCCTTTTTTTTTTCTTTTGCAGGCTTCTTAGACAGTGCTAACATTGGTTAGAAAAGGCAGACGTGACTACAAGCAGAAAGACCAGGTAATTATTTAGTAGTTTTTCCTTGTAGTACATCTGAAATACTGGAACACAAGCATGTTCTGTAACCATTTTTTCCTTCTATTGCAGAGAACTTAGACAGTGTTACATATACAGGCAGGTGTGAGATCAAACAGAAAGGCCCACGTAATTACTCGCTAGTCACAACATTTTCCAAGAGATAGCTCAGTCTTGCCTGGAAGATTGCATTCAATAGCATAAAAAACAACTTTAAGTAATGTTCCTCACTTTAAATAATGTCCCTCTTTTTTTTTTTGCAGGGTTTGCGGCACAGTAGGCTCAGACTGATTGTCACCAAAATGTTCAAGCGCAAAGCTGTGACTTCTGCAGAGAGCAGTGCTTCACCACAAAGGAAGAAATTCTGTCTTGTGTTCAAAGAAGAATGGCTGAAAGAAACTGTGGAGACAGACACAGAAGTCCCGGAGCAAGGTTTGTGTACAACTGGGAGAGCTATTTCTATACAATCCAGAAGTAGGCCTGATTTGCAAAGTATGTGCAGAAGCAAAGATTGCAGGGGACTTTTCTACTGGGAAGAAATGGAGTGATTGCTGGAAGCTGGACTACTTGAAACGCCATCTATGTAGCAAAGTTCAAGAATCTGCTTTGGTGACACTGAGAAATAAAAGTGCTGCTGCCAGGCTGGTTTTTGGAGTGCGCACCATGCTAACGGAAACCGCCAGTGACAGAGCAAACAGACTAGAAGTAGTTGAACGGCAAAGATCCCTGCCTGAGGAGATAAAGATTCTCATCAACAATGTGTTGCTAGCAGTCAAAATGAACACGTCAATGTTATCTGTTCAAGAGATCCATGACCATGTTGCATTGTATGTGAAGATACCAGACAGCTGGAGGAGCAAGAACTATGCCTTTGAGTTTTTAGAGGCCATCAACAGCGTGATACGCTCTGACTTCATGGCAGAACTGCGCAGTACTCGTATCACACATTGATAATTGATGAGAGCACAGATATTTCAGTTACAAAAATGCTCATCCTCTACATCAAGTTCCGATCTGTAGCATTAACAGAGCACAAAACAGTGTTTGGGGGAATTGTAACTCTGAGTGCATGCAATGCAGAGGCTATCACTATAGCTGTAAAAGACTTCTACACTGCCAATAAGCTGGATCTTATGAAAATGGTCATGTTCACATCAGATGGTGCATCAGTGATGCTGGGAAAGAACAATGGTGTTGCTACCCGCCTCAAACAATCCATTCCCCATCTAGTTGAGCAGCCCTGTGTTGCGCACAGAGAAGATTTGGGAGTTGATGATGCCTGGAAAAAAGTGCAGATGATCAGGGAAATGGAAACATTACTGAGGACTGCCTACACTGTGTTCTCCCGATCTCCGTTAAGGAAGTCCAAGCTGGATGAAATTGCTTTGGTCACTGAATGTGAAGCGGTCTCCTTTCGGCCACTCAATGAGGTGCGGTGGCATTCAAGGCATTTTGCTGTTGGTGCACTATGGCATAATTACGAGGTTGCTCTCAAATACTTTGATCATGAACGAGTTGAGGAGAATTACCCATGTGCTAAATGTTGCTACAAAAAAACTATCTGACTCAAACTTCCACATTTCCTTTGCAGCACTAAATGACATTCTGGGTGAACTTGCATCTTTGTGCAAGTTGTTTCAGAAAAGCTCTTTGACCACCGTTGAAGTTCTACAGTATGCAAGAGCACAAATTACCCAAATAAAGGAACATGACTTGGGTGACACTGTCTTTTGGGGCACCACAGTAAGAGATCTGAAGGCTTTGTTTAGAGAGGACCGCGAGTATGATAGTGAGCCGATGTTATATTTCATTAAACTTCTTTGTGAGCACATGGAGACAAGGTTCCCAGAAGATTAATTGAAGGAATGGACAAGCTTTGATTTCCATACAGTAACAACACAATCACAGTTTGATTTTGGGACTGAAAATGTACAAAGACTTGTTGAAAAGTATAAGAAGGTCTTGGTCCTGGGTGATTGTGACGCCCCTGATGATGATGTTCGGCAGTACAGCGATTATAAATATGTAGTGGCAGCGCATATTAAAAAAAACTTACTGTTTAGGACTTTTCAAGACATGGTGAATTTCACTCTGCAGAATGCTGCCCAATATAGTGTTGTATCTCAGCTTGTTGATGTCTGTGCAACTTTCCAGGCTTCAAGTGCAGACTGCGAACGAGGATTCAGCCTCATGAACTCAATCAAGTCCAAATTAAGAAACAGACTAGAGGAGAGTCACCTAGATATGCTGATGAGGACAAAGGCCTACTTCTCAAATGGGAAGCTTAACATAGACCGAGTTTATCAGCACTGGAAGAATGGCAAGGACCGGCAAGAGAAACAAACATGTCACACATCTACTGTTGGCACCTGACTTGTCTAAACTATGATGCAGCTCCTCCTATAGTCCATGTGTGGGTGGGTAGGAACATTTCTCAGCCTGTATCTTGGCAGGGGCATCATGGCATTTATCAACAGTGTGTTCATCAAACTGTAAATGTTAACTAATTATACAACTGGCTGTATTTGATGTGCAGGGCCCTCTCCAGCACTCGGAGTATTCATTAAAGTTTCATAATGGTTCAACCTCCTGATTTCTGCTTTCTCTAACTGGGGTGTAGGTGGCACTTAACAGTTCATGTCCTTGGGGTGTGCAACCAGGTCACAAAACTGCCTTAACGTCCTATTGCATGGAGTAATGTTTATACAAATATCCCTTTTTTGCTTTAGTGGTATGGAGAGGCTAATGCCAAAGATCTTGGTAGTTATGCGCTGCGTTCGCGTGAATGGTCAATTTCTTGTCACACGTATCCTTGGCTGCAGTGCACAGAGACCTCATACTGCCACACACAGTGGCAAAAAATTAGAGGGAACATTGGTTACGTCTGCTGGACTCTTCTGGTTGTGGGGATATATAGGGTTTGTAAGTTCATCAGGAACCCTAGGTACCCAAAGCCAATAATGGAGCTGCACCTTGCAATGGGTTTTCATTGTATACAGCAATTCATTTGGTAAAATATAAAGAGTGAAAAATAAGTATCAAGGAAACCTTTGTATTTCCAAAATGGGCACAAGATAAGGTGTTGAGAAGCAGTGGTTATTTGCACATCTCTGAATTCTGGGGTCCCCATACAAGCATGTGAATTACAGGGCATTTCTCAAATAGACATATTTTTTACACACTGTCTTACATTTGGAAGGAAAAGATGTAGAGAAAGACAAGGGGCGATAACACTTGTTCTTCTATTCTCTCTTCCCCCAAGTCTCCCGATAAAAATGGTACCTCACTTGTGTAGGTAGGCCTTCTGCCCACAACAGGAAACGCAACATGGACACATCACATTTTTACATCGAAATCCGATGTGTTTTTTGGAAAGGGCCTAGCTATGGATTTTGGCTTCTAGCTCAGCCAGCACCTAGGGACACCTACCAAACCTGTACATTTTTGAAAACTTGGGGGAATCTGGGATGGAGTGACTTATGGGGCTCTCACCAGGTTCTCTTACCCAGAATCCTATTGCAACCTAAAAATTTGGCAAAAAACACTTTTTCCTCACATTTCGGTGAAAAAAAGTTCTGGTATCTGGGAAGAGCCACAAATGTCCTTCCACTCAGCATTCCCCCAAGTCTCCCGATAAAAATGGTACCTCACTTGTGTGGGTAGGCCTAGTTCCCACGACAGGAAATGCCCCAAAACACAACATGAACACATCTCATTTTCCCAAAGAAAACTGACCTATTTTTTTGCAAAGCACCTAGTTGTGGATTTTAGCCTTTAGCTTACCTGGCACCTAGGAAAACCTAGCAAACATGTACATTTCTGAAAACTAGACTCCTTGGGGAACCCAGGATGGGGTAACTTGTGGTGCTCTCACCAGGTTCTGTTACCCAGAATCCTTAGCAAACCTCAAAATTTGGCCCAAAAAACCAAAAACAAACAAACACTTTTTCTTCACAATTTGGTGCTGCAAAGTTCTGTAATCTGAGGGAAGCCACGAACTTCCTTCTACCCTGCATTCCCCCACATCTTCCGATAAAAATGGTACCTCACTTGCGTGGGTAGGCCTAGTGCCCGTGACAGGAAATGCCCCAAAACACTACATGGACACATCAAACTTATCAAATACAAAACTACCTGTTTTTAAGCGGGTGATGGGGGACACCTGGTTTCTGGCCCTGGGCTCAGTAGCCATCTAGGAAAACCTACCAAACCCAGACATTTCACAAAACTAGACACCCAGGAGAGTCCAGGGAGGTGTGACTTGAGTGGATCCCCAGTGTTTTCTTACCCAGAATCCTCAGCAAATATCAACTTTAGCTTAAAAAAAAAAGAAATTACACCACACAGCACAAATTTCCTACGACCCAATGTTCCCCTCAGTCTCCCGATAAAAATAATACCTCACTTGTGTAGGTGGGCCAAGTGCCTGTGGCAGGAAAGAGAAGAAAAAACATTTCGATATTGAGGGGGCACGAAAGCGGGTCCAAAAGGGCAGTTTGAAAAAAATGTTTTTAGGCTGACAAGTGGGGCAGAGGTTTTTTCGATATAGATGCAACAATATTGGGTGGCAGAAATTTTATGGATTCCTGCAGATTATGGAAGCTTCCATCACAAAAATGTGGGAAAAAGTTGTGATTTGAAGCAAAGTTGGAGGTTTGCAGGGCATTGTGGGTTGATAAATGGTCTGTGTGCATGTGAAGCACACCACCCTGGACTCACCCAGATGTTTAGTTTTCGAATGTGTCTAGGTCTCATAGATTTTTCTACATGGCATAGTCCCAAAGTCCAAAAAGCGCAGCCCTCGCCATTCCAAGTGGGACGATTTTAAGAGTTAGACAAGCTCTTGTGACCCAAATATAAAACCAAAACCAAAAATAATCAAATGTCCTCTTGCTTGCTGTTGGGATAAGATCTTTTAGTGTGCAGGGGAGAGATGAAAGGCTGTTACCCCCTCAGTTTGGTGGCATAACAATTCCCATACTGGTTGGCATGCATCACCCACTCTATATATTTTCTTTTAATTCTCTGGCATCTAGTAGGTTTTCGCCCTCTTGGTGCGTGGATCGGGGGTAATTGCCCCATCTGCCCACCGGTGGGCAGAACAACTTTGTCTCCATTTATTTTGGGTGGGGATATGGCCCTACCCTCACCCTCTTTTTTTGAAAAAAAACTCTTCCCTGCCTTCTGGTGGGCTTTTTGCCCCCTTGGCACCACATGGGCCTAACAAAAATAGGTCGATCTGCTCCCAAAGTGGGCAAAAATGGCCAACAGTAATATGCCCCCATGGGGAGCGACCCTTGCCCAAGGGGCTGCTCCCCCAAACAAAACACACACACCAATCCCTGATGCTTAAGTGGTTTTTGCCCCTCCCCCCGGGAGTAGATCAGCCTAATAGAAATAGCCCAATCTGCCCCCAGGGAAGCAGAAATGGCCTAAAATAATTTTGCCCCCCAGGGAAGCGACCCTTGCCTAAGGGGTCGCTCCCCTTATGTGAAATTGGTGCAAAAAAAAACCCTGGTGTCTAGTGGTTTGTGGCTCCCTTGGGGGCAGGTTGGCCTAAGAAAAATAGGCCGATCTGGCCCTAAGGTGGGCAGAAATGGCCTACAATAACAGACAGTGCAAGCAGCCCCATCATAAAGACCAGGCACAAGTAAGGTGGTGGTGTAGTGTAAGGCTTTTCCAATATACACATGGCAGCAATGCATCCTGGCACACAATCATATACTCAACTCTCAAAGAAGCTCTACCTATTGTTTCTGCGACTGTGCATCTGTGATGGTGTTTGT
This sequence comes from Pleurodeles waltl, assembly GCF_031143425.1. Lineage (NCBI taxonomy): Eukaryota > Metazoa > Chordata > Amphibia > Caudata > Salamandridae > Pleurodeles > Pleurodeles waltl. The sequence continues at coordinate 139,953,578 of NC_090449.1, forward strand.
GTGGGCCTGTTGCTGTAGTTTCTAATCTGATGGTGTGTGTGGTGGCTGATTCTGTGCATTTGTTAAGATGTGTGCATGTTGGATTGAGCTCGATGATTGTGTTATGGGATATGTGCTAGTGTTTGCTAGTGAGATGTGGCTCTGAGCTTCACAGCACACTACGCACCTTGCTTCCCGTCCGTCACTGTGTTACAGATACACTGCACAATGACTGCACAGGGAAGTGACTCTTTCAGAACGTATAGAAAGACCTACTGAGTACAAACAGCATCCAGCTTGTTGTGAGACCACTAACAATGCAGGGAGCCTTTCACTTATTTCAGTATGATAAAGTTCTGCTTAATGCCCACACACTTCAAGCTGCCACTTTTAGGTGGGTGAAACAGCAGTTTACATTTAGCTAAGTCATTTGCCTCTTAGTATTAACCAGCTTATGGAATCTTTTTGCCTGCCTCTTACCCAATATGCTTCGATTAGTGTTTGTCAATTTGTCCCCTTCCTCAAAATCTCCTGCCATTCATAATGTCCTATGTGGACACACCCATGTCAATCACAGTGGCAGAGGAAGCTTCACCTAATGCCACTCACCCAAAACTGTAACAAAGTGATGGAAGAAATGCTTGAATTAAACTCCGCTACTGGTAATCACTTGGGGCCATTCTCCAGTCCATTGTTTTTGCCCATCATTCCACTCTAGACAAAAGCCTGCCAAATGCAAATCAATATCAACTCTGTGCCTCATGGAAAGTCTGTCCCAAGCTACCAGGCAAGGCCACCCTTAGATGGGACCATAAGCAACCCAAGACCGGTTTTGACCTACTTATGTCTCATCAATGAGGTGATGATTGATTCCTATGGCACAATGAGCATGGAAGCCACATCTGTACTCAAAACATGCATTCTTGCAGTAGTTCAAACTTTGTGCCTCGGTTGCACAGCTTTCAAAATGCACAGTCCGATGGCTTACAACACACTCAAACAATCCTGGGTTGCGTAGTTTCCCAGGACAGACTGTCCCGTCATCTTATTTGTTAGTCTCAGTTCCAGGGGGAACGAAGGGGACAGGGGAAACAATTAAAAAAAATAAACAAATAAAACGTACCTTTCCCGCCAAGTCCTGCCCAACTTGCTCCTCTGCTCCTGATGGTTGGTGTCCCAGCATTTGCAGGGACACCAGCACAGGCTCCCCTGCAATCCTGGCACTGCTTTTATGCTAAACATAGCATGAAATCAGTGCCAGGGTAGGTTTGTGTGGCTCGGACTGCTGCTCAGACAGTCCTGGGGTCTGTGCAGCTTCTCCAGGCTGTTTTTTCAACACAGCTGCGCTGGAGAAACCTAAGTGTACGTGTGTTTGCTGGCCTGAGATGGCCTGCCAAACACATGTGTGCACTCTCTCCTCCCCCTCCCACCTCCTGTGACCAAGCCCCGCCCCACCCTGCACTGCTGGCTGAGCCAGGATCTGAAAAATAAAATGATAGTCAACTATGGTTTTATTTTTCATCTCCTGGCTCTTAGCCGGGGGGAGCGATGCTTCTCCACTATTGCAGAGGAGCCGCCCCTGCTCAGTTCCAGTGCATAATGTGGCTCAAAGTGTTGACCCAGCGCAAAACTCTCACTCACAATGTGCTGCTGGGACTGGTTCCATTTCCATCACTGCATTCTGTTAATCACATTTAACATTTACTTTTTTCCAAGTGCATCCCAGCATGTCTGAAAATTTTCATTCAGGTCTGGAACCTTAGTGGGGGGACAAAATTGTTGTGACAAGGCCTGGAGGGTGGGCTTAGTTCTCAAACTGTGTGACGAGTTGTTCTAGAAATTAGCTGTTGCTCTACATGAGGAGGGTATCCTAAATTTGTGAAGTTCCAAACTTAGGGGTCATCAGTTCTCAGTCCTCATTGATCACCTGATATGGTCAACAATTGGCCTAATAGAGACCGCATGTTTTTTGCACAAAGAATAACCAACACATGTTCAGCTAGAGAGATCTTTCGGACAGTCAAAAAAATCTGCAACCCACGCTCTGCCCCCACCAAACTCTGAAGAAAAGCAAGGTTTTACCCACCCAAGCCGATAGTGGTCAACCTTCTAATTTAAATGTAGGAAAAAAGAATTAGTGAACATAAAGCCACCTTTGGGGCACCTTATAGATCTTTCTTCAGTAGATAAACCTGCCCTGTCCCTCTCAGACACAACGTTTATATATATTAAAACTGTGACCCAGTAATAGGTGATTAATCAGATAAGGAGGACTAGCTCTGGATCCCCTTTTTATCCCTGCAGGGTGAAGTACATTCACTTTGTTAAAGAAAGAATTGGAGAAAAACTTGTAAAACCTGAAACAAGCTGGTCCATCTGCCTTTTGATTGTAACAATGCTGTGGTTATTACAATAATAAACAAGCATTGGCAAAGCCAATAGATCTGGCGTTGGTAGCTAGCATTTTGTGCCATCTATGCTAGTTTTGTTGTATCGTAGTTATTGCAAAACTTTACTGTAAGGATGCTGCCGGACTCTCATCCATTAAAAACAAAATGGCTAAAAGCAAAAACATTCGTTGTTCTCTTTCTATCTAATTGCAAATTGACCACCTGTGTGATTTTAGAAGGTTTCTGAGTGCTACATTTTTTCCCTGTGGAAATACTTTGATATTGTTTTAACTTCTGGGATTTGTGTTATCTTTTTTTGTAGGATGTGTTTTTGTGGTGGATTACTTCGAGATTATGGACATCAGCAACTAAACTAAGTTATGTATTTTATTTTTAGCGGGTGAGATATATTACTATTTAAGTTGTTGCCCTTATAAGGGATTATGTTTTTTGTATTTTATTTCTAGCTGATTGATTTTATGTATTGTGTCTTTAAGAGGTGTAATCTGTTTGAGTGACTGCATAATTTATCTATTAATATTTATTTTAGTCTCACTGAAATTTGTTACTGAAATGGAAATGCTTGACTGATAAGTAACAATTATTAAAATATTTATAAATAATTTAGTTTGCTACATATTTATTTACAGTTGCATTTTTGCTTTAGTTGGAATATTTGGATTTTTTAGGGTAGTCGCCTTGCTAAGGATTCTAGATATGGTAGGTCTTGATTGTTCTACTGTTGTATATCCATAGAGTCCAGACTGTTCTGGAAAACGTTCACAGCTCTCCTGCAATGGCTCCATCTCGGTGTCATAGTGACATCACTGGAGATATAAAGCACCTGATACAGCACATCAATGTCAGTTTCTCATAAATTTTTACTCATCCAATGACATCAAATATTAGAGTGCAGTACTATTATTTGGAACATTTTTTATGTGGACTATGACCCTACTTCAGAATGAGAAGGTGGGCAGGATCGGTGTGGAATCAGCAAGTAACTTATTCACTAAAAAAGGAGCTACAGAACGTAAGTAACTTTTTCTGCGGATGGATATTTCTACTGCATATTCCTTTCCATTTGAGTAGATTCCTATTTAGTACCCAAGTTCAATGGGGGAACACATTAACTAAGTAAGGACAAGATTGAGGTCCCACTGAGGCATGATAAAAAGAGTGGGAGGAAAGAAATGGGTGTGGCCCTTAAGGACTCCACTAACAATAGGATACTTAAAGAGTGAAGGCTGATCAGGCAACTGAAGAAAGGCTGAGATAGGTGATAAATATCCCTTAAGCGTGCCCAAAGCAGAACCCTGCTGGGCCAAAGAAAGAAGGAACAACAGAACCTCAGAAAGAGAAGCAGATAGGGGAATCAACAGATTTGTTGGTACACCATGCCACAAATTTATGCCAGCGACAGGCGTATACCATTTTGCAGAGGGACGCCTGGCTGCCAAGATTACATCACAGACTTCGGTGGAAGGTCAAAAGCCGTCAACTGCTGCCGCTCAGTCTCCACGCATGAAGGTGGAGATTGGACAGGTTCGGATGAAGAACCAACCCCTGCTGCTATGACAGAAGATCCTCCCAAAGGGGCAGGCTGAGCGGAGGATCGGTGGCCATGCTCAATAGCTCTGGAAGCTATACTCTCTGTGCCTAGTCCGGAGCCACCAAGATTACTTGGGCCCGGTTGTTCTTGATCTTCTTGAGATGTCTGGACAGGCGGAAAGGCATAAAGGAGGCCGGAGTTCTACTTGAGACGAAAATCCTCTCAGAGCGAGTGCCACTTGGAAATTCAAACGTGCAAAACAGCTACCATTGCACGTTCTCTGCGGAGGCGAACAGATCTTACGAAGGCTTTTCCCACTGCTGAAAGAGACTTTGCGCCACCTCCGGATGGAGATGCCATTCGTGATCGGCTATGCATCAACAGCTGAGTTTGTCTGGTCTGGCGTTCAGAGAACCTGCCAGATGTTGAACCACCAGGGTGCTGACCTGATTTGCCAGCCATGTCCAGAGGCGTAGCACCTCCAGACAAAGAGTCCAGGACCCTACTCCACCCTGTTTGTTGCAGTACCACGTGGCAGTAGTGTTGTCCGAGAACAATTGCACTACTTTTCCTTTGAGAGAGGGAAGAAATGCTTTCAATGCAAGCCTGATCGCCTGCAGCTCCAGAAGATTAATATGGAGCCCAGACTCTAATCTCCACCTCTCCCATGTGCCCACCCCCCATCCCAGATGTGATGCATCCTGGATAAAACTGGTTGGGGAAGGGGAAGGGAGAGGGATCTGTCATTGACCCAATGCTGATTCGAAAGCCACCACTTGAGGTCTTTCACAGACCCCTCTGAGATCTGGACCATGTCAAAGAGAATTCCCTGATGCTGTGCCCACTGGAACTTCAAGTCCCACCACAGAGCCTGCATATGCCATCTGGCATGTGTTACTGGCAGGATGCAGGAGGCCATGAGGCCCAGCAGCCTCAGAGTCAGTCTCCTTTAAACCCAAGATAGAAGCTGAAAGATTCGAATCATAGCCTGAATATCTTGGACTTGCTTTTCGAGAGGATAGGCCCGAAACTGCACTGCATCCAGAACATCTCTGATGAAAAGGAGCAGTGTCTGGAGGGAGTCAGGTGTGACTTCGGAACGTTTATAGCGAACCCCAGCATGTTCAGGAGGCTGGTCATAGTCCGAAGCTGGGAGACGAATTCCTGGGGCGAGTTCGCCTTTAACAGCCAGTCATCGAGGTAGGGGAAGACTGAAACCCCCAACCTGCGCGGATGAGCTGCAACCACCGCCACCACTTTCGTGACCACCCGAGGGGTGCTAGTAAGGCCAAAGGGGAGCACAGCAAATTGAAAGTGCTCGTGACCTACCACGAATCGTAGATAACACCTGTGGACAGGAAGGATTAGAAGAATATAGAAATAAACGTCCTGCAAGTCCAATGCTACCATCCAGTCTCCTGGATCCAAGGCAGACAGGACCTGAGCCAGGGTGAGCATTCTGAATTTCTCCTTCTCGAGGAAGGGATTGAGGTCCCAAAGGTCTAGGATAGGACGTAAGCCCTTGTCTTTTTTGGGCACCAGAAAGTAGCGGGAATAACAACCACAACCTACTTCTAGCGCAGGGACCGTCCCTCTGGCTCCCTTGGCCAAGAGAGCTGCGACTTCCTGACAGAGAAGTGCCAAATAATCCTCCGGTTATCGCTGAATGATGGCGGCATGGCTGGTGGGGCAGATTCAAAGGGGAGGGAGTAGTCCCTTCAAATGATCTGCAAAACCCACCTGTCCGGAGTGATGGATTCCCAGTGGGGCAGGTGATGGCGAATTATGTCACCAACTATTTTGAGGCTGCAGCAGGGGCAGAGGTGGACTGGGCAGACCTCTGGTTCCCTATCCCACGACCACGTGAGATTCCGCGTCCCCGGACACACAGCGGCTGAACAGCATGGGTGGAATGGTGGCTGGGAAAGGAAATGCAACAGGGAGCCCATTCCATGGCCACGAAAGGCGGACTGTTGGGGACGAAGGGCAGTGGAAAGGCCGTGCGACCGAGCCGTATCCCGGGAGACCTTGAACCTCTCCAGAGCAGGGTCTACCTTGTCTCCAAAGAGACGGGAGCCATCAAAGGGCATGTCCATAAGAGTCTGTTGGATATCCCCTGAGAAACCAGATGTATGTAACCAGGTATGGTGCCGCAAGGTCTACCGTTGTAACAACTGATCTACCTAGAGAGTCGGTCGTGTCCAGCCCACATCTGATAGGGAACTTTGACACGTCTCTGCCATTGGTGACAGCTTGGGAGATGATAACACTGGCCTCGTTCGGTATATGTGGCCGAACGTGCGCAACTGTATCCCACAGAGAGTGAGTGTAATAGCCCAAAAAAGCATGCAGTGTTCACTGACTGCAGTGCAAAACTCGAGGAAGAAAACATCTTTATCCCAAATTGTTCTAGCCTTTTTGATTCCCTATCTGGAGGTGCAGAAGGGAATGCACCAGAGGTTTAGGATGCCTTGATGACAAAGCTCTCAGGCATGGGGTGTAGAGACAGGAATTTAGGGACTTTCGGGGTGGGCCGATGGCGGCAAGCGATAGTCCTGTTCACAGGAGCCCCTCTGTTGGGTCTGGACCAAGTACTCAAAAGGACATCGGTGAGGGCTTCATTGAATGGAAGAAGAGGCTCATATGTGGAATCCCCTGGTTGAAGCACCTCCGTCAGGACATTAGACCTGACCTGAACAGAAGGCAGCTCAAGCCCAAGGACCTCAGCCGCCCTACTCCCTCCACTGTAGCCACGGTAGGAGGAGAGAGCATGCCAGCGTCTGGAGAGGTATCCAGACCACTGGCCTCACCCAACTCTTGTGCCCAGTCTAAGTTAGAGTCACCCTGGTATTCATAAGGGTCCAGGGACCCCTCCAATCCTTCCCGGACTTCATCCCATGAGAATAAGGGCCAGAATCCAAACTGGGGTGAATAGACCCCATCGAAGGAGGCGGCGTCGGCTCAAGCTGGTCCGACTCAGAGTCGTCTCGGATCAGTATTGGGTAGACGTCAATGGTGGGTACCACCGACTTCGGGAGAGTCAACAATTGAAGCAGCACCAGGGATGGTCTCAATAGTACAGCCTGTGCGAATCCGAAAGCAGATCTTGGGGGGAGTTCGGTGGCCAGAGCCGTAGCCCCCAGCGCGGTACCTGAAGGCCGCCCTAACCGAACCCTTTGGGCCCAAAGGTGCCATAGCAGGGGTCGGGCTGCCCAAAAATTAGGCGCATAGCCTCATAAAACTCCTTTATTTGGAAATGGGTCCCCCCGCTCCTGGAAACTGGGGGACGCATGGAGCGGACCCAGAAGCATGCTCTGAAGGAGGACTAGAGCACTGATGCTCCTGCCCTGTCGCACCAGCTGAGCGACAGGGTGAAGTCGAAGGATGACGGAATCTCTTTGACTTCTTCTTCTTCTTACCTTGACCTGAAGACTTCGAAGAAGACGAGTGGTGGTGGCTCCGTGACTGGTCTCGAGACCTTCCCCTTGAGCGAGACCGGAACCTATGCGAAGTCGAGCGCTGGGCCACCATAAGCTTGAGGGATCGCTCCCTTCAGGCCTTCAGGTGCATGGCCTGGCACTCAGAGCACAACTTTGGGTTGTGGTTGCGCTCCAGGCACCACAAACAGAACCGATGCGGATCCCTCACCAATATCATGTGGTGACAGTCCTTGCATGATTTGAAGCCAGTCTTCAGGGACATCTCTTGATGCACCAGAAACTCACAAAAAGTCAACAAAAGAGTCGACCAAGGGCAGTTCTCTCTCCGGATCAGGGCGTGGCGCGGAAAGAAGAGAACTGACATCACTGCGCTGAGGTGGCGTCTATGTACCTATTCCAATGTCATCATGGTGACTACGACGCCAACAATGCCCGTGGAGTCGACTGATGCCACCTAGAGACGCGCAAGGGTATTGCTCAAAGAAAAAATCTCCAGATTCAGTCAGACGCCTGGGGGAAAATTCTAAGGTAAGGAATCTGCAACTAGAAGTCTCCATCAGATAAATATAATTTGTCCGTACTTTTTAATATATTTTCATTTTACTTTGGTACATTTTTTCACAATTTTATACCAATTGTAAACATTTTGCTAACATTCAACAACTTATAATTAAAGTTATTATTTATTTTCCATTGTTTTCAATGGCTATGAAGTCTTTTTGTATTGTTTATTAACTGGGCATTTGTTACTGCTACCTTTATTTTTTTAGTTTATAAACTCCATTTTGGATCGTTCTAGCTTTGATGTGGTCACAGTTCCCTGGTGCTGCTTTATCGATTAAGCAAGAGCAATTTTGTGTTACTTTTATGGATTTTGTAGTTGGTGAAACTGTTGTTAGTGTTTTGTTGAGGTTTAGTAATGAAATGTTATGCTGTAGTTTTAGTTTTGGTTATGTAATCTGGAAGGCCTTAACATATTATGTATGTTCTGATTTCATGTTTTCCTGAAGTGTATTATATGTATGCTGTCTTCCCAAAAAATGTTTTCACTTGTGTTTAAGGAGTTATTTGTGCTGTTTGGGTGGGTATTTTGTGTTTTTGTTTTTAAGAGTTTTTTTGTCAGACTTTTGGGGGTCATTTTGAGTTTAGCGAATGGAAAACTGTCCACCAAACTCCAGACAGAGTGGTTTCTGCCTACATGGCAACCTCCTGCCAGTGTTAAGGGTGTCATTTCTAGCTAATTTGTTTGTTGTGTCTTTAAGAGGTGTTATTTGTTTGGGTGACCGTATAGTTTATGTATTAACATTTATTTTAGTAATTTTTATTTTTCAATCTCACTGGATTTTGTTATTGAAATGAAAATGTTCTGACTGATTAGTAACAATCATTAAAATATTAATAAATAAATTTGCTTTGCTGCATATTTGTTATTTACAGTTGTATTTCTGCTTTAGTTGGAATATTTTGATTGTTTTAGGGTAGTATTCCTGGATTCTGGATATGGTAGGTTTAGGCTGTTAGCAAGTGTATATAGTTTGCAATGTAGTATTTTTATACATTTGTTTTTTTTCATACTTTAGGTTTTGGTTTGGCTAGAAAGTGTTCTATTATAAGTTGTTGGTAGTTTTCTTTTCTTTTTTTTAAAAAATATTCCTAGGAATTAGTGTAGTGTAGGAAGGGACTTTGGCCTAGTGTTCCTTGGAAGGCGTTGTGCCACCTTTGCACTGCATTGTTTTGGGTTGTTGTGCCATGTTGCTGTCACACAAGTCCCACCATAGTTTAGGATACTTGGGTTGGCATTTGTGATGGAAACGGTTCAGTCTGCCATCCAAAGTACCTCCAAAATAGTCCATTAGGGGGAACTAAGTTTGCCGTTCTGTGTTTGGTGGTAGGTTGCAATGGTTCACTAATCCGATTACTGGGACATATGTTAGGACAATTCATTTTTTTTAAAGTTGATATGCAAGTTGGGCGTTTGTTGAGTTAATAACATTAGTGTAGATTTCTGGAAGCGTTTCCATATATTCGGGTTAAAACAGTCCTGTATAGCTGTATATGGGTAGATTTTTTCATATAGAACTAATCATTGCTGGTACAAAATTAATGATTATTTTTTGGTGATAGTAATTGTTAGTTTTAGATTCTATGAGTTAGTAGTAAGTGATTTACTGCACTTTGTTAGGCAAGAGGGCATGCACTAAAGGTATGTTTGTGTTGTGGTATTCATTGTGGTTCATGTGAACCGTAGAAGGCACAATTTAAATATGCAGTCATCATTCATGTGTTGCTTTATGTTAATCTTAGCAGGATGTAGCATAAATTAATATTTTTCTGTCACTGTTAGCATGTCATGCACGAGGAAGGGTTCCACACTATATGTTATTGGCGATATTTATGTCTGCAAATATTTTAGGGGCAGCAGGGATTTCAGGTGTGTTTTTTTTCGGTCTAAGAATCCTATCAAGTCTGGGGTACCTGGCAGTTGTCCTGTAGTATAAGCAGGAACATTTAGCATGATAACCTTTTAAAATAGATCCTGCAGGTCTTGTGAACTAGTGCTAGCTCCTCTAAAGTCTTGTAACATATTTCTAACTTTGATTCTTGTGGCATTTAATAGGTGATTATGCTCTTTGATGTTTTGTATAATTGTGTTTCACTATCAATATTTTTAAGTAACATTCATATTTGAAAGTGCATTAGTTTTTTGTATTTTATACTTAAAGGTTTGATATTGCTTTATTTTATAAAGATGTTTCCTCAGATTTTCATTTTTGTTGGAACGTTATGGACTAGAGACCTGGTTTTTGCTTGTTTATTAGTGTAAGGTTTGAAAAATAATTTTGCTTTTTTTAGCCTTTTAATTTTATAATTAAATTAAATACAGTATTGCTTTGTTTTATATTATAGTTTGCTGGGTTTTGGAATTAAGAAAGATTACTTATTTCATCTTCTGATTCTCTGCTTCGCTCAATTGGTGCTTGCTATGTTAGGGAAATAAAAATAGAAAACATAAATTTTGGGGTTTAATATAAGAGTTTGGCTGTTGGTGTTATTTAGTTATAATTTATTTAGTTTAGATTACTTTTTAGAATGGTTTGTTTTTTTGGATTTGCTTTGTTCGTTTATTTCTCCATAGAATTTGCAGACTGTTGCATTCTTAAAGTTTTGGCGTTTTTGATGTAAAATTAATGTACATTATTTGTTCTTTTCATATTTGTTATTGAACTAGTAAAGTTTTATTTGATATTTGAGTTTATTTGTGTATGTGTTAAGGCTAAAATATAATTAGTTTAATAAATGAAACTTCAAAAATAAGTAAAATGATTACTTTAGTAAATAAATATATTTATTGGTGTGGTATTGGTTTATTGGTACAATTTTTTTTTGATGTTGGTATAATATTTGCTGTTAATTTATTCACATCTTAATTACTTTTTTTAATATTTCGAAATATTTTTATTTGTGCTTATATGCTAAATAAACACTTAAAGATTTTTATTGTGTTAGAAAATGGGTCTCTAGATATCAGAGGTATGCACTCCGTGCAAGTAGGAACCACAATACTAGTCGGGGTAAGTCAAACAGAAAACCGAAATTCACCTGTGCTCACCCTCTGGTAGTTTGGCGCAGAGCAGGCAGGTTTAACTTAGAAGGCAATGTGTAAAGTATTTGTGCATCACACACACAGTAATCACAATGAGCACACCACAAAAAGACTCCACACTGGTGTAGAAAAATAAAGCTTGTCTATCTTTGTAAATCAAGACCAAAACAACAACAATCCAATTAATAAATCATAAAATATGCAATTTTCAAACTATATTGAAGCAGTGCTTTAGACGGTGCTCGTTTTAGAGCCTTTAAGGTATTTCATCTGTATGTAAGTTAAACAGAATCCATGTCTGTGCACAGGACTCCGCGTGTCCCGATGTAGCTGCGACAGGGACGAAAATGCAGCAAAAACCCTTCCGTGCAGCTGCCCGTGATATTGCGTGGTCAGCCAGAAGAACAGCACATCAGCCCCTCCACATTTGCAGCACCTTGTGGTGGATACAGCCGCTGCTGCAGCTCCATCGGTGAAGATGTGGCACCCGCTGCTTGGTCCTGTCTGGGTCGGTGAGAGCGCATCCAACTTGCTGTGAGTATCAGGCCAACTGGGAGGGCATTAACGCTGGATTGGAGCTTCCAGCAGCATCTGTGTCAGGCAGCACGGATGTGTAAGCGATTGGCACCGGGGAAGCACTCCTCTGCCGCAAGCCAGGCCCTTCGGGGTAAAACATCCGCAATCCCTTCCATGAGCAACATGGGTGCAGTGAAGACGCTTCGTGCTCTCCACTGGGGGCTCCTAGACAAGTGCCAAGGAGTTCCTTTTTGCAGAGCAATGCGAGGGGCTCACAGACAGATCCGCACTTGCTCCTTGATTTTGGCAGAAACCAGGTACGCTCCAGCAACATGGAGCGCTGAGATGGCATTTCAAGGTCTTGATGTCCCGAGATCTGAGGCAAGCCAGCAAGCCCTGGAAAATAGTTCTTGGGTCCTGCAACTGGGCAGAGGTCAGCAAGGCAGCTCATTCAGGCAGAGTAGAAGTCCTAGGAACAATCAAGCCCAGCAAGAGGGCAGTCCTCCAGCTCAGCTGCTTTTACTCCAGCATAGATTCTTCCAGGTCCAGAGCGTACTAATTTTAGGGGTTAAGAGACCCAGTATTTGCCTTTGAAGTGGGGGATGACTTCAGAAGCTTTCTGTGAAGTGGACAGGTCCCCCTTTTAGCTTAGCCTCAGCTCCAGACTATCAGTGGGGTGTAATCAGCCCCCTTGTTTGGGCTCTGGTTACTACCCTTTGAAATGCAAGTGGGAGCAATTCCAAACCTCCTCTCCAGGGATACCCATCAGTATGCAGATAAATACAGATGCAGTTGAGTATCCTGTGTTGTGGGTGTCAGAAGGGAATGCTCAAGTGTAGCTGTCACCTGGCACAGGCTAGACATGTATTGGAGACAGGCTGTAGGCACAAAGGACAGTGAGGGCAGAGAAATGCCCACTTTCGCAAAGTGGAATTTCTAAAATAGAAATAATAAATCTGGCTTCACCAGTAAAGTGGATTTATCATTAACATTCCAATGATATTAAATAGGATGCAGCCACTCCACTCAGATAAGGAATTACAACTTAATTGTATTTAAGGAATTACCAATGCTGGCCTGTAAGAGGAGCAGGCCTCACAGTAATGTAAAAAGAGTTTGGGAGTTTTTCATTACCAGGACATGTAAAACTAAAGTACCTGCCCAGCTTTTTACTTACATGGCATCCTGCCCTATGGGCTACGTGAGGCCTATCTTAACGGTGAAATATGCAAGAAAAGGGGAGTTTAAGGCTTGGCAAGAGGTTTTGAATGCCAAATCGAGGTGGCAGTGAGACTGCACACACACAGGCTCTGCAGTGCCAGGCCTGGGACATGTTTACAGAGCTACTAAAGTGGGTGGCACAATCAGAGCTGCAGGCCAACTAGTCTAAAAAAACGACTGTTCTTATGAAATGATAAATGTAAAATCAATGAAAGTTAAGCACCATCACATTGGTAACATAATAGCAGAAAGACAAATAAGGAAGTCAACTTCATGTAACAATACAACAAGCATTTGCAATGCAATAGGTCTCGCATTTGCTTGAGTTACAGCTATTGGCACTGTAAATACGTAACTGGACTTTTCTTGCAACATAAATTGGTCAACCTTGCTGCATAGTTTGGTCCTCTCTGCCACATAATTCCAGTGGCCCTGCATATAACTAAAGAACGTCCATTTACCTTCTTTCTCTATCTGCAGCAAAAAATGAAAATATTGCCATTATTTATTATATTTATTTATATAATTATTTGCCCCCCCCCACCTCACCAGCCTAGTGTGGGGGACCCAGAGATGACAGACAGAAACAGCACTTCATGCTGACAGTTTTGATGGTGGTACCATTGTTCTAGGAGAAAATGTTACTTACCTTCTGTAATGATTTATCTAATAGAGACATATTCTAGTTGCAGATTTCTTACCTTAGGCGTCAGACTGGATCTGGAGACTTTTCTTCAAGCAGTACCCTTGGGCGCCGTTATGTGGCGTTGGTTGACTCTGTATCCGTTGTTGGCGTCGTGGTTGCCGTAGTGACATCGGGTCGAATATGGTCTCTGCCTTGGCGCGGTGATGTCAGTTTCTTTTCACGACTTTCCACCCCAAAGTGTGGAGCCATGAAGAACACTGAAGTGGTGCACTAGAGCTAAGGCCCTAAAAGGGTAATCCCTGTCCCTAGAAATCAGTTCACAGGCGGGAGGATGGGTGGGTCGGTAAGGAATCTGCAGCTAGAACGTCTCTACCCGATAAATCGTTACAGAGGTAAATAACTTGTTCATCTAATAGAGACTTCTAGTTGCAGATTCCTTACCTTAGAATAGATACCCAAGTAATACCATCCTTGGAGGAGCGCTGCAAATCAAAAATCATATTAGAAAGTCCTGCAGGACCAAACAACCAAAGTAGCCTTCTCTGTGGACCTGGCTGTCCAGGCAGTAATGTTTAGTAAACGTGTGCAAGGACACCCACGTAGCTGCCTGACAGATGTCCAGGACAGGAACTCCTCATGCTAAAGCTGTGGTAGCAGCAGTTGCTCTGGTTGAGTGAGCATTCAAACCCTCTGGAGGTTGCTTCTTTGCCAAAGCGTAGCACATTTTGATGCAGAGAAGCACCCATCATAAGATGGTACGCTTCGGCACCGCCTTCCCTTTCTTCGCACCCATATACTCAACAAAGAGTTGATTATCCATGCGGAAATGTTTAGTGCGATTAAGATTGAACGCCAACATTCTTGTTTGATCCAGGCGGTGAAGTCTCTCTTCATGAGAAGGATGTGGGGGTGCGTAAAAAGTAGGCAAAGTGATGGATTGGCCAACGTGAAAAGGTGTGACAACCTTGGGAAGGAAGGAGGCCCTCGTGCATAGCACTACTTTGTCAGGATGTACAGACAAAAATGGAGGCTCTGAAGGAAGCGCCTGAAGCGCACTCACTCTGCGAGTAGAGGCGATAGCCACTAGAAAGACAGTTTTGAGGGTGAGGAGCAGCGGAGGACAATTGTGTAACGGCTCAAATGGAGCACACATTAGGTAAGTGAGGCCAAGACTGAGGTCCCACTGAGGCATAATAAATGGAGTGGGAGGATACAGATGAGTAAGACCTTTGAGGAATCTCCCTAAAATAGGGGATTTAAAAAAGGTTGATGTGGCAATCTAAGAAAAGCTGAGGTAGTTGATAAGTAGCCCTTAAGAGTGTCCAAGGCAGAACCCTGAAGGGCTAGTGAAAGAATGAACAACAGGACCTCAGAAAGAGTGGCAGGGAGAGGATCAACAGCCTTGTCTGTGCACCATGCCACAAATTTAAGCCAACAGGCGTATAACTTTTTGATGGCGGGACGCCTGGCTGCCAAGATAACATCACAGACTTCGGGTGGAAGTTCAAAAACCATCAACTGCCGCCACTCAATCTCTACGCAAGAAGGCGGAGACTGGACAGGTCCGGGTGAAGAACTGTCCCCTGATGCTGCTTCAGAAGATCCTCCCAAAGGGACATGTTGAACCACCAGAGAAATGCCCTGATGTGCCAGCCATGTCCAGGGGTGCAGAGCCTCTTGACAAAGGGTCCAGGACCCCACACTGGCCTGTTTGTTGCAGTATGAAATGGCAGTGTCTGTGAACACCTGCACCACTTTCCCTTTGATAGAGAGAAGGAATGCTTTCAACGCATGTCTGATCGCCTGGAGCTCCAGCAGATTGATGTGAAGTCCGGACTCTGCCGGAGACCCGAGTCCTCTGTTTACCACCTCTCCCATGTGGCTGCCCCATCCTACAAGTGGCGCGTCTGTCACTACTGTAAATTCTGGTTGAGGAAGGGAGACCTAATCCTGATTTGAAAGCCACCACTGCAGATCTTTTGCAGTCCCCTCTGAGATCTGGACTATTTCGGAGAGGTTCCTCAATGCTGCACCCACTGGAATTTCAGGTCCCACTGCAGAGCCCGCATATGCCATCTTGCATGTGTCACTAGCAGGATGCAGGAGGCCATGAGGCCCAGCAGCCTCAGAGTTATTCTCACAGAATCCCTGGATAGAGGCTGAAACATCGGAATCATTGCTTGAATATCCCAGACTCGCTGATCGGGAGGATAGGCCGGAAAATGTGCTGTGTCCAGAACAACTCCGATGAAAGGGAGCGTCTGAGGAGGGGTCAGGCGTGACCTTGGCATGTTTATAGTGAATCCCAGCATGTGCAGAAGGTTCACCGTAGTATGGAAGTGGGAGATGACTTTCTGGGGTATATCCACCATCAACAGCCAGTCGTAGAGGTAGAGAAAGACTGAAATCCCCGACCTGCGCAGATGAGCTGCAACCACCATCATCACTTTCGTGAACACCCGAGGGGCGCTGGTAAGGCTGAAGGGGAGCACTGTAAACTGGAAGTGCTCGTGACCTATGACAAATTGTAGGTAACGCCAGTGGGCAGGCAAGATGGGGATATGAAAATAAGTGTCTTGCAAATCCACCATCCAGTCTCCTAGGTCCAAAGTAGAAAGGACCTGAGCCAAGGCAAGCATTTTCTCTTTCTTGAAGAAGAGTTTAAGGGTCCTGAGGTCGAGGCTAGGACGTAAGCCTTTGTCCTTTTTGGGCACCAGAAAGTAGCAGGGATACAAGCAGCTGAGGGGGGCCCAAATAGGTGTTCCAGATGACTGCTCCCTTTGATGAATGTGTGACTATAAGGAGTATCATCCCCAACCGAGACCAGGGGCCAGTTGCCCTTCAGATTTGAGTAAATACTCGGGTAGACCTTGAGTATGTTATATACAAGCCTTGTACCGTTAAGACAGGATAGTTTTTTTCTTCACACTATACTTAGGAGGGATCCAAGGCCCTGAAGAGTGCCCCAGACCAGTAACTGCGCCACGTGTGGACAGAAACATGTTGGCTGTCAGGATTAGAGCGACGCAATGAGTCATACTCAAAAACCATCCCTATTTTGCTTTTAATTTACCAGCAGACACCACTATTAAAAGGTGTGATCCACACTGGTGATCTGCTAGGTAATTTTATTCAAACAATTGGATCCCGATATTATCCAGAAAAATATCATATCAGCACTTCTTCTGGGTTCATTTAACCACAAGGTTGAGTTCGCCCAGGTGGTATTGTCCTACCTGGGTGGGGGCAGGTGGCCAAATGATGAAGCATGACAGTATAATGTGAGACCACCTATTCCATAAGGAGGAAACCCTGAGAAAGGTCCCTAACATATGGTTTTCACAACCATGTTTCATTAGACTGGATCACGGAAAAGAGTGGTTCTACCACTAGTTGATCAAGTCCTGTGGGTTTGATTTTTCCCCCCATATGTTTTGTGTACATGGTTTTGATTTTTGGCGGTAGTATGGGGGCTACACCCTTCCTTGTTTCTCTTTATGTGTAAAAAGCGGGAATAACAACCACAGCCCCCTTGGCCAAGAGAGCCGCAACTTCCTGTCGGAGAAGTGGCAAGTGATCCTCTATCATTTGGCTAAAAGATGGCAGCATGGCCGGAGGGGAAGTCTCGAAGGGGAGGGAGTAGCCCCTTCGGATGATCTGCAAAACCCACCTGTCCGTCATGATGGATTCCCAGTGGGGCATGTGATGGCATATCCTGCCGCCAACTGGGTGGAGATGGGGGACGGACTAGAAAGGTTTGGAGGCTGTGGCGGCGGTGGACTGGGCAGACCTCGGTTTCCCTGTCCCATGAGCCTGTGGGATTCCGCGCGGTGTATACTATAGTGTTAAATTCTTGTTCTTACCACCATCTAACTTTTAGATTATGGAGCGGACTGCAGTCCATTTTACAGCCATCAACACAACACTATGGCACTCATTACAACCTTGGCGGGCGGCTATGTCCACCCGCCAAGGTTGAACCGCCGGGCGGCCGCCAATGCATCGCACTCCCGCAGGGTCTATTATGAGATCCCTGCTGGGCCGGCAAACCTGGTTTCCGCCCGCCGGCCCAGAGGGGATCTCGGCCGCAACACAGGAGCCAGCTCCAAATGGAACTGGCGGTGTTGCGGCTGTGCGACAGGTGCAGTTGCACCCGTCGCACTTTTTACTGTCTGCATGGCAAACAGTGAAAAGCTCCATGGGGCCGTGGCAGGGGGCCCCGCGACTCTCCTTTCCGCCCGCTTTTTCATGGACTCGTAATCCACCGGGACAAAAGTGGCAGAAATCCGCCAGTCCCGGCGGTGAGACCGCAGCGCTTCCGCCGCAGTCGTTATCCCCATGGAAGCACTGCCAGCCTGTTGGCGGTGCTTCCTCCAAAACAGCCCTGGCGGTTGAAGACCGCCAGGGTTGTAATGACCCCCTATGTCCGGTTGTACATCTTACATGGGGGGTAAGCCGCATTCTCCGTGCACTGCATTTCGGGTGCTTCATCCATAAGTACATACCTTCTCCTAATTTTTGTTTTGGACCTTTAGTGCAAGGACCCCTTTTTAAGTAGGCTTTGTGTAACTACACCATTGGTGTGGTTCACTTGGTGATTGGGTTTCACTGAAGGTATTAGGTGAAGGTGTCACCTTCTTAATTATTGGATCAGTTTCTGTTCTTTGATTTGTCAGTTACTGCATTTTAGAATATTTCTGTTTTCTTGTAGGTGTCCCTTTTATTGTTTAGTCCTGATGAGACCTCAAAGGAGCTAGAGGGTTGTAACGTCATCAACTGTGGTTTAATAAACCTAGTATTGTGGCCCTTTGAATTTAATTGGGTCATGAGTATGGACTTCAAATACTTTAGGTCGTTTTTTTCTACATTTTGGAACCCCCCCTTTCCTTTTTTTCCCTCTTGTGTATTCCCATTTTTAAATGTGTAATTCTTATGTTAATTGGAGGTTCCATACCATTTGGGACAGTTCACAATTTTATGGACACCTTCCACAGAAATACATTATATTTTTCCAAAGATTGACTAAGAAGTCAATTTTCTCTTTTTAAGATGATTATATGAAGTTGACTTACATACTTGTCTTTCTACTATTATGTTACCAATGTGACGGTGCATAAATGTAATTGATTATACATTTATCATTTCTTAAGAACAGCTGTTTTTCTAAGGATAGTGATATGGCACAGGTTCATATTGGCCAGGGTTTGCCTTTGTTGGTTGATGCAGGCCACTAGTAGCCTTTAATTTACAGGTTCTGGGTATATGGTATAAACGTTTACAAGAGACTTACATGTATAATAAATATGCCAAGTGCGGATACACCAATGTTACCATGTTATGGAGAGAACCACATGCACTTTAGCACTGGTTGGCAGTGGTAACGTGTTCAGAGTTCTAAGGCCAACAACAAGTTACAGCAACAAAATAGGGGGTCATGGCAAAAAGTCTGGGGTAAGACCACACGAAAGATGCCAGGTCTAACATACGCAGTTTTAAATTAGTAGTTAAGCAGCTTTTAACTGCAGATTTTGTTATTTTTCTTTGTCAGCAATATTCTGGTTGTCAATAATTATATTTTCAATACCCCAGTAGTATACTGCATACTAATGAGCTCACAATATTGTGTAGTTTTTATTTTTGTTTTAGATATTTGGATATTTTAGAGATTTTTTTCTTTTCAAATCGGCATTACTTTTGTATTCGTTAATTGCGTTTTTATGTTTTAAATGTATTTGATTTTTTTCTGCAGTATTTCAGAATTTAGATATTGTTGTTGTCAACAGTGTGTTATATAACATCCAGCAGAATTAGGAAGAGAAGAACCACCAGGGCTGGAAACAGAGCTCCTTCCTGAAACAGCTTAGTCATATTCGAAAGTCTTGTACCCTATGTCAAGGAAGATCTAAGAAATGTGTCCAGTGCTGTCCCTATGAATAGGAGTCATTGAGAGGGCTTCAAGTGAGACTTGGAAATATTAATGTAAACACTGGCAAGTCCCCACCTGCTCCCCCTCTGTGCACACCTTGGGTTCCTCTGCCCTGCTGCCGCGTCGTTGCCTGCCGGCCTGCTGCTGCCTGTTATTGCCTGCCTACTCTTGCCCGGCCGATCCTGCTGCTCCTGATCATCAGCTTGGCCCTGTCCCACCTCCTCGCCACAGTTGCGCCACTTCCCTCCTTCCTGCTCCATGTTGCCTGCCCGCCCTGTACCCCCGAACCACCCCAGGACCTACTTAATGGGGGTCCCTGTGCGACTCCACTGAACAAGTACCGATCAGCTCCCACTCTTCGCACACTCCGCGCTTCTCTGCCCTGCTGCAGCTTGGTTGGCCTGCCAGACTGCTGCTGCCTGTCCTTACCGGCCTAATCTTGTCCGGTGCCTGGCCCTACCAAACCGCTCCTGCTGCTCCTGATCGTCATCTTGGCCTATCCCATCCCCTCGCCAGCTTTCCGCTTTTTTCCCCACACCTTGCTTCTCGCCTGCCCTCCACATGCCCCGCCCACCACAGGACCCATAAATGGTATTTGGTGTGCGCACCTATTGAGCAGATCCCGCTCAGCTCTCCTCTGTGCACACATCGGGCTCCTCTGCCATGCTGACTCATGGGTGGCTTGCCAGCCTGCTGCTGCCTGTCTTTGCCTCGCCTTGCCAGCCTACTCTTGCCTGGGTGCCTGGCCCTTTGTGGTCTTGCCTGGCCATTCCTGCTGCTCCTGATCGTCAGCTTGGCCCTGCCCCATCCCCTCGCCAGTTTCCCACTACTCGCTTCCTGCCCGCCCTCCCCTCACCCTCCTCAGGACCTACTTAATGGCGGTCGCTGTGCGACCCCATTCAGCAGGCTCTGACCAGCTCACCCTCTGCACACACCTCAGGCTCCTCTGCCATGTGGTTGGTCTGCTAGCCTGCTGCTACCTGTCCTTGCCGGCCTACTCTTGCCTCGGTGCCTGGCCCTGTCTGGACACTCCTTATCGTCAGCTTGGCCCCGGCCCTCCCCACAATAGTTTCCCACTTCCCTACTTCCTTTTTTCTGCATCCCGCCCGTCCCCCGTCTGCCCCAGGACCTACTTAATGGCAGTTGCCACCGGCGCCCTGAATTTGCACCAAAGGCAAGTCAGTCTGCACCTGGACCGTGCCCAGTGCCAGGACCCCTGGATCTACAGCCTGCCACTTGTACTACATGAGCTTCGGAACATAAACCCAAGACCCGAAACACTAACTGCAGCACCGCCTCACCACGGGACCCTTCACCTGCCACCACTGCCATTTCTCATGAGATGTAAGAACCTCCATGAGCACCACCTAGCAGACACCTGTCCAGAGATCACAGGTTCACTGAGCGCTACTCAATGTTCGATCCCTTTGAAGGCCGGCCATGGAAATCTGGGACAGCATAACTATCCTCGCCCAAAGGTACTATTCATGACTGAAACTGGGCTTACCCCGCGTCAGCACCCGGCATCACCACTGCGACACCCCCTGGATACAAAGAGGATCACATCAGCCGCCCAACAGACATGGCAGAGGCATCGTTATCATCCCCAATGAATGCCTATGCTGCACTGCCTCTGACAACACTACATCAATCACGGAACACCTCAACTTCCAGATCAAACCGGACGCCAAAACCACCATCAGAGGAACCCTCGCTGACAGACCCCTGGGCGCCCACCACAGTTTCTGCAACTCTATCCCTGACTTCATCAAAGGCCCCTCCCTCATCCCATCCCGCAATCAACTCCAACCACTATATTTTCCTTGGAGACCGAAACTTCCAGCTAGAAGACCCTAATGACACCAACTCCACAATGCTCCTTGAAAACATGATCATCAGCCTCTCACAACTGGTCACCGCCCCCACACAGTGCAGAACACACACTCGATCACATTTTCTCCACCAATGACAGAGTCAAAATCTCACACACCGAGATGACCTGGACAGACCACTGCACTGACTACTTCACAATTGACTGCCAGCCAGAAGACCAGGGAGTATCCCCCACCCAAACTCGCCGTACCTGGAGCAAAGTCACTGAACTCATCTGGATTGCCGTCGTGAAAGAAGCTACTCCAATCCCTCACACTCTTGAAAACTTTGCCAACTGGATCTCCTCAGCTGCCATTATCCCCCCCCATCGAAAAACACCACCATCAGCAAACCCACCAACCAGGCCAAGAGGTTCACCCCAGAGCTAATTCCCCTCAAACACCACTGCAAGAAACTGGTGATATACAGGCACTCCAACAAGACCCCCGCCAACCTCAACTCATTCAGATACACCCTCAATAGCTACCACCACTGCCTTAGGGAGACCAAGTAAAAGCCCTCAACTTTCGTATCAAGGCACGCGCCAAACACACCAAGAAACTTTTCAGCATTGTCAGAGAATTCTCCTGCTCCTGCACCACAGAGAACACAATCCTCCCCTCCCATACCCTCTGTGACAGTCTAGCAGACTACTTTCACCACAAGATCTCTGACATTTACATTAACTTCGACCCCCAACCCACCAGCCTCAATTACCTCTGCACCCAACCAACATCCCACCCACACCGGATCACTGGCTGGAGGCTGCTCTCTACCGAAGACACCATCTCCATCATGAACTCCATCCACTCCGGATCCCCTATGGACCACTGCCCACAGCACATATACAACCTAGGAAGAGAAGTAATCGGAAGCTCCCTCACAGACATCCTCAACACCTCCATCACCACAGCTACCGTCCACGATGCTTGGAAGCACCCCAACAAATCCAAAAACTACTGCCCCATCTTGCTTCTCCCCTTCCCCGCCAAAGTCTAGGAAAAATCCATCAAATGCCAGCTCACAGACTATCTTAAAGAAAACAGCCTACTCGACCCTTCCGAGTCCGGTTTCAGGCTGAATCACACCAACGGACGACATCAGACGCCTCCTTGACCTAGGTGGAACAGCTGCCCTCATCCTATTCGACCTATCGGCTGCCTTCGTCACCGTCTCCCACCACACTCTTGTTACCAGACTCCACTGCATCACATCCAAGGCAACACACTTTATTGGATCTCCACCTTCCTTTCCGGTTGAAACAAAGAATCTACCTACCACCCTTCGCCTCCGCACCCAAAGGCATCATCTGTGGCCTCAACCAGGGCTCCTCCCTCAGCCCCACCCTCTTCAACACCTACACAACACCACTAGCAGACACTGCTTACACCTACCGACTCAACATCATCTCCTACACCACCGACACTCAGCTCATCCTGTCTCTCACAGAAGATGCCGTCGTCACAAGGGCCAACTTTCAAAACACCATGACCAACATCGCCTCCAGGAAGAAGACCATCTGCCTTAAACTCAACTCAGACAAAACAGAGGTCCTCATCTTGGGGAACACGCCTTCCCCTTGGAATGACACTTGGTGGCCCTCTGCACTCTGTCCCTCACCCACCCCAACGAGCTTGCACGCAACCTCGGAAACATCCTAGACACCGAACTAACCATGAAGCAACAGATTAACGCCGTCTCATTGGCCTGCTTCCACACTCTCCATCTGATCTTCCGATAGATCCCCCATCTCAATCAGGACGACAGTCATCCAGGCCCTCATCTTCAGCCGTCTTGAGTACGAGAACGCATTGTACACTGGAAGCACCAAACAGCTCCTGAAAAGACTCCAGATCATCCAGAACTCAGCAGCAAGGCTCATCCTCAATCTCCCCAGAAGAACCAGCATCGGCCCTCACCGCAGGGGCCTCTACTGGCTCCCTGTCCAGGAAAAGATGTCTCTTCAAGTACCTCACACATACCTACAAAGCCCTCCACAAATCAGGCCCAATCTACATAAACAACCGCCTGACATTTCACCAACTAACCTCTGCCCTCACCCTGGCCCACACTCACTGCATCTGATGTGCCTGCTACATAGGGTGCCCCTTCCCCTACCTCGCTGCCAGGACCTGGAACGACCGCTCCCTACACCTGCGCAGATTCCTATCTTTGAAGGACTTCAGGAAGCAGCTCAAGACCTGGGTCTTCAACCGCCATCAATCTCTGACCTAGGCTTGCAGATCCCACCAGCGCCTGGAGACCCCCAATGTTGACAAGTCGCTCTTTACAAGACCCACTGTTTGAATGACTCATTAATGGAAAAGCCAAAGTGATGCTGCTCTCAGTAGGTTATATGACACTTCTGGGACAAACAGGTTTTTACCAGCCAGTTGTCTTTACCTTCTCTAATGTATTGCATAAGGACTGGTACTCACAAAAACTGAACCTCTTAGAACACCCAAAATGTATGAAATTGACACTAGTCTTTTGCCAAGGTCTGAAGGCCTAAAGATTCCGCCGTCATATTTATCACAGTTTGGTGACTGCTTCAGGGTACTTAAAACCTGTCGGCAAATCCTTCCGTTCCTATTTTACTACAGACAAAAAGGTAGTTCAAACTTCAGTTGTATCTTGAACAGAGTAAAATTCCCTCTACATGGGAGTTTTCTTTCTTCGTATGATGGGTCACTGGGTTCTGAGATTGGTTGAGCTGATGCAACTTGGTAATGCAGAATTGGTGGGAAGTAATTGGTCTTCTCAGAGGTGCAGGTCTCTTGTAATTGAGCGTATGCTCTCCAGGCCACCGTGCTTTTCAAGCCTTCATACACTGTCACCACTTAGAGTAATCTCCTGTGTTTCTCAAACCCACCCAACATCCCCGTCTGAGGCCTCGCCTCAGAGGGGCGATAGTGCAAAGACAGCTTATAATGCAAGGAAAACAGCAGGAAGCTGGGGATTCAATTTGTCATCATCTCTCCTTCAATACTCAATCTTTACACTTCAGTGAAATGTATTATCATGGTGTAGGGTAACCTTTCTCATCAGTCCTATTTCAGATGTCACTTGTGTAAGACAGAATTTCTGAACCGGGAAGAGCCTATTAAAATAGTTTCCATCTACTCTGTGCTCATTAAACACCCCATTGGGTTTTATTCAATATATGAGGATCAAGACATGAAAACAAGAAAGAAAGAAACTTGGCAACCTACATACAACATTCACAAACTAATAAACATGTATAAATTACACAGAGGCAGCATAATCTTCAAAAGGTAGTGACATTTTGTACTCCTGGTAAAAACTATCCACATGAAACTATAATAGTGGTAATTTCACTATTAAACTAACATCAAACTAATTCAGGTATCTTGAGGCTGCATATCATTTTCACTCTTAATATTTGCACACAATTTTATAACTCTACGTCTTATATCTGGTATATCCAAGCCTTGATTCATTCAATACTTAATTAGAATTCCCAACATTTTATTACAAAGTGAAGTAGCATGTAAGAGGAGTCACATTTTCTCAACCACAATTGAGACAGAAAAGATACTAGATTCAACAAAACTTTATTTGCAAAAAATTCAAATTACATATAGTACATTTTTTACACACATTTAAACAAGGGATTAATAGTACACTACCAGAAGATAAAGAAAAATAGGTTTTATTTTTTTTGTTATAAACCACCTATTTATTTTCTGCTATGGTTATACAAATTTGAAATTCATGCATGGCGCTTCTGTACAGGTTGCTTTTGTTTTTAGAGGTTTTGCTAAGTACAAATAAAAAATTCCACTCTCCACCTTTAAGGCAAGTAAAATGGAATACTGCAAAGGTGAAACATAACCACCTGCTGCAGCAGCCAGGTGGACCTTTAACCTCTTGTCTTCACAGGCCAAGGGTATTCAAAATGAAAAACAACAATTAGACAAATTGGCCATTATATACACAAATAACCTGAGGACAAGCCTACCCTTAATGCTTTTATAATACGTAAAATTGATGTTATGAGTTGCTATGTCATTTGTTTGGGAGAAGCTAGCCTATTGTGGTCTTAAGGGAGCGGCTTTCACATTATCCAGAATTTTACTTACCTTACTGGGCATGATCTAATAGTAAGCAAGCCTTTAAGTGTTTTCCAAAACCACACTGGTGGGATTCTTCTATTTGTATATACATTTGGAAATTAATTTCTGCCTAATTGGGTTAACTTGGTGCTATGTTAAGTATTTTGAAATTCAAAAAGTAAACTAAAAATTCTCGTTGTTTATAATATACGAGGATGCACCAATGTTATGTACTTCTTTTGCTTACAAATATAGAAGTACACTAGCATATGATAGTGCTAACCGGAATTCTTAACAACACCATAAAGTTTGAATGCAAGCGTGTCTCAAGAGCATCTAACAGGCTGAACCTTCCTTTAAGAGCTGAAGACCACGAGCTGTAATCAGTAAGAACGTACCAATGAAACAGTCTTAACCAGATGCCTGCTATGATGTTCATAGTAATTCGAAACAACAGTCAAGATACTGGATAGGTTAAGAAAACAGCGGATGCCGTTTACTGTTTTTGACTATTGATGTCTATGGTGAACAAATGACTGGGCCATTTCCAGTATACCACAGACACTGAAAAAACACATTAATGCAGTCAAGCAAGTGGCATAGCAGCAACTAACCAGTCATCCCTGCCTGAAGACCAGAACATCCTTCATTGTATCTGGCACTACGTTCTGGTAAACATTTTTAAAATAATACAATAGAGATAACTGGAACAGGAAATCTGGAATGTACACTGATTATTGGAGAAACTAGACAAAGCTCAGCTAGAGGAATAGGATGTTTTAGTTTCTTTTTCCTAGATATGCCCACTCCGCCAACAGCTCAGAAACGTTTCTAGCTCCAATCCAAATAAAGCACATATAGCTCACAGCTCCTGGAAACATCCACTTCAAACTACAGGGGACAATTAGGACAACAACGTATCCACAAATGCCCATTTCTAACACAGGGAATGAACACTGGTTATATAGGCCAGAATAGGCCTTCAATTTAGGATAAGTGTTCATTGCTAACTACATTTCATGGAGGTCATATTCAACAGAAAGATAACCTGTAGATAAGAGAATCTCATAAACACAACTGTACTCTAAAGCCAATGTACAATTACTGGAGTCTTGGTAAGAAAGATCCATAATCAAATTAACCCATATGCAGCATCCTCAATCAAAGAATGAAACCAATACTGGCTTTTGATATATTTGCAAATTTAATAACATTCAGTAAATGGGGGCTAAGGGTACTGCCAAAAGAAGGCTTACAATTTTTAACTTATCTGTATTCTATTAAGCAAATTCTTCAAATGACTTCTTTTTTGGAATGCAAAATCAAGCAAGGTTCATATTCGGAATTTAAGAAAACATAGTTCACAATAATGCATGAAGGCTTCTATTGATTAAATGTCAATTAGGTAGTAAAACTGAAAGTGTTAAATTATTAGCATCAATGAGTCCCAATAATAGTGTCCATTCAATTTCTGTTTTGAACACAACCGAGAGTTGCATTAGTACAATTGCTGAATACAATATCCTCAATAAGCACCAGATCTATGCTGTATAAACCTGTCATAAGGTTAGGCATAGAGATAGACTGGAATCACACTTTGAGGTGTATGAATCAAACGTCATGAATTCCCTTCCTCTCCACGCCATCCATTCGCAGATTCAAAGTGTACAAAGAGTCCATGATGTTAGTAAATGAGATTCCAGAACTTTCAGAAAACCACATCAAGACACTGACATTAGAAACGGTGTAGTTGTTCCCTAGCAATATAAATACCGGATTATAAAACTGAGGTGTACGGTCCAGTGTGAGTAAACAAAGCATAAACAGCCAGTGTCATAATATTAACGTTTAAAGGCAATGAGGAGAAGTCGTGACATTTTAGCTTGAAAAATACATTGTTGATAGTGAAAGGACCACCAAAAGCCTCAGAATTTCAGGACAGTTTTGTAATATTTTTAAGGGACAATGATTTCAGCTTTAATTCATACACTCAAACATTCAGAGCGATTCAGACCGGTTATCCTTTCTACTATGTGCACACAGATGAATAAAAGTATATTCAGTGTAATATGACAATGTGAAATACTATTTTCCAAAAGGAACTGACTAACATGAATAAAGCAGTTGCTTTGCACAGCGTGCCTCAAACTGTTCATACAAAAAGACCTTTAATCGGTTCAAAACAAAAATAAATTTGGCAACAAATAATGATCAACATCTTTTTATATAGAAAAAACCTACACAAACTTTATACAGCATTTGATTAATTGAGTTGGGGTTTGAGAAGAAAGATTAACAATGAGAAATATATTATCTATGCAAACCATTAACATATAAATTCCAATAATCTTCTATCAGCTTCATATTATTTTAAAATAAAACAGTTTCTAAACTCGTACAGAATAAAAAAGAATGGTATGAAACTCCCATACGCAGGAAGCCCAAGTAATTTTCCAGTAAGCATACTATGCCAGTACGGTGAATGCCAACAGAAGTTCTTTCATGACATGCTCTGGTTAAGACTCGCCCCAAAATGTTTCCCAGCCTTGGTTATCAAATACTCCTTCCACAAAACAACAGGTTCTCATCCATATCCATATACAATTGTTTTTCCCCTCGTAGATATAAATGAAAACTAGTTCAAAAGGAAAAACACAGTAAGAAGCGTGGTTGAAACAATGCAACTGGAAATACTTTGTATGAAAACATTCCTGGTTTCTTGAGTGCATTACAGATATTTAAACTACTGACAGGAACAAAGACATTCATATACCAGGGTTCAGAACAATGCAGTGCTTAAAAGATGTGATGTCTACGCAGCAAAAGAAGGGTATAAAGACAAAATAAGTGTTAGTAAAGACAATTAGCTCAACGGAAAGTTTTTTTTTAAATTATAGTTTCAAGTTTAGAAAATAGTTGGAAATACCTGAATACAATAACATAATGGTTAGGTGATATTTCTTCTAATTTCCAAATTATTTGGAGAAAAAAAAAACACTAACCTCCTATAAAATCATAATAGCAAGAACTGATGATTTTTGAACTTTCAATGTATTTCCGCAGACAACAAAAACGTGCAAATATCTGCAGGCTCAGGTTTTGCCTGTTCAACTTCTTCACTACCATGAGGAGTGTCATGTACTGTAGCAAGGCTAAGTGGAAACTAAAGGGCTTTTAATTCAGCTATCTTAACATCTATGTTTCTTCACCAGTCCAGCAAACTCTCACTAACGAAGGTGAACATGTGCCAAAAGGGAAGCATGAGCATCATAAAATGGACACCTGAGTGCCTTATTTAAATTCAAACCACACACTTACCACCTGTAGGTGTGGTTAGTGTGTACTAACAGACATTGCAAAGGGGGAATAATCCATCAATAATTGACACAAGACGTGGAGAAAGTCCTTGGGTGTGTCCCAGCAGTCCACTTCTTTCAGCTACCCCCCTGGAAGAAAAGTATTCACATACTTATGCCATTAATGGCTCCCTGTTATGCTACTTACTGCAAGAGATCCTGAAATCAATATCTATGCCTATGTCGAGGCTGAGGACCAAAGTGCATGGGTAAGTTGTGCTCGAGCTCCATGTTGATGGCAGGGAATTCATAGTTGAAACGCATAAGGGGCAAGGGAGGCACATATGGAGCTGGAATAGGACCCATGTTTATTGGAAGATTGTTGTACACAGGACGGACAGGAGGCAGTGGAAATGGGGGATGCACAAATGGATAGGGGGGAATCTGATGTTGGTGCATATTTTGTGGGACTGGTCTGGGAATTACTTCAGCCCTTGGAATTTTACGGGGTTCCTCTTCAATCGGTGGACCAATCCTTTTGACACCATTTTCTGCAAAGAGAGTAAAAAAACGAAGCAAGTTAAATGTTAACATTAGAAATTACAAATGATGAATTTGCTTTTTTCAACTAAGATTGGAGACAGGGCTACATGTAATTTGAGGTGGCACATGATAGTGGAAAAGCAAGGCTAAAATAAACAAGCATTCGCAATGCAATGCAATGAGTCTCACGTTTGCTCGAGTTAGAGCTATTAGCATTGTAAACTCCTAACCGGATTTTTCTTGCCACAAACTGAAAATGAAAAGATAAACAGTTTCACATAAGCGAGCCGACGGCTGCCATAAGCGTGAAGCAAACACAAAGGAGGAAACACAATTAAATGTATGGGCAAAAGTGCAATTATCCATGTTTTCGGCAAAAGTGCAATTATCCATGTAACAGGCAAAAGTGCAATTATCTATGTAACAGGATCTATGTCATGCAAAGCGCTGCCTATGAAACAAAGAGAAAAAGTAATTAAGATACCATACAGAAAACATGGTGGTTCGTATGTTTTCGTATGTTTTCAGTAGTTGGCCGATGCGCTTGAGGAGGGCTAAACACCAGAAAAGGCATGACGTATGCATGCCTTCCACTAATCAAATCAAGTGAATTTTAAAAGGCAAGCCCACAAACGAACCAAACTGATGGGCGTGGTTACCAGCCCGTAGAGAGATAACATCAGGGACAGAGCGCTTTGCGTACTCAACCCTTAAACGCACCTAAGCACCACTAAGCAGCATTAATCAGCGCTTCCTCGTCCATAAGCAGCACTAACCTGAGAAAATCCTCACCCTACTGTAGAAGCGATTCCATTAATTAGCCAAGTATTATTGCGAGTACCATGTTGCTGCACTGGCAAAAACTCCCATAAGTTTATTTACCTTCTCAGGTCTTGCTGCAACTGGCAATACAGAACTGTATGTTAAACATACAGTGAAAAACCGAAGCCAAATAATGCGAGGGGTGAAGTTGGAGGAAGGAGAAACGTTTAGAACCTGGATGAATTTAGAACTTTAAAACATTCCAATAAGGTATACAGTCCAGCAAAACGCAGCCATCTTCCACCTTCTTTTGTTGCTGCTGCTCATAAGATAAGTACTCTACTATTTTATTAACCTTTGGTTGGGAAAAGTCTGTATAGACGAGTATGAGTAATGTTTGTTGCTAAATGGACTTTGTCCAGATATTCTCTGCCTTTCCCTTAGTGAGACCTACTGCTTCCATATTCTAATTTCTACCATCTCTCAATATTTTTCAAGCTTAAATGTACTTGCTGCAGACTCAGTTGATATGCAACCTTTGTTTTCTTTTGATGCCTCTTTCTACTAGATGGCCATTATTTTCCTCTAGCAGCTGGTTAGTCACCCCCCCCCCCCCCCCTTTCATAAATTGTGGCGAGCACCCAGGCTCATAGTTTCAGTGAGGAAGACGCATCAGAGCTCTGCTGAGCAGCCTCATGCCTCCTCATTTATCCCTGTGCCGCAACAAAAACCTTTCGGTGCGGTGCATTTTTAACATATCGACTGCACCGTTACAGGGAGGGAGACGCGTCAGACCTCTGCTAAGTGGCCGAACCTCCTCGATAATCCTCCCTTTGCTCAGGGCTGCTATTCGGTGCAGCGCTTCTCATAATAGGTGGCTGCACTGACTGACTTCAAACGGAAGCATACTTCCCACATTTAGGTGCTTCCTTTCATTAGAGGAAAGCGCCTTAACAGCCGATCACACTTCGGGCATGCGCGTTGGTCACCATTTTGCATGACTGGGATACTTGTATCCTTAATAAGGGTGGCTGCCATTCTGTTGGTTTGGACACCTTTTTAAAAATGTTACAATAATTACTGGGTTCTGTTGTGTACACAGTCCAGACAGAGTTGATGTTACCAAGAGAAAAACTAAAAAAGTTTTGGCAACGATTCTGTGCATGTTATCCTAGATGATTCTGGCTATATTCCTTGGACCACCGTACTATTGAGCCCTTCAGAGAAAGGAAACAGAATGCTTACAAACCAACTGGTGATACTCCCAGATGATATCATTAGATCAGGAATTCTTGGAGGAGTTAGAATTCTAGCTAAAGAATGTGGCGGCATGGAATGGCAAAGCCATTTGTGGGGAAGAGCCAGAAATAGTGCCAGATGCCAGTATAGAATGATGGAGAGCAAGATGTGGACACTCACCCAAGGGTGGACGTTGGACACTTCAAGGGAAGAGGTTACACATCAACTATTTAGAACTGTTGGTAGGCTCATTTGCAATAAGTTGCTTAACCCAAGGAATGATGAAATGTTGTGTGAAGCTCCATGACAACACTGTTGGCTGTGAAGTACGTCAACAAGATGGGCGGACTACATTTGAAGGGTCTAGCAGATTTGGTGAAAGACTTTTGGGAATACTGTTTGAGCAAGGGAACTTCTGTTGTGGCAGAACGTATTCATGGTCTAAACAATGGTGTGAGGGATTCATTTTCGAGGAATTTCAAAGATTCGAGTAACTAGAGGTTGAACAGGCAGGTATTTCTGAGTATTTCAGATATTCAGGAGAGATGGGGCACTTCAATGTAGGTCTCTTTGCAAACAGACCGTACACTCACTGATTACATTTTTCAGTTGGAGACCAGACCCGTAAGCTTTGGGAACAGATGTTTTTCTGCAAGACTGGAGTGGTTTAGCTCCATGTGCTATGATACAGAGAGAACTCCTACTGATATGCAAATGCAGGGAAACAGTTGTGGTGGTAACTCCAGTTTGGAGGTCACAAGCTTCGTTCCCAATAATGATGGAAATGGTAATCAATTTTCCTGTCCTGATACAGACTTTTAGAGGGGAGTATCACACTCTGATAGAACAGGGAATGCTAGATTTGATGGCTTGGAAGATTTCAGGAGACAGTGGGAAATGCCAGGTCCTTAGGCAGAGGCTTTCAGACTCATATCAGAATACTAAGCATCAGGAAACAGGAAAGCAAATAGATTGGCTTGGAAGAAATAGGTTTGTTACAGTATAGAACAGAATTAGGATCCTTAGCTACGTCCATTTTCTGCCCTTTCTTTGAGTTGAATGAGAGACTTTGCGTGGTTAAATGGTTGAGAGAGTATGAGAGGAACACTGAGAATTTGAGAAACAATGTTGCACATTTACTGGTTTTGTACAGGTGGCTTCATAAAGCAGTCTCACCCCCAACTTTGGCAAGATGGATGAAAGAGGTCATGAGAGAAGCAGGTGTGGATGTTAGCAGGTTTGGAGCTCACTCCCTTAGGGGAGCGTCAGCTTCAAAATCAATTGTCCTGATGGTGGTCTGCAAGAAATCTAAAGCGCTGCAGATTGTTTGAATGAAAACATGTTCAAAAGTTGACACATTAGACCTGTTGTGAATGTAATTGATAATGTTTTAACAGCACTTTAAACTTGCATAATGTGTCCTGACATAAAATATAGATTTTTAACAGCCTGGTGGGCAGAGAAAATGCATTTTATTGATGACACAGAGGCTAAGATTATGCCTCCACAGAAACTACACAGCCTGATGGAATAAATGCATGATGTTCTGTTTTTCTTTCAGAATAAAAAGACTTCTGAAAATGAAAACTAGAATGATGTGATAGGAGCATTTGCCTTTAGATTTCTATGTTTTGGGATTTATCTGGTTCGCAGCGTTTGAGGAAGGAAGATGACTCTGCGTTGCTGGACTTCACACTTTATTGGAATGTTTGAAAGTTCTAAGGTCTCTCTATTGTTGCTTCTGTGAGCGGGCAATAAAAGGAGTTTGCATAATCTTAGCCATCGTTTTCATTAATAAAAACTAAATTTTCCACCCACCAGACTGTGAAAAATCTACACTGTCTGGAAATATGGTTGTGGGAGTTCAGGCCTATGATGGCAAGTGTTCCCTCCGCGGAGGCCCATAATCTCTGGGATTGCCTCTCCAACAGAACGTTTATCGGAATACGTGGGCAGATTTTTGCAAACCTTGGTGTGCAATCTACCAGCCTATATTCAGGATAGCAAGGATATTCTAAATTATTCTGTTGGTGTTGTCTGGTCAGAGGACCTTATGTTTGTTACAAATAATGTCACTAGTCTATACTTGCATAAAGGAAACGTTTGGAATTCAGGCAGTTGAATTCTTTTTGCATACCAAAACAGGTGATTGGTTGGAACACAACAAAATGATTCTAGGGATGATTGAAATTAATCCCACAAATATTTTCTTACATAATTGATGCTGGTACCTCCAGAAGCAAGGGACAGCAATGAGTTCCATGTTTGCTCCCTTGTATGCCGGCCAGTTTATGGGCTGAGGTGCCTCCCCCAGACGGATTGTATTGTGTTCTAGGGGAGGTACCATTTAATGATTTTATTGATGATATTGTGCTCTGGAAGGGAACAGTTGACTAATTGACTGAATTTTTTGGGAATCTAAATGACAATCCTTACAATGTGAGATTAACCATGGCATTTAGCAGTGATAAGATCAACTTCTAAGATCTTCATTTTTATATCAAGCAGGGTCGGGTCCATAGTACCCTAAACAGAAAAGCCACAGCCTATAATAGGGTCCTTCAAGCGACTAGTGCACACCCCAGGTCTACCATTAATAATATACCATATGGAGATATGATGTGGTAGGCGCAATTGCAGTGAAACTGAGACATTTATGGAGACCATAAAAGGGATTAAACAGCGCTTTAGAGTTAGCTGCTATGAGGACAGGACTTTAGAAAAAGCAGAGGCCAGAATACAGCTGGTAGGGTAAATACGCTGAGTAAGAGAAAAAGGGACACAAAGAACAGACACCATAAACTAGCATTAATGTTGAGATGGAATGAAGCAGGTTGCATCAGCCGCTTTCGGTGTATTGAAATGGGGCATATTAAGTATTGAGGAGTTTCACTATTTTTTGTAACCTACAATGGTGGTTACGGTGATTGTATCAGACATATTGTTAAATCTTGCAATGGATTGGTCCAGTATGATATCTCTGGTTATTCCAGTGTGAATATGTGATATGGCCTGTAGTATATAAGATTCATTTGGGATTCTGTAGGATGGACCCGTCGGGTTATGAGATATATGAATAAAGAGTCTGATCTACTTACTTGGTATATGATGATGATACCAATACTGAATATGGATAGATCTCAAACGATACCCCTTGAGGATAGTTTCCTCTAATAGTCTGAAGGGGAGTCCTACTTTTTATTATGGCATCATAAGGACGGACACTAGTGAATGACTTTGTGACAATATAGCGATATAAGGCTCCATTTATTTTGCGGTCGTGCCCTTGGTGTTGTACTTGAGTCAAGATATTTTCATATCACATCTGTGGGGATGATGGGGATGCAGCAAATAGATTTTAATAGTCATTTGTTATAGCTGATGAATGGAAGCACGTATGCGGTTGAAAGGACTATGAGCTTTAAGCGATACTGTTTTGTTCCGATACATGGAGTCATGTGATAATTAAGCAACATGTGGCCTAACGTAAGTTCCAGTTGGTGTCCTGCATGCTGTGAATGAGCTGGGATATTTGCATCATTCATGTGGTGATATTTACCATTGCACCTATGGGGATGCAGTAAACAGACAGCAACATTTACTTGGTATAGCTGTGGTGAATAGTAGGGCACTTGTGGTTGAGAGGACTAGGATCTATTTAAGCAATATTGTTCTGTTCCGATCTGTGGCGCCATGTGATATTCAAGCAACATGTGGCCGAACATAAACAACATTTGGTGCTGTGCAAGCTGCACCAGAGCCAAGATATTTAACATCATTCATGTGGTGATATCATAAATGGATATCAAATAGCTGTTTACAATCGTTTTGTCAACTTTTACTAAGTGCACAGTGGTGGACAGAATTGGGACCAATTGGAATGGGAGTATTTCACGTTAACATGCAAAGTTAGTACACTTTGGGTCCATGTGACCACCCGGGAAATTGTAAGTAGAGGAGTAGATGGTGGTTGCGCTGCTATACCGCAGTGTTTCCGAGGAGGCTTACCAAAGCAAGATGGTGCCGGAGGACGTTTAAGTTGGTAAGAAGTGCAACGGGAATCTCAGAGTGTAAATGTTTAATTATGTAATATGCCATGTAGCTTGGGAAAGGGGTAGGTTTTGAATTTCTGTTTGACCCACTGGGCGTGGGCTTGTAAGTTGAGGTTTTGGTTCTGGTGGTTGACAAAGAGTGTGCAAGTTCGATCAGGCCCAAGGCCCACCATATTGTTGTAGATAATTATGTAGGTACTCTAAGGGTTGGAGTCATCTCCGTTTAGCATCTGGGATAGAGATGGATGAGGCCGCACAGGGATTTGTTACCCATGGCATACAATGAAACAAGCATATAGGGAAGCGCTGCTTTAAGAACAAAGTGGCGTTTGAAATGTGGCTGATACAATGTAGTGAGTACGTACAAATATATATAGCACCTGTAAGAGTGTTCGGCAAGACATAGGGCTGCCTAATTTTGAGGGGGATTAAAACGCACATTATTGATTTTGGGTGCCAATGGAAATGCGCACTGTTACGAACCTTTGTGAATATTGGAATTAAGATTATGATGACTGCTTGTGTGAAGAACTGGGAAGCCACTGGAATATATAACAGAAGGATTTTGAGGGGTATGTAACATACTTCAAGAACTGTTAAGATGTTTGAAATGTGGTGGGTACAATGTAGCGAGCGTTATGTGTAGATTTGAGAACGCCGCTGCAACGCGGCTTAATGGGGCATATGGAAGTCCAACTTCGTAGGTCATTAATGCGCATGTTGTTGGTTTCAGGTGCCATCTGAAATGGCACAATTGTTTTAAATTTATGCGAATATTGGTACGAAGACTATGATGATGATGATGTGCATTTATGAAGAACTGGGAAGCGATTGGAATACTTAGCAGCAAAGGATTTTCAGGGGTATATAACACAACAAGGTTTGAGCAATTGATTTGTGGCGTGTTGTACATGAGAAGAATATATATTTGGGAAAGGCACAAATATAATTATCATCCAAACGCATTTTTAGACGCTCAATGTTTGTGCTCCTCTGAGGGACCCAGGCACAAGGGTCGAATCTGGTGCATGATCGGATAAGGGGCAGCTACTGCCACAGTGTGCGAGACTAATGGATAGGATGTGTAAATAATTTGCAGTACATATATTTCTAGTGGACATGAATAACTGCACTAAGCTACAAGGAATATTATGGACGAATGGTACTAAATGTATGAACCCACAGGGGAAGTTTAGTGAGTTACACATGTGCCCATGTAATGGGGTTGGTTGTACTGTATTGCTTACAAATTGGATATCTTTCCTATTCCTACATATGTAGGTTGTCAAGACCTTTTGAGCAACTTTACAAGTTTTAAGTATATGAGCATAAATATGGTGGGCTAGATGTGTAACATGTTGAGATGTTTTCTTCTGTTCTTGTGCATTCAGTTATAGTTGTTTTATTGTGTTTGATGTTTAAAAACATTTTCTTTATATTTATAAATAAATGTATTCGAGTTGGTGTGTATGTTTTTAGATGTATATATATATATATATATATATATATATATATATATATATATATATATATATATATATATATATATATATATATGTTTTATTATATGTTTTCTTTCCAGCGCTGATGAAGTGTACTTGTACTGAACGAAACCGGTTGGCTGTTTTCTTTTTAAATTTTGAAGAGAATAAAGAACAAGCTGGATCATAATTTTGGAAATAAATTTAAGTTGGTTGTGCTGAGTAATATGTTGGGTGAGTTGATGTATTATGTGTGTTGTGTGGACATCTAATGGTGGTAGTGCATGAGGTTAAGAGGTTGGCAAATACTGTTTTTTGTGCGGATATGTGATGGAAGGCCAGATATGGTGGATAGAGTGTTTGCATATGATGATGGGTGTTTCCATACGCTGGTTGTGTGGACTTATGATGGCCGTGTTTGTGTATGATGATGGGTGTGTTGGAATGTGATGGGGATGTGTTGACGTATAGCTATGGGTGTGTTAACACAAGACAATGGTTATGGTGTATGATTTTGGCTATGGTGGCGTACGACAATGGGTTTGTTGGTGAATGACAGTAGGTATGACAGTGAATGCTGTTTGGATGTATGCTGAGTCTGTGTAGCATATGATATGTAGATGTACGATCTTTTGAGGCATGATGGGTGTGTGGAGGTAGGATGGTTGGTGTGTGGAGGTAGGATGGTTGGTGTGTGGAGGTAGGATGGTTGGTGTGTCGAGGCAAAATTGTGGTTTTGGGGATGTAATGTTGAGCGCATTGGCATATGTGAATGTGGACATAAGATGGTGTGTGTATATACATATGATGTTACGTGCGTTGACCTATGATAGCAGATACGTTAGCGTTTGATATTGGCAATTTAGACTTATGGTTGAGGGTGTGCTAGGAGGTGATGTGGGTTTGGTGAAGTATGATGAACATGCTGATGTATAATAGAGGTTGTGTTGGTATACATAGTTGATTGCGTGGACGTGCAAATGCAGGAGCATTTGCTGAGGATGTTGTTTTTGGGGAACTATGATGGGAAGTAAGTTGGCATATGTTGGTTGTGCGGATAAGTGACCACAAGCAGGTGTATGTTCACTTTCAATGGTTGTGCTGGTATATGATTGTGATTGTGTGGGTGTATGATGTTGGGATTGCTGATGTATGACAAGGCTGTGTTAGTATAAACTATGGCTGTGTGAATGTATGGTAGATATTTTAATGGCATATGATGGTAGGAGTGATGGTGTATGATACTGTGTGAATGTATGATAGCAGGTGCATTCAAAGCTTCTGAGGAAGTATGATGCTAGTTATTTGGACATCTGGTGAGAGCAGCAGCAATGAGCAAGGATTGGAGATGAGAAACAGCAGGTACGGGTTAAGAGAAAGCTGAGCTGGACAAGGAGTAGTGGGGCAGCAATGGATGAGCTTGGCGTGGGTGAGCAACACAGAAGTGCAGATGTATTAAGGAAACAAGATCCATATTGAAGAGAAAGAGCAAGAAAACACATGCACTCTCTTGAATGCTAAAAGAAACAAGTATTTGCAATGCAAAGGGTCTCGCATTTCTCCGAGTTAGAGCTATTAGCAGTTGTTAACTCCCAACCGGACTTTTTTTGCCTCATTCAATGGAAAAAAAAAAATTTACCCGATCGCGCTGCTAAACAAGTAAAATCGTGCTGTGAAAAAAAGAGAAAAAGTAGTCCACAAACCGGACAGAAAACAGCGAGCCTCATATGGTTTTCAGTACTTGGTCGCTACGCTCGAAGAGGGCTAGACCTATGCAGGCCTTCCATTAATAAAAGCAAGCAGATTTTAGAAGGCAAGCTCACGAACTAATGAAAGACACTCATGTTACATGGATGGGGCTCCGAGCCCTTTTCTAACTACTACAGCCTCTCGCAAGAGATACGCATGCGCAAGCGCATGCGATGCAGGCTCGACCCTAAAAAGTAGTTCCCGGCATGTAAGCAGTGGAAGGACATGTCATCCAATGAAAAAGATCTATGGTCCAGAAAAGTGAAAAAACGGGAACAAGGAGGAAAAACACTAACTATAAAAGCTAGCAAATAAC
Organism: Pleurodeles waltl; assembly: GCF_031143425.1. Classification (NCBI taxonomy): domain Eukaryota; kingdom Metazoa; phylum Chordata; class Amphibia; order Caudata; family Salamandridae; genus Pleurodeles; species Pleurodeles waltl. Next base: position 139,992,238 of record NC_090449.1, read on the forward strand.
GCAAATAAGACTGACGTTAAAACGATGATTGATATCCAAAGGACTGAGCTAAAGCTCACCATAAGCGGTCTGATACGTTTTGACAACACACAGCTAATATATGTATATAGACGAGACCTGGAAAAAAAAAAAAAAAAAAAAAAGAGGCAGGTGAGCTGATTACTACAAAGGTCTTGCCCAAATGCTTGGTGGGGGGGAGGCCTTATTTCCAACTGGGAAGGAGAAATGAAATTCAAGTCACCCCCACTGCTGCACTTCTGTAATGTCGAGGGAGGGACAAGTATTTCTCACCCTTGGCAAGTTGAAGGGGTGCACAGTATGCCAGCATTCGGTTGCCTTACTTAAATATGCTGTAGAAATAAAGAAGTGGGCATAAACTTATCAAGCTACAAAATGTGAGATTAACAGCAAAGTGAACATCAGTGGGACACAGACCGAGGCACCAGCTTGACAAACGTATTTGTTAGAAAAAAATAAAGTGTCAGCAAAAAAACAGAAAAGAAAAAATTATTTTATATACTTACATTTTGTTTAAAAACATAATATGGAAGCTACAATGAACAGGACACATGGACGTTAGCACAGATGCTGCATTGGAGCAATTTTCTACGACCCTTTCCTTGCACATGTGTGCTTAGTGACTTCTCTCTGACGAAGCACTACCATAAATGTTTGAATAGGGAACTGATGATGGGAGTATAGCTATAGAAGATTGTTCGATTCATGACAAGTAGAAGATGAAAATATTACATACAAAAGTACGGCCTCTAGGTTTCTTTACTATGATTATAAACACACGCAAGGGTACTGTATATTGATTGAAAAAACACAACTGTTAAAAAGTCAGTTCTGGGTCTAATTCAAACACGTTAATCCTATAACGTTACCTCCTGTGGACGAATCAGCAAAAATAAAATAGCAATCAAGCTGTGTAGTTTTATTACGTGAGGCACTCCCGTTTTAATGCAGATCTGTGCAGGAGGAAAAACAACTTAAATGCAGGGAGGAGGGAGCTGATAAAATACTTTTCCCCATTTTAGCACCATAAAAATTTTGCTAGCACCTGCAGAAAAAAAATTGAGATTTACAACTCAGCAGAAATCTGTTCAATAGTTTTTGAAAAAAATACGCCATTACGTAAAATGGCGCTTCTCCTTGAATCTACTGTTCGAATTCACTATTCAAGGAATCACAGTGTACGTCAAACACATTTGATTTTTTTTTTTTTTTTTTTTTACAAATGTGATTGGCTGGTGAGGTCTCCTTAGTTTTTTTATGGCCATTTTAAAAATCTCCAGTCTATTTCGGATAGTAGCATTGTGGAAAAAACATTTTCACAGAAAGAGGTGGCACTAGAACAAGGGTCTGATCCCAGGGCAGTTTGTAGGAGATAGCCAGTGACGTGGGTAGCTCTTGTAACAGACCATGGAAAACAAAACACAGAATACTGCACATGATTTATGACAAAAACATAATTGTGAAAACTGCAATTTTAAGTAGTGAATTATTCTACCATTTTGTGATAAGTGCTAATTTGATTCAATTTGAAACTTACAAAGTAACAAAAAATAAAGACCTAAGGTTGTGAGGTAGAGAGACAAACTATTACAGTCATAGAGCCAAATGCCATGTGTAGTGGGGTTATGGTTTTCACGCCAACACGGTGTTTGGCCAAATTCTGCATGAAACTTAAGAAAATTACATCCACTTTGGGTTCTTACAGGCAAACTTCATGCAGGTCCGTCAAGCGGGGGCCAAAAAAACGGGGCTCCAAAGGTTGCATTTCCCATACTAAATACCACAGGATACATTACAAGTTGATACAGGTGGAAAAAAAACACAATTAACATAATTAGACCAAACTTGGCATGAAGTGGAGCTATTCTCAGGGAAGTGCCTTTGCTTGATTTGGTGTAAATTCATTAAGTAGTTTCAGAAGGCCAAGTTACTTATCTTTGGTAACGCCTCATCTGGTAGAGACTATATCTAGCTGCAGATTCCTTACATTTGAATTCTCCCCAGGCATCAAGACTGGATCTGGAAAATTTCTGTGAGCATTATCTCTGCGTGCCGGTAGGTGGCGCCAATCGGCTCTGCATCAGTCGTCGGCGTTGCCTATGCTGGAATGACGTTGTGGGTCCTATAAGGGCGCCAACCAGGTGCACCAATGTCAGTTTAATTTCACGACTTTCCATGGCAGAAGCGTAGAGACGTGAAGAGCACTGACCACTGGTGTGTCAAAGCTAAGGTTCGGAAAGGGAAGCTCTTAGAAATCAGTTCACAGAGCGGGGAGGATGTGTGGGTCGGTAAGGAATATGCAGTTAGATAGAATTATCTTTTCCATCTAATAGAGACATCTAGCTGCAGATTCCGTACCTGTGAATAGATACCCACCAATACCATCTCCGGAGGTGGGTCTGCCAACCAAGCTCAAATAAAGTCCTGCAGGACCGAACGGGCAAAGTGCCCGTCCCTACGGACCTGACAGGCCAGGCAGTAGTGCTTGGTAAACATGTGCAAAGATGCCCACATTGCTGTCTGACAGATGTCAAGGACTGAAACTCCTTGTGCTAATGCTGTGGTCACAGCTTTAGTTTGGGTAGAATGAGTGCGAAATCCTTCAGGGGGTTGCTTTTTGGCCAGTGCGAAGCAGATCTTAATGCAGAGTACGATCCATCTGAGATGGTCCGCTTCTGCACTGCTCAACCTTTCTTCACACCCACATACCCTACAAAGAGTTGGTCATCCACCCGGAACTCTTTTGTACAATCCAGGTAGAAGTCCAACACTCTTTTTGGGTCCAGGTGGTGGAGTCTTCCCTCTTCTTTAGAAGGATGGGGGGTGCATAAAAACTAGGCAAGGTGATGGGCTGGCCTACATGAATGGGAGTAACCACTTTTGGCAGCAAAGGAGGCCTTAGTGCAAAGCAACACTTTGTCAGGATAGACAGAAGGTAGGTAAGGCACGCAGCTCACTCACTGTGGGCAGATGTAACCACGCAAGTAAGGATGTTTTCAATGTGAGAAACTTCAGAAGACAACTAGGATGAGGTTTGAAAGGGGCACACAAAGTGAGAACCAAATTTAGATCCCACCAAGGCATAATTAATGGAGATGGAGGAAAGAGATGTGTAAGGCCTCTGAGGTACCCAAGTACAATAGGAGACTTAAACAAAGAAGGTTGTTTAGGCAATCTCCAAAAAGCAGAAATAGCAGACAGAAATCTCTTTAAGAGTGCTCAGAGCAGAGCCCTGCTGGGCAATAGAAAGGATAAACACAAGACCTCAGAGACAGGAGCATGGGGGAAGGGTCAACAGACTTGTCTGTGCACCATTCCACAAATTTCTTCCAATGACAGGCTTGTACCATTTCAGTTACAGAATTCAGGAGGAAGGTCAAAGGCTTTCAACTGCTGCTGCTCAATCTGCAGGCAAGAAGGCGTTGAGTGGACAGGTTCGGGCGAAGACCCATCCCCTGCTGCTGCAACAGAAGATCCTCCTGAAGGGGTAGTTTGATCTGAGGATCGATGGACATGCTCAGCAGCTCAGGATACAAGACTCTGTGCCCAGTCTGCAGCCACTAAGTTTACGTGGGCCTAGTCGTTCCAGAACTTTTTGAGAACTCTGGGCAGGATTGGTATGGGTGGAAAGACGCACAGGAGGCCTCAATCCCACTCAAGACTAAGTGACTACAAGCGACTACCACCTTTGAAAAGCCAATGTGCAAAACTGCTGACATTGCACATTCTCTGCAGAGGCAAACAGATCTAACCAAGGTTCTCCCCAATGCTGAAAGAGACCTTGCACCACCTCATGGAGACGCCAATCGGCTGAGTTTGTTCAATCTGGTGTTCATAGAGCCAATCAGATTTTGAACCACCAGGGGTATGCCCAGCTGTTCCAGTCACGTACACTGACTCAGAGCCTCCTGGCAAAGGGTCCATGACCCCACTTCACGCTGAAGAGACCTGACTCTGGCCCAATTGTGGTTTGTTAACCGCCAGTGCAGATCTTTTGCAGTTCCCTCCGAGATCTGGATCATGTCGGAGAGATTCCCCCGATGCTGCTCCCACAGGAACTTCAGGTCTCACTGCAGAGCCCGCACATGCCATCTGGCATGAGTCACCAGAAGGATTCAGGAGGCCATGAGGCCCAGCAGCCTCAGAGTCATTCTCACCGAAATTCAGGATAGAGGCTGAAATATCAGCATCATAGCCTGAATATCCTGCACTCGCCGCTCGGGAAGATAAGCCGGAAACTGCACTTTGGGCCAGATGTATCAAATGATTTTGCACTCGCAAACTGCGAAATCGGCCGTTTGCGAGTGCAAAATCGTGGTCTGCAATGCATCAAAGGCATTCACAGACCACAAAATGAAAATCGCAAAAATTGCGATTTTCTGCGTTGCGACCTGGATTTTGCTAATCGCAATTTGCAAAATCCAGGTCGCAAAGCAATTCTGCAAAAAATCGCAAATTGCGATTTTTCGCAGAATGGTATTTTGCACATGCAAAATACCATTGTCTGCAACCAGGTGGTAACCTGGCGCAAAATTTAAAAATGCAGTAAAACTGTATTTTTAAATTTAATATGTAAAGCACACATGCCCTTTTGGCATGTGTATACTTTACAGTGAAAAAAATAAAATAAATTGGGGGTGCAGGAGAGGGGGCCTTAGGCCCCCAGCACCCTGGCCTTTTGCATTTCCCAATTGCGATTTCTGTTTGAGAAATCGCAATTTAGGAAATGCAAAAAATTCTGAGCTGTGGGCCAACAGGCCCATAGCTGCGAATGGGGCCAGTATCGCAATTTGCGATTCGGTAATTGCATTTGCGATTTTTAAGAAATCGCAATTACCGAATCGCAAATGTGATGATACATGGCCCTTTGCGAGTCGGTAATTGCGATTTCTTAAAAATCGCAATTACCGAATCGCAATGGGCCAGATTCATACATCTGGCCCTAAGTCCAGAACAGTTTGGTGGAAAGGGAGGGTGAGAGAGAGTCAGGTGTGACTTTTGCATGTTTACAGTTAACCCCAGCGAAGGCAGGAGGTCTGCCATAGTCTGGCTGTGGGAGACGACAGCCTTGGGGAGCTCGCCTTCAACAGCGAGTCATCAAGATAGGGTAAGAACCTTATCTTGAGGTGAGCATCAACCACCGCCATCACCTTCGTGAACATCTGAGGGGTGCTGGTAAGACCAAAGGGGAGCACGTTGAACTGGAAAGTGCTTGTGGCCTACTGTGAAATGCTAGTAATGTCTGTGGGCAGGCAGGATAGGGACATGGAAGTAAGCATGTTGCAAGTCTAAAGTTACCATCCAGTCTCCAGGGTAGACAAGACCTGAGTCAACGTGAGCATCTTGAACTTCCCCTTCTTGAGGGATTGAAGGTCTAGGATAGGGCGAAGGCCCTTGTCCTTTTTGGATACCAGAAAGAAGTGGGAATAGAAACCACAGCCTACTTCTGGCAGTGGAACCCACCCTAGGGCTCCCTTGGCTATGAGAGACGTAACTTCCTTGTGGAGAAGGGGCAAAGGATCCTCCATCATACAATTGAAGGATGGTGGCCTGGATGGTATGGTAGTCTCGAACGGGACAGGGTAGCCCCTTTAGATGATCTGCAAAATCCACCTGTCTGAAGTGATGGATTGCCAGTACGGAACGCGATGGCGAAACCTGTTCCCAAGCTGGCCCTTGGTGGGGGGAGGCTTATTAGGAGGGTTTGAAGGCTACTGCAGGACATGGGGGAGGACTGACCAGACCTCTGGCCACATGGCCCATGAGGTGGATGGGTCCCACGCAATCGGCCACGCAGAGGCTTTGGAGGATGTTTGACAAGAAATGGCCAAAAGGTAGACACTGGAGGCGAGGGACTGCCGAGAGGTCCACGGACCTGGCCGTAGCATAATAAATCTTGAAGCAATCAAGTGTGAGTCTGCCTTGTCTCCGAAGAGACAGGTGCCATCGAAGGGCATGTCCATCAAAGAAGCATGGACATCCCACGAAAAGCCAGATGTCGTCAGCCAGGCATGGTATCTCAGGGCCAGTGTCGTGGAAATTGGTTGTTGTGTGGAGGTAGGATGGTTGGTGTGTCGAGGCAAAATGGTGGTTTTGGGGATGTAATGTTGAGCGCATTGGCATATGTGAATGTGGACATAAGATGGTGTGTGTATATACATATGATGTTACGTGCGTTGACCTATGATAGCAGATGCGTTAGCGTTTGATATTGGCAATTTAGACTTATGGTTGAGGGTGTGCTAGGAGTTGATGTGGGTTTGTGGTTGCGTGATGGTGGGTTTGGTGACGTATGATGAACATGCTGATGTATAATAGAGGTTGTGTTGGTATACATAGTTGATTGCGTGGATGTGCAAATGCAGGAGCATTTGCTGAGGATGTTGTTTTTGTGGAACTATGATGGAAAGTAAGTTGGCATATGTTCGTTGTGCGGATAAGTGACCACAAGCAGGTGTATGTTCACTTTCAATGGTTGTGCTGGTATACGATTGTGATTGTGTGGGTGTATGATGTTGGGATTGCTGATGTATGACAAGGCTGTGTTAGTATAAACTATGGCTGTGTGAATGTATGGTAGATATTTTAATGGCATATGATGGTAGGAGTGATGGTGTATGATACTGTGTTAATGTATGATAGCAGGTGCATTCAAAGCTTCTGAGGAAGTATGATGCTAGTTATTTGGACATCTGGTGAGAGCAGCAGCAATGAGCAAGGATTGGAGATGAGAAACAGCAGGTACGGGTTAAGAGAAAGCTGAGCTGGACAAGGAGTAGTGGGGAAGCAATGGATGAGCTTGGCGTGGGTGAGCAACACAGAAGTGCAGATGTATTAAGGAAACAAGATCCATATTGAAGAGAAAGAGCAAGAAAACACATGCACTCTCTTGAATGCTAAAAGAAACAAGCATTTGCAATGCAAAGGATCTCGCATTTCTCCGAGTTAGAGCTATTAGCAGTTGTTAACTCCCAACCGGATTTTTTTTGCCTCATTCAAAGGAAAAAAAAAATAGCCCGATCGCGCTGCTAAACAAGCAAAATCGTGCTGTGAAAAAAAGAGAAAAAGTAGTCCACAAACCGGACAGAAAACAGCGAGCCTCATATGTTTTCAGTACTTGGTCGCTACGCTCGAAGAGGGCTAGACGTATGCAGGCCTTCCATTAATAAAAGCAAGCAGATTTTAGAAGGCAAGCCCACGAACTAATGAAAGACACTCACGTGACATGGATGGGGCTCCGAGCCCTTTCCTAACTACTACAGCCTCTCGCAAGAGATACGCATGCGCAAGCGCATGCGATGCAGGCTCGACCCTAAAAAGTAGTTCCCGGCATGTAAGCAGTGGAAGGACATGTCATCCAATGAAAAAGATCTATGGTCCAGAAAAGTGAAAAAACGGGAACAAGGAGGAAAAACACTAACTATAAAAGCTAGCAAATAATGCAAATAAGACTGACGTTAAAACGATGATTGATATCCAAAGGACTGAGCTAAAGCTCACCATAAGCGGTCTGATACGTTTTGACAACACACAGCTAATATATGTATATAGACGAGACCTGGAAAAAAAAAAAGAAAAAAAAAGAGGCAGGTGAGCCGATTACTACAAAGGTCTTGCCCAAATGCTTGGTGGGGGGGGAGGCCTTATTTCCAACTGGGAAGGAGAAATGTAATTCAAGTCACCCCCACTGCTGAACTTCTGTAATGTCGAGGGAGGGACAAGTATTTCTCACCCTTGGCAAGTTGAAGGGGTGCACAGTATGCCAGCATTCGGTTGCCTTACTTAAATATGCTGTAGAAATAAAGAAGTGGGCATAAACTTATCAAGCTACAAAATGTGAGATTAACAGCAAAGTGAACATCAGTGGGACACAGACCGAGGCACCAGCTTGACAAACGTATTTGTTAGAAAAAAATAAAGTGTCAGCAAAAAAACAGAAAAGAAAAAATTATTTTATATACTTACATTTTGTTTAAAAACATAATATGGAAGCTACAATGAACAGGACACATGGACGTTAGCACAGATGCTGCATTGGAGCAATTTTCTACGACCCTTTCCTTGCACATGTGTGCTTAGTGACTTCTCTCTGACGAAGCACTACCATAAATGTTTGAATAGGGAACTGATGATGGGAGTATAGCTATAGAAGATTGTTCGATTCATGACAAGTAGAAGATGAAAATATTACATACAAAAGTACGGCCTCTAGGTTTCTTTACTATGATTATAAACACACGCAAGGGTACTGTATATTGATTGAAAAAACACAACTGTTAAAAAGTCAGTTCTGGGTCTAATTCAAACACGTTAATCCTATAACGTTACCTCCTGTGGACGAATCAGCAAAAATAAAATAGCAATCAAGCTGTGTAGTTTTATTACGTGAGGCACTCCCGTTTTAATGCAGATCTGTGCAGGAGGAAAAACAACTTAAATGCAGGGAGGAGGGAGCTGATAAAATACTTTTCCCCATTTTAGCACCATAAAAATTTTGCTAGCACCTGCAGAAAAAAAATTGAGATTTACAACTCAGCAGAAATCTGTTCAATAGTTTTTGAAAAAAATACGCCATTACGTAAAATGGCGCTTCTCCTTGAATCTACTGTTCGAATTCACTATTCAAGGAATCACAGTGTACGTCAAACACATTTGATTTTTTTTTTTTTTTTTTTTTACAAATGTGATTGGCTGGTGAGGTCTCCTTAGTTTTTTTATGGCCATTTTAAAAATCTCCAGTCTATTTCGGATAGTAGCATTGTGGAAAAAACATTTTCACAGAAAGAGGTGGCACTAGAACAAGGGTCTGATCCCAGGGCAGTTTGTAGGAGATAGCCAGTGACGTGGGTAGCTCTTGTAACAGACCATGGAAAACAAAACACAGAATACTGCACATGATTTATGACAAAAACATAATTGTGAAAACTGCAATTTTAAGTAGTGAATTATTCTACCATTTTGTGATAAGTGCTAATTTGATTCAATTTGAAACTTACAAAGTAACAAAAAATAAAGACCTAAGGTTGTGAGGTAGAGAGACAAATGTGGTATCCGCTACGTGGGTGCTTTGGCACGAGCATAAGAATGAGAGGAGCCAGCACGAGAGTGAGAATGTGGAGAATGTGGAATGCGAAGTAAGTGGAATGTGGGAGGCGTTTGTGGGTGAGCCGTTGAGAAGGGGTGGCATGAAGAGATAAGGAGGTGGTTGGTGTAGGACTCGTTGTACGACTTATTTACAGAATAAACTTGCCTTTGTTTAAACTCTGCAAGTGTCGACTCCCGCCGGTCATTCTCACAACAAACTATTACAGTCGTAGAGCCATATGCCATGTGTAGTGGGGTTATGGTTTTCGCGCCAACACGGTGTTTGGCCAATTCTGCATGAAACTTAAGAAAATTACATCCACTTTGGGTTCTTACAGGCAAACTTCATGCAGGTCCGTCAAGTGGGGGCCAAAAAAACGGGGCTCCAAAGGTTGCATTTCCCATACTAAATACCACAGGATACATTACAAGTTGATACAGGTGGAAAAAAAACACAATTAACATAATTAGACCAAACTTGGCATGAAGTGGAGCTATACTCAGGGAAGTGCCTTTGCTTGATTTGGTGTAAATTCATTAAGTAGTTTCAGAAGGCCAAGTTACTTATCTTTGGTAACGCTTCATCTGGTAGAGACTATATCTAGCTGCAGATTCCTTACATTTGAATTCTCCCCAGGCATCAAGACTGGATCTGGAAGATTTCTGTGAGCATTATCTCTGCGGGCCGGTAGGTGGTGCCAATCGGCTCTGCATCAGTCGTCGGCGTTGCCTATGCTGGAATGACGTTGTGGGTCCTATAAGGGCGCCAACCAGGTGCACCAATGTCAGTTTAATTTCACGACTTTCCATGGCAGAAGCATAGAGACGTGAAGAGCACTGACCACTGGTGTGTCAAAGCTAAGGTTCGGAAAGGGAAGCTCTTAGAAATCAGTTCACAGAGCGGGGAGGATGTGTGGGTCGGTAAGGAATATGCAGTTAGATAGAATTAACTTTTCCATCTAATAGAGACATCTAGCTGCAGATTCCGTACCTGTGAATAGATACCCACCAATACCATCTCCGGAGGTGGGTCTGCCAACCAAGCTCAAATAAAGTTCTGCAGGACCGAACGGGCAAAGTGCTCGTCCCTACGGACCTGACAGGCCAGGCAGTAGTGCTTGGTAAACATGTGCAAAGATGCCCACATTGCTGTCTGACAGATGTCAAGGACTGAAACTCCTTGTGCTAATGCTGTGGTCACAGCTTTAGTTTGGGTAGAATAAGTGCGAAATCCTTCAGGGGGTTGCTTTTTGGCCAGTGCGAAGCAGATCTTAATGCAGAGTACGATCCATCTGAGATGGTCCGCTTCTGCACTGCTCAACCTTTCTTCACACCCACATCCGGAACTCTTTTGTACAATCAGGGTAGAAGTCCAACACTCTTTTTGGGTCCAGGTGGTGGAGTCTTCCCTCTTCTTTAGAAGGATGGGGAGGGGGGCGGGGGGTGCATAAAAACTAGGCAAGGTGATGGGCTGGCCTAAATGAATGGGAGTAACCACTTTTGGCAGCAAAGGAGGCCTTAGTGCAAAGCAACACTGTCAGGATAGACAGAAGGTAGGTAAGGCACGCAGCTCACTCACTGTGGGCAGATGAAACCACGCAAGTAAGGATGTTTTCAATGTGAGAAACTTCAGAAGACAACTAGGATGAGGTTTGAAAGGGGCACACAAAGTGAGAACCAAATTTAGATCCCACCAAGGCATAATTAATGGAGCTGGAGGAAAGAGATGTGTAAGGCCTCTGAGGTACCCATGTACAAAAGGAGACTTAAACAAAGAAGGTTGTTTAGGCAATCTCCAAAAAGCAGAAATAGCAGACAGAAATCTCTTTAAGAGTGCTCAGAGCAGAGCCCTGCTGGGCAATAGAAAGGATAAACACAAGACCTCAGAGACAGGAGCATGGGGGGAGGGTCAACAGACTTGTCTGTGCACCATTCCACAAATTTCTTCCAATGACAGGCTTGTACCGTTTCAGTTACAGAATTCAGGAGGAAGGTCAAAGGCTTTCAACTGCTGCTGCTCAATCTGCAGGCAAGAAGGCGTTGAGTGGACAGGTTCGGGCGAAGACCCATCCCCTGCTGCTGCAACAGAAGATTCTCCTGAAGGGGTAGTTTGATCTGAGGATCGATGGACATGCTCAGCAGCTCAGGATACAAGACTCTGTGCCCAGTCTGCAGCCACAAAGTTTACGTGGGCCTAGTCGTCTCAGAACTTTTTGAGAACTCTGGGCAGGATGGTATGGGTGGAAAGACGCACAGGCGGCCTCAATCCCACTCAAGACTAAGTGACTACAAGCGACTACCACCTTTGAAACGCCAATGTGCAAAACTGCTGACATTGCACATTCTCTGCAGAGGCAAACAGATCTAACCAAGGTTCTCCCCAATGCTGAAAGAGACCTTGCACCACCTCATGGAGACGCCAATCGGCTGAGTTTGTTCAATCTGGTGTTCATAGAGCCAATCAGATTTTGAACCACCAGGGGTATGCCCAGCTGTTCTAGTCACGTACACTGACTCAGAGCCTCCTGGCAAAGGGTCCATGACCCCACTTCACGCTAAAGAGACCTGACTCTGGCCCAATTGTGGTTTGTTAACCGCCAGTGCAGATCTTTTGCAGTTCCCTCCGAGATCTGGATCATGTCGGAGAGATTCCCCCGATGCTGCTCCCACAGGAACTTCAGGTCTCACTGCAGAGCCCGCACATGCCATCTGGCATGAGTCACCAGAAGGATTCAGGAGGCCATGAGGCCCAGCAGCCTCAGAGTCATTCTCACCGAAATTCAGGATAGAGGCTGAAATATCGGCATCATAGCCTGAATATCCTGCACTCGCCGCTCGGGAAGATAAGCCGGAAACTGCACTTTGGGCCAGATGTATCAAATGATTTTGCACTCGCAAACTGCGAAATTGGCCGTTTGCGAGTGCAAAATCGTGGTCTGCAATGCATCAAAGGCATTCACAGACCACAAAATGAAAATCGCAAAAATTGCGATTTTATGCGTTGTGACCTGGATTTTGTGAATCGCAATTTGCGATTCGCAAAATCCAGGTCGCAAAGCAATTCTGCAAAAAATCGCAAATTGCAATTTTTCGCAGAATGGTATTTTGCACATGCAAAATACCATTGTCTGCAACCAGGTGGTAACCTGGCGCAAAATTTAAAAATGCAGTAAAACTGCATTTTTAAATTTAATATGTAAAGCACACATGCCCTTTTGGCATGTGTGTACTTTACATTGAAAAAAATAAAATAAATTGGGGGTGCAGGAGAGGGGGCCTTAGGCCCCCAGCACCCTGGCCTTTTGCATTTCCCAATTGCGATTTCTGTTTGAGAAATCGCAATTTAGGAAATGCAAAAAATTCTGAGCTGTGGGCCAACAGGCCCATAGCTGCGAATGGGGCCAGTATCGCAATTTGCGATTCGGTAATTGCATTTGCGATTTTTAAGAAATCGCAATTACCGAATCGCAAATGTGCCCAAGGGAGGGTGAGAGAGAGTCATGTGTGACTTTTGCATGTTTACAGTTAACCCCAGCGAAGGCAGGAGGTCTGCCATAGTCTGGCTGTGGGAGACGACAGCCTTGGGGAGCTCGCCTTCAACAGCGAGTCATCAAGATAGGGTAAGAACCTTATCTTGAGGTGAGCATCAACCACCGCCATCACCTTCGTGAACATCTGAGGGGTGCTGGTAAGACCAAAGGGGAGCACGTTGAACTGGAAAGTGCTTGTGGCCTACTGTGAAATGCTAGTAATGTCTGGGGGCAGGCAGTATAGGGACATGGAAGTAAGCATGTTGCAAGCCTAAAGTTACCATCCAGTCTCCAGGGTAGACAAGACCTGAGTCAACGTGAGCATCTTGAACTTCCCCTTCTTGAGGAAGCGCTTGAGGGATTGAAGGTCTAGGATAGGGCGAAGGCCCCTGTCCTTTTTGGGAGCCAGAAAGAAGTGGGAATAAAAACCACAGCCTACTTCTGGCAGTGGAACCCACCCTAGGGCTCCCTTGGCTATGAGAGACGTAACTTCCTTGTGGAGAAGGGGCAAAGGATCCTCCATCATACAATTGAAGGATGGTGGCCTGGATGGTATGATAGTCTCGAAGGGGACAGGGTAGCCCCTTTAGATGATCTGCAAAATCCACCTGTCTGAAGTGATGGATTGCCAGTGGGGAACGCAATGGCGAAACCTGTTCCCAAGCTGGCCATTGGTGGGGGGAGGCTTATTAGGAGGGTTTGAAGGCTGCTGCAGGACATGGGGGAGGACTGACCAGACCTCTGGCCACCTGGCCCATGAGGTGGATGGGTCCCACGCAATCAGCCACGCAGAGGCTTTGGAGGATGTTTGACAAGAAATGGCCAAAAGGTAGACACTGGGGGCGAGGGACTGCCGAGAGGTCCACGGACCTGGCCGTAGCATAATAAATCTTGAAGCAATCAAGTGTGAGTCTGCCTTGTCTCCGAAGAGACAGGTGCCATCGAAGGGCATGTCCATCAAAGAAGCATGGACATCCCACGAAAAGCCAGATGTCCTCAGCCAGGCATGGTATCTCAGGGCCAGTGTCGTGGAAATTGCCTAGCGAGTCGGTCGTATCAAGTCTGCAACAAATTGTGAACTTTGCCTTGTCTCTCCCATGGGCAACAGCCCGAGAGAATACAGCCCAGGCCTTCTTCGGGATCTGTGGCAGCACTTGCACAACCATATCCCACAGTGTATGGGAATAACAGCCCAAAAGCATGTGGTGATCACTGACCACAATGCAAGGCTGGCAGAAGACAAAATCTTCTTCCCAAATTAATTCAGCCTTTTGGATTCCCTATCTGGGGGAGCTGTCTGGAATGCGCCTTGGGAAGTTGAGCTTTCTGTGGTGAGGTGCTGCGTCAAGAAAACTGGGTCCCTTGGTGCAGGGTGATGGCTGCGGGCAATTGTCCTGTTCACTGGGCCCCTGTGATTGGTTTGGACCAAGTACCCAGAAGGAAGTCAGGAAGGGCCTCATTGAACGTGAGCAGCACCTCTGTCAAGAGAATAGCCTTGACGGCCATCGAGGGTAGATGAACATCCAGGACCTCTGCCGCCCTCCATAGCACCATAACCACGGTAGGGGGAGATAGTAGGCCAGTATCTGTTGAGGTGTCTAGTCTGCTGGCTTCACCCATGTCCTCACACTAGTCCATTTCACATTTGTAAGGCTGGTATTCTAAAGGGTCCAGCGACCCCTCATTCGTCCCCAAGGCCTAGCCAAGAGAAATAGGGCTCAGGATCCAAGTGAGGAGGTAAAGACCCTGCCAGTGCTGGAGTCAGCTTCGTGCAACACCCATCCAGCTTAGTGTCAGAGCAGGGAATTACAATGGGGATGGAGCCGCCGGTGGGTGCGGGCAGCACCGCCGGGAACGGCGTCGGGGAAGGTTAAGGTGGTACACCCAGTGCTGGTCCACGTCCAGGACTAGATCCCTAGGAGCCCTTTGAGGCCAGAGTTGCTGGTGTGGCACATGAAGCCCCCCCCGTGCACCCCTCCGCCACAGGATCAAAGGCGTAGGGTCAGATTGCCCATAATGAGACACATAGCATCATAAAACTCTTGAGTTGAACAGGGGCTGCTCTGGCTCCTGAAAATTCAGGAGGGAAAAGTCCACACAGGTACAGGTTTCGCAGTATGAGCCCTAGAGCATCAAGGCTCCCTCATCTCGTCAGCCGATGGACGGGGAGAAGATGAAGAGCACTTTGACTTGTTAGATTTTTTCTTGTGCCTCGACTTACCCGATCGCCCAAGGACTTTGACGGGAGGACGACAACTCCGGACTCATGAGTGGTCCCGGACATTCCTTTTGACCAAGAATTCGACCTGCACAGTCACGTGCCAGGCTGCCATCAGCTCTAGGGACCACACCCTTAAAGACTTTGGATACATGGCCTGTCACTCTGAGTAAGACTCTGGGTTGTGGTCGCACTCCAAACACCACAAACACACGTGGTGCGGATCCGTCACGGACATTGCCCAATGACAGGATCCGTAGGGCTTGAAACCTTTCTTACTAGAAGACATCCCTTGACATACCAGGAAAAAAACAAAATGCCGGAAAAGTCGAGTCAAAAATTGACTGAGGGATAGCCCTCTTCAGATCAGCTCTGGCTGGCACGGAAAGAATAGAACTGATGTTGGGGGTTCCAGGGTCGCACCTATATAGGACTTGCAACGTCATTTCCGGAGTGGATGACGATGATGGACATGGAGCCAATCAACGCCATCTACCGGCACACAGGGGTACTGCTCACAAAAATCTTCTGGATCCAGTCTGACACCTGCAGATAATTCAAAGGTAAGGAATCTTGTAGCTGTAAGTTTCTACTATATATTACACTAATATTATAAGATTTAATAAGGCAATGAAGATGTTACATTTTAGAGATTTCTGGACTGTTAGTTCACAGATCATCCATGGATTCATGATTCAATGGAGGAATCATAAATGGGTTAAAAAATAAAGACACATGTTGGACGAGGGAAATTTTTCAACTGTTGTGCCTTGTGGATCTGCAACTCCACTGTGCTCTGATTGGCTGCTTTTCATAGAGATCAATTGCGGCAAACATAACCCTTACACTGTGCACAAGAACCCTGCTGGCAAAAAAAGAAAACGGGAATAAGGAGACAGGGTTAGTATACGATGACCCACAGGTCCTCATCGGAGCCCCAAATGAACACCCTCCCAAATTCAGTGCCAGATTCATGGGTACTTAAACCTTCCTAGATGCTGCAGAACCTTCTTTGCCACCAGGATACAAGAATCCTGTAATTAAAATATACCACTTTCCAGTTGTGCTTAGCTAATGGCCTTACATAGTGGTTGGCATCACAGATAGGTTTATGACTAAGGTGTTTTCACGATCAGTGATGTCATTATTAATGTTTAACAAGTCATGAATGATGTAATATGTGAGATCTTTAGTAGTGCATGGTGGGGGCACAAGTTATAGAGTTTGGCAACTGAACTTTAACTGGCTAATTTCAGTGTCAGCATATTCATTAATATGAGTATGGCTACATATATGTTTATTAGGCTAAAAGGATGTTTATATTTGTTTTCATAAATTGTTAGGCAGTGGTTTTACAGTTAGTTTGGCAGAAGAATGACTATGTGGAGAAATCAATAGAAAATCTGAAGATCTGAAGAATAATGCACAATTTTTTATGGAAGGATCCTTACATCATTGTATGGAAATATAACTCACCCCCACTTTTCTTTTTCTGCTCTTCTTCCGCTTCTTTCTGAATTTCCTGAATAATCTTTTCATCGTCTTGCTAGATTGACAGTAAAAAACAAAAAAAAAACATTAATTAAACCAATAGAGCACTGAATTATGTTTTCCCGAATCCAGTATTCATAGCTACTATTCCAAAAAGTTATTGTATTAATTGAAAACATTCGGAGGTAAAAATTGAGAAAACAGTAATTTCTTGTGATAAAGTTTCTCTAGAATGCACAGCTTTCATAGCTTATGTATGCTTTAAACATCACTGTTTCTTCAAATTTCTTTTTAAGCCTTGCAAATCAGAAGCATGGTCCATTATCTGTGAGGACATTATAAGACGTGGTTAAGGATGGTTGTCAATAGATTTAGGTGGTACATAAGATGAGAAAGGTAATATTACAGGCAAAAGTTGCATTATTAACAGTATTCCAAGCCTAAAACCTAGGGGTACACCTGAACCAATTAAAGATCTAGGCCCCTTTTCCCCCATGGCAACACTGGAACCCTTTCAGTTAAAATGCATTCAACCCCTCTCTATGCACCATTCGAAACAGCTTTCAATAAACACCTCATTTTTCAAAAACTGTATTAACTAACCTTTTTCTGCAATAATCTACAGCTATGTACACATGTGAATACAGGTGTTAGAATTTCCCTGTCACTGATAACCATAACCCACCAATTATTTATGTACTCACACAAAACTGCTCTATAAGCTATTTAAAGTTGATATTGCTATTTAAGGCATTTCTTTTGGAATAGGTTAGTAGCATGTAAACAGATGAGGCTGAACTGGTTACCGGCATGAGGTACCTCTGCTGAAACCATAAAATGGAACAGTAGGGTTGATGCCGCTGACGAGGTGAGGCTGATAAGCCTAGCAAGCGTGATGTGGCCCTGTTCTCTTTGAACTGTTCCAGAGCAAAATTGGACTGGTTCTCAAGCAGGCGGGTCCCGTCAAAGGGCATGTCTATGAGGGTCGATTAGTCATCGCCAGAAAATTCACTGTCATAAGTCAGTCATGGCGGCGAATGACAACCCTGGTATCAATGACTCGCTCCATGCAATCGGGGGTAATCAAGCCACAACTAATTGTAAACTTGACTGCATTATGAGCGGCTTGTAAAGCTTGGGTCAGATCAGATCAGAGGTCTCCCAGGACACCTGGGAGGACCTGAACCACCAAACTCCAAAAAGTGTGGTTATAACGGCCCTACAGGCTACTGGCATTTACAGACTTAAGGGTCAAACTTGTGGAAGAAAATACTCTGTTCCCAAAGGTCTCTGCTTCTTTGGACTCTTTGTCTTGGTGGAGTGAACACAAAAGTGGTGGATCTGTTTGACTAGTAAATGACTGCACCGTTTAGATCTCAGGCGAAAGGTGCAGGGATAAAAATGCGGTGTTACCTAGAGCATAGTGATGGAGTCTCACAATCTGGTGATTTACAGGGGGCCAGAGCAAGGTTTGACCTAGGCTCATAGGAAAGAATCTGTTTGTTTCTCATGAATAGGGAGCATGGACTCAGAGATGGTTTGCCCCGCTGGAGGACTTTGCTCAAGACATTGGTTTTGACCTTTAAGGTGGGAAACTGAAGGTGGTGAACTTCAGCCACCCTCCCCGGGGCCACTGTCAAGGAAGCACTCTCTTCAGTGGCCGGACATGAGGGTGTGAGTAGATCAGAGTCAGGGGAGACGTCAAGGCCACTGGCCTCTTGGAAGTCATAACACCAATTTTACCCATGTTAGGGTTGACTGAATTCATCACCTGCTTCGTAATCATTGTCAGAATGGGTACCAAACAAGGAGTGTAGTGCATGGTATTTTTCTGGTGGCCGCAGGATGTTGAGCGGTGCAGATTACAGTTCCACGGAAACTGAGAGCGGCCTCACTCAAGTTTTAATGGCGTCCACTTGGAGTCAGAAAGTAAAATAGGCACTTCATCTTCCAGCGTCTATGGCGTGGATATTGGTGTCGATTCCTCAGGAGCCGCCGGGGATCGTGGAATCTGAGGCAAGACAGGGGCTGGGGAGGCCCAGTCATGGTGTCAGAGTCACAAACTGGCACTGAGGGCAAACCTGCTGGTGGTATCCCAGATGTAGGGCATCTCAGCTCCTTGGGACACACTGGCGCATCAGAGGAAGGTGGTAGAGTTCTGAATAGTTGGAGCATGGTCTCATACAACTCGGTCACGGATTGTGCCACGACAAGTTGCAGAATTGGCTCAGAAGTCAACAACGCCAGGAACGAGATTGAGAGCAATGACGATGCCCACACCCCCCTTCACAGGAGTTCGATAGTGGTGGGAAGGGGCTGAGTCCCACTTGGATTTTTTCTTCGACTTACCCAAAACATTTATAGTGTGACAACAGTCAACCTTGGGATCCACTTCTGTGATTTTTGGACCAAAAATGGGACCGAGACCAACTTTTGGAATTCTTGGAAGTGGACCGATCTTGACGAGGAGTCTTCCAATGCTTGTCAACGTACAACTTCGCTTTGCGATCCTATTTGACCTTTGGGTTCATTGACACGCGGTCATTGCAGGCCTTCGAGTCTTGGCTCGACCCCAGGAGTCAGGCAAACCTGATGGGGATCGGTCATAATTTTTGCCTGCAATAGTCCCTGTAAGGTTTAAACTCTTTAGGTTTCAGAGGTGGCATTTCCCTTGAACACAAAAATATATATATATATATTTTTTTTTTTAAGGTAAAAATGTCTCAGGAAAAGGCCAGAGTCAGCTCCAGATTCGATATCTGGTGGTGTGGAAAGGAAGAAACTGATGTCAATGTGTGAATGACAAGTATTTATTGCCACATGTCACTTCCGGAGAGTACTGGTTTAAGTGTGGGACAAAACAACGCCCCCCTACAGACATGCAGAGGTATGACTGAAGAACGTTTTCACATCTGGTTTGATGCCTGGGGAATATTTAAAAGGTGAGTGATTCTGCAGTTAGAAGTCTTGATCAAAATATATTATTAAATGATAGGCATGCTAGGACATTTGATGAAGCATGATAAACTGATTTCTCAAGGTTTCCTGCCCTGCTATGCCAAAGGAACCACAGAAAAGAGCATAACAACAGACCTTTTTCCAAGCTTTTAAGGTAAACGATACTGGTAGTCTATGTGCACTACACTATTCTCAACTAATGCCCTTCCTACCCTTGCCACTCAGTGGCACGAGCAGAAAGTGCTTCTCAACACAGTTACAAATACAACTGTGTAAACTGTGTACCACGCATGTTTATGCAAATATATCCAAATCATGCCTGCTAGCGTGCCCCTCTCTAGGCCTTACTCCACCATAGTACTCATTCTGGTCAGTTAAATCATTAATAAGTAACAGTTCTGTTTGATTGCAAGATGGTAAGACAATGTCAAGAACATATGAAACAGTGATGTCATGTAGCAAGTTATTAATAATAGATCCATACTGAAGGACAAGAGATAAAGATGAAAAACAAACACCACATGTTGTAGGAGGCTGGCCTGGTTTGTAGTGGGTACCACAGGTACTTACGTACAACTTATACCAGGTCCAGTTATCCCAGACTTATTAGTGAAATGTAGTCTGGGTCTAGAAGCCACGTTTTCTAGAGGTAGCGGTAGGCAGAGCAGCCAAGGCTGAACTAGGAGACATGCAAAGCTCTTGCAATACCACCGTAGCCACAGAGTACTTACACAAAAGAAAGACAATACTCAGTGTTATCAAAAATAAAGGTACTTTAGTTTAGCCACACAAGGCCAAATATATCTTAGAGGCTAGACTCCCTTAGGAGGTAAGTATAATACGTAAAATATAAACTAGTAACCAGAAACAGGTAAGTAAACAGTCATAAAATTGTGCAAATAGTGAAAATCACCATAAATTACAATAGGGCTAAGGGGAACACAAACCATATACTACAATAGTGGAATGCGAATGTCGGTTTCCCACCTAGGTAAGAGTAGTGTGTAGAGGGGCTCTGGGAGTGCAAGAAAACACCAAAGGTAAGTACCTCGCCCCGTAGCCCAGGAAAGAAGGAGCAAAGTACAGCAAGTTTCCTCAGAACACACTAGAAGTCATGGTAAAGAATTATGCACAAACCAAGCAAGATTGCAAGACACCAACAATGGATTCCTGGACCTGAAGTCCTGCAGAGAGAGGAGACCAAGTCCAAGAACAGCTGAAGAGTTCAGGAGTAACAGGAGCCCCTGCTAACCCGGATGAATGTGCAAAAGTGGAACCTCCGGTTGGAAGAAAAAGTCAGAGATGCACCAAAGAAGACAGCTGCAGCTTCCTGCTTGGTGCAAAAAATGTCCCATGTTGAAGAGATGAATGCAGGCTGTTTTTCATCACTGCATTCCACCAACAAGCCTTGGCTCATGCAAGGGACGTGTTTGGCAGGAAAAGGTGCTACCCAGGCCCAGGAGGGAACTGGAGGTATCAACTCGGACTGAGGAGATAGAGGGGGCTCTCAGCATTTCAGAGAGCCCTCAGAAGACTAGGCAGCACCCACTGGAGCCCCAGGACACGGGGACAAAGGAGTTGCAAATTGCAGTTGTCGCAGCACTACACAGCAAGATCCCACACCTCCGGGGAACAACTCACGGAGCTGAGCGTCGCAGGATAGAGTGCTGGGGACCTCGGCTACGCTGTGCACGAAGGATTCCTTGGCGAAGCACACAGAAGCCCTCGGAGCTGCAAAACACACAGTGCACAGGGAGGCAAGCTCTTATGTCCACCAAATTTGGACAGTTGGACCTTTGGACAGTCAGAGTCACTTCGGTTCACCTCCTGTGTTCCAGGATCCACGCTCGTCGTCAGGAGAGGAGACCCAGAGTACCGGTCGTCACTGCAGAGAGGTGTCTGCTGAAGCAGGGAAGTGACTCTGACACTCCACAGGAGATTCCTTTGGTCCTGCTGGTGCAGGATGAAGACAGGCAGTCCTCGGAGCGTGCATGACCTGGAAACTGTTGCAATTGCTGGCAGGAGCTGAAGTTACAAAATTGCAGTAGCTTTCTTGGATACTTTGTTACAAGTTGTAGAGTCCATTGAGCAGTTCTGCGGTTGATCTGACAGTAGAAGTTGAAGCAAAGGATGCAGAGGAGTCCATCTGGAGTCTTGCAAACCAAATCTGAAGAAACAGAGGAGACCCTAAAAAGCACTCGGAGGGGGATTGGCTACCTAACCAGGTATGGACCTATCAGGAGGTGTCTCGGACGTCACCTGCTGGCACTGGCCACTCAGATGCTCCCAGTGTTCCCTGACCATCCTGAAAACAAGATGGCAGAACATAGGGACACTCTGGAGCAGTTCTGGGAACCAGCCCTGGGGTGGTGATGCACAGGAGAGTGGTCACTCCCCTTTCCTTTGTCCAGTTTCGTGCCAGAGCAGGGACTGGGGGTCCTTGGTGAGAGTATTCTGCAGCAAGTACTCATTTTTAAGACCTAGGGAGGTTCTCAGGTGACTTCGCAAGGGTGAAAGCCTAAACTAAATGGATCTTTTCAGCATTGAATGCTTGAGCTCACCAGGAGGTATCTCAGACCACACCAGGGATGAGTCTAACAATTTTGGGTGAAAGATTGCCACAGGTATAACTGTTCACGCATTACTAAAACAGCACCTGTGTCTAATCCACTGTTCAGTTAGGATGCACGGACCACCAGAAGTAGTGTCTATGGGTCACTGGAAAGCTGGGAAGGCGAGAGGCCTTAAACTCAAAATCTCTCCAAACAACCAGGACTCTCTAGAAACTGTCTAGGTGGATGTAACCAAGTTATAACCAAGTTCAGTGGCACTAGTGGCGATCAGACACGTGAAACATTATTTCTGGTATTTACTGCCACAGTTGTGCTTCAACAGGCTAGGGTTTAATTAGCTAGTCAGGGATGTAGCGCTAAGGATGTGAGAAAGATGACAGAGATGCCAGCTGGTCTAAAGAAGATCTAGCATTGATTACTTGTGAAGTGATTACCTTAGAGGTTGGAATCCAGTAAATACTGACCACAAGAGCACAGTGCGAGCCCCCAAATAGAAGGTGGAAACTTGGAGCTTTGTGCTCAGTGTCCTATCCAAGCCTCTAGGTGATCTAACAGATCTCAGAGAGGTCCCCAGATTGTCACCCTAGGGGAACAGTGTCCCTTGAAAGATATGGGTTTCAGGAATGGTCTGAACACTGGAAGCTACCACATGTGCAGCTGGGTACACTGGACCTGGCCTCCATTCTGACCTAAAGGGCAAAAGAAGGGAGTTGCTCTCTTACTTCCCCTCTTAGGTTGGCATTGAAGGCTGAATCAACTGAAACATGGAGTGACTATGGTGAACTGACCTTAGGCCAGGGAGGATTTGTCCCAAGCATTAAGGATCCTCTGACTTGAGGAAATATGAGCCTCAATAGCCCCATTCAGTAATGAAGCTGACTGGGCTATAAGCCTATTGATATAAATGGCCTTAGGCAGTAGACAGCCTTAATGCCTTCTGTCACTAACGACCATCCACAGTAAGAGCTCTGTGCCCTCAGACAAGAGCAAATAACAGTTTGGTAGTTGGATAGTGTGCTAATTTAAAATTGGACTATTTGACTTGCCAAAAATCAACTCCGCCGAATGGGAAGGAGGGCAGGCCATTAAAAAACCTATCAACAGCTAGAGTTTAAATCAGAAAAAAGAGTTATTGAAGGTTAGTGCATCAGCTCCATCAGATAAATAAATACCCATGTAGTAGCTTCTCTAAGGTGGAGGGTCTGAGATGTGGACTTCACACTACATGTATAGTAGTATCTGGTGAAGGAGTGGAAAGATGCTCACATAGCAGCCAAAACCATAATAGTAGCTTGGTTTCTGGTGGAATGAGCTAGGTATCCCTCTGGAGACTCAGAATTGATTCTGAAGAAAACTATGGTTGTAAGGGTGAGCAATCTCAAAGAGCAACTGTGCATAGGCTTAGAAAAATGTGCACATTAAGAATGCATGGACCAAACTACGGTCACACTGCAGCATGACAAAAGAGCAGGAGGAAGCATTTATGTAAGCCCCTTTAAAAAATGCTTCATAATAGCTGGTACCAGAAAGCTTAACCTGAAGTGGGTCAACAGAGGGTCCTCGCACCAGGCCACATCTTTGCCCAGTAGCCAGTGTAGATAAACCTGTTGAACGGACAGCAAGCCGCCAATGTAAAATCCACTACCTCTGTATACAGGTCAAAACCACTCAACTAGTTGTTATGTTATGTGAATTTGTAGGACATGGCTAATTACCTGTGAGGGTATCAAAGGTGCTGAGTAGGGAAGGTCTGACGTGGGAGGAGGAGCTCATGCCTGTCTCGTCTGGAAGAGGCATGTCTTGAGGTTCCTTTAGTAGTCCATGATGGACTGGGAGGCTCAAAGGTGTTTCTGGAGGTTGTTCCAGGTCTTGGCTGTGAGATATGAGAAGGAGCATCCTCTGCTTCTGGTCTTCTTAATACAAGGGAGGTGTGCTCTTGCCTGGGATGCAGGTCAAAGGTGTCTAGTGGGTTGGTAGGAGCTGAGTTGTGCAGGACAGGTGTTGTAGAGAGCTTTATAGGCATGTTTGAGTAGATTGAACTTACATCTTTCCTGGATTGAGAACCAGTGGAGATTGCTGAGGTGAGGAGAGATGTGGTTATTTTGGGAGATGTTCAAGATGAGTTTAGCAGCAGCATTGTAGGTGGTTCTGGTGAGATCAGCTGAATCTTCATAAGATGTAGATGAGGTTTAGATGAAGAAAGGTGTCCTACTACCAGGACAGCAGGTCATCTTGAAGAGATAGGCAGAGTGGAAGGCAAATGCTCAGGCTCAGCAGCTTGGAGTACCAAACCGAGCTCATTCTGTGGGTAACAGAATGAGCTACGCCTGGTCTCTCCTGAGTTCACCCAAGGCACGCACCACTGGGAAAACTGTGTTAAACTACTTCTGAATGCACTCTTGGTCAGTGAGATGACGCCAGCTGAGCTTGACAACAGTGACAGAGATAAATTTGAGCATTATACTAAAGTCAAGAAATTCCCCTCAGGAGAAATATATATATCACACCATAATTAAAACCACTTGCATTCAAGTTAATTAGCGACCTCACTCTATGATCCACACCTTATACACCAAAGCAAGAACCACATGAATTTGTAGAAGATACAGAAAGTTTTAATATAATAATACAAGCACAGCAAGAATACATATATTTTCTTTCGTCAGTCTGTGCAAGAGCATTTTAAAAGGTATTTAAAAAGCTTTAACATCATTAATAAAACCACCATTATTGTACCATAACAACATAACCATGAAACAAAAAAAAAATAGTACGAGAAAACAAATAAAACAGCACATTTTGTCTGTTGTTATACTGAAGGTCTACTCATATCAACAGAGATTTGTAATACACACAACTTCTCAGCTACGGTTTCCCCGTGTATAGCAGATTCTGCAAATATATACATGTTGATGCGTTTCGGCGGGAATGTTAAATAGCAACCGCCTCCTTCAGGACAGTACAACTGATTCAGTCTCCCACAACATTTCACAAACAAAACATCATAGGGACCAAATAGCTTGTTTATATCCTTTGTCTAGGTTCCAATTAACCAAAAACAGAAATCTTCTCGTGCTCCACAGAATCACATTAGGTATGTGAATTAACGAAGACGCGAGACAGGCTGATAACGCAGACTTAGAAGGCCAACACGAATAAGGGAATCCCCATAAAAGGAGGAAGAATCATGTAGTCTTAAGACAACCTATTCCATTTATACATGAGATGGCATAGTGAGGATCGGGTGATGGAATACTGATTGATACAATGGAGAGTGGGTCAGATTGGGCCACATACCTAATGTGATTTTCTGGAGCAGGAGAAGATTTCAGTCACAGAAGTTGGGGAGCAGAGCTCTGGATCTGCATCGAAGAGCATGGAAAAAAAGGACCTAATTTGAGCACACATGGGTGAAGCCAATATAAGGGCCTGCTTAGTCACTCTCGGATACAGGACGAGGCTGCCATGTGTTCCAATAGCACCACTTACTGGTGCAGAAAATGTTTCCAGATTCAGACTAGTGCCCAAGGAATTCAAAATATTCAGAATCTGCAGCTTGAACCATCCATCAGAAACTGGATTCCTTAGATGCAAGGTGGCAGCTCTTACCAAAAATAATGACTTTGTAGCAGCCTGGGAGTTATCTGCAACCAGAACATCTCTGGGGAGGGACGTGGTGGCAGCCATTGTCCAAGTGGAATGAACACATATTTCTAGAAAATATTTATTCTCCACAGAATATTTCTTAGCCATGTCATGTCAAATCTTGACAAACAAGTTACTTACCTTTAGTAACGCCTTATCTGGTAGAGACTATCTAGATGCAAAATCCTTACCTTAAAATACTCCCCAGATGTTACACTGGATCTGGAAATGTTTGAAGCCTGAGTTGGTCTGCCCTGGAATTCAGAGTAGTCCGCCAGGTGTTGAACCACAAGGGAAATGCCCTGGCCTTCCAGCCATGTCCAGAGGCGCAGGGCCTCTTGACAAAGGGTCCACAATCCCACCCCGTTTGTTGAAGTGTCAAATGGCGATGAACCATTCCTTGGTCGAAGGAAGGAAGGTTTTCAATCACAATTGGATCACCCCGAGCTCCGACAGGTTGATGTGAAGCCTGGACTCTGCTGGAGGCCAGAGTCCTCTGCTCTCCACCTCTTCCAGGTGGCCAACCCAAGAGTGACGCATCTGTCACTACACTCAGCTCTGGATGGGGAAGGGGGAGGGTCTGCCGCTGACCCAATTGTGATTTGTTAGCCACCACTGCAGGCTCTTTGCAGTTCCCTCGGAGATCTGGACCAGGTCAAAAAGAATCCACTGATGCTGTGCCCACTGGACCTTCAGGTCACAATGAAGAGCCCTCATATGCCAATGGGCATGTGTAACTAGAAGGATGCAGGTGCCATTAGGCTCAACAGCCTCCGAGCTTGTTTCATTGAAATTCAGGATAAAGGCTGGAACATAGGTATTATAGCCTGAATATCCTGGATATTGCTTTCAGGAGGTTAGGCCCAATCTGCACTGTGTCCAGAACGGACTGATAAAAAGGAGTGTCTGAGAGGGCGCCAGGTGTGAGTTTTGCACACCAATAGCAAAGCTTAGTGAATGGAGGAGATTCATACAGTCTGGCGGCAGAAGACTGCCTAGGACGAGCGTTCCAAATGCCACTACCAACAATAAACAGAGGAGGAGGAGACAAGTAAAGCGAACCACAAGTCAAGAGAGGGTTGATCAGGAAGGCACATTAAGTCAGGCAGCCCTCAAATTAAGCCACCACCTGCTTTGCAAGGAACACAAATCACAAAACATTGGAATGGCACGATTTAAAGAGGTTGAGGCTTTTTGAATCATACCACTGAACATACTTTTTCCAGCAACCTGCAAAGATGAATTTGCAAGCCTGCGTCCAGCCACAAAGAGGGCGTCATCAACTTAATCTGGAACACAAGAGAACCCTAAATTGGCAAAACTCAATTTTCATGAGTGCATCCACAGTATTTGGGGTAAGACGGGAAGGGCATCATTCATCCTATGAGCGCAGGACTGTTCTGAACGGGAGCAGGAGAGGAGGTCGGGTAACAAACTGGTATATGAGATCTTCTGTGCCCACTGGGCAATGCAAATCAGCTCTGCTGTAATCTTTTGTACCTTCTGCAATACTTTTGCATATATGGGATTGTTGGTAACATGTACAGCAGGCCCTGAACACAGTTGAACCTGTTCCTCAGAGACCCATTAAGAGGTAGATGTGTTGCACAAATGTGTGGACACTTCCTGATGTGGGTGCCGGCAAAGTTATCCAGGAATGGAAACTGCAACCTGAGAATATCACCTCTTTCGACTTCAGGGTGCAGGTCCCATTCGTGGGCCTCCAGTAAGAAATACCAAAGTGGTCAACCTAGTCTAAGAGCATGGGAGGCCAATAACTTACACACCTCTACTCCACTCTATTTTGATATAGTGGCTGTTAGTGTTGTTACCAACAGAATATGAATACTGCTCTCTGATATGAAAGGGAGAAATGTCTTCATTATGCGGTGAACTACTTGCAGCTCAAGCACTTTTCTTAGCATGTGGTACTCTATGCTTTAAGGCACACCAAAGGATCTGTGGCATCATGTCACTCAGATAGGCACCCTACACCAGAAAGGAGGCGTCCGTGACTACAGTAATCAGAGCCTTTGGAGGGCTGAAAGGACAGTCTCTATCAAACGTTTGGAGTGCCCTATCCTCCAGTGCATATCTGGATGAAAACAGTGAGAGATTTACATCTGAGCTGTGTGATTCTGCTGATGCTGGGGCCACAGTTACCTCAGTTACTCATCTGGACTGTGACACCAAGGCCATGAGGCCAAACAGTGGCAAACTTGCAAAATGAAGTCAGAGTCAAAAACCTCTGATTCATCGCCTACATTTCTGCTATCCTCTGAAAGGAAAAGGCTTTCAAGCTGATTGTGTCCAGAAAAGTTTCTTACAGAGGTTAGTGTCTGTGTGGAAGAAAAGCAGGACACTTTTTGCATTAATAGTAAAGCCCAAGTTGTGGACAATGGTGACCATTTTCTGGAAGGTGCTCCTTGTCAATGCAGTGAACTCAAATTGCACTAGCCAGTAGTCTCAAGAATAGAAATACATGGAATCCTAACAACTACACTGAAAACACAACATCTGTCAGCACTTGATAAAGATGCATAGAGTGTTTGTTAGTCAAAAATGCAGAACTGAGTGCCGTAATTCCACCTTGATCCTCAGTTAATGTTTGTTTGCCGGGAGACTTGAAAGATGAAAAGAGGCATCTGAAAGGTCCCAATCTCTTGCATTCACGACTAGAATGAATGGCTCAGAGACCAACTACTGAATGTGTCCTTCGGAATTAACAAATTTTGAAGTCGAAGATCCAGGATGGGTCTTAGGCCTCCTTTGTTCATTAGGGCCAAGAAGTAAAGGTAATACAATCTAATGCCCCTTTCCTTCAGAGGTACTACATGTAGACACTTTTGTTTGGCAGCAAGGACTTTCACCTACAAGACTTAAGTGTGTCCTAGAGAGCGCAACCTTGGTAGCAGGTGTGGGGTCAGAGCGAATGGGGAATAACACTTTGAGACTAGTTGGATGACCCTGCGATCTATTGTGATTGTTTATCAATTGGTGGAAAAATGGGATAGCCTCTCTTGCTGAAGGCGAGGGACAGTGTGAGGAGAGTGCAGGTGGAGAGTTGAAGAGGTTTTGAGATAAATCCAGCAGAAGATGGCACAGCTGAATCTACTGCTGATTTCCTCCACTATATACATCCCTTCACAAAAAGCAGCAGTTCAGCTGCTGAGATTTCTGGACAGGCTGAGTAGGTTGTCTCTGTTGAACTGTACTATCCTGAAATAGAGATGACATTTCTTACATTGTTGGCAAGATTGTCATGTTGGGGAGGCAAGGTCTAGTGCCCCTGCCCATGAACCAAGCGGAGTTGTCAACCCACACAATCCAGGAAGATCCAATCTATCCTAAACTTGCTTTGTGAACTGCTTTTTCGTGTGGGCTGAAAAGCTGATCTCTGTAGGTTTTACCAATTCCCACTAGGCATGAACATATCAGCAAAGAAGGCAGATGGCAACTGCAGTTGTGGAGGGTGGGGAGAATTGGGTGGGAGTCTGTCAGAAGCAAAGACTTTATGGCTTACTGAGCCAGGTTTCTTTGACTCTTTATCAGGAGGCTACATGGGGAAGACATTTGGGTTTTGCTCAGTGCTCAATTTGTAAATAAAAAGGTGCCGGTGCTCAAAACTCTCCTCTGAAACACGCGGCTGCTGCAATTAAAAGTGTGAGCACATAATACTTAGGCAGCATAATCCTGAAGCCGCCTCGAGCCTCTTCAGTCCATTTATAGCCACTCCCGGCCCCTTCAGCTCACTCTGTCAGCTTCCTGCTTTTCCCCTTTCTGACGCTTTTTCGTTTCTCTCCTCTTCCATCTTTCCCACGTGTCTTTTGCTCCCAGTAAATGCTTAAGACAGAAAACTAAGCGCCAGCCCTCAAAAATAAGTGCCGGTGCTCCGCACCGGAAACAACAAGCACAAATTAAGCATTGGTTTTGCGTAGAGGAGGAAA
Source organism: Pleurodeles waltl (assembly GCF_031143425.1). Lineage (NCBI taxonomy): Eukaryota > Metazoa > Chordata > Amphibia > Caudata > Salamandridae > Pleurodeles > Pleurodeles waltl. The sequence continues at coordinate 140,021,702 of NC_090449.1, forward strand.
TATGCAGAACAAGGCTTTCTAGTAACAAGTGAGAGGGCATAAAACAGGGGAAAGTTGCCGGGAGCAGGCCTATGGTGTTTGGCTATCTGCCCATGGACTCATGGGCTTAAAAGCTGTTTCTCAAATGCAGCATTGACGTGATCCAAGACAGCATCACAGAAAGAAAGCAATGGTTCTCACACAAAAGAGAATGGTTGCAAGACTACAGAAAAATATGTTAAACTTCTCCTTTAAAGAGGGCAATATCAATTCCAAGGCTTCCACTGCTTAGTGTACTGCTTACAGTTGTGAATGAAGAAACTTCAGCTGAAGCAGGGCCAGAGGGGCAAGGGCAGGGCCAGAGGGGCAAGTGATGACTTCTTCTGGTGAGGTGTCCACGTTGCTCACATCTTATACGTCCAGATATAAGTCAGCATCAGTTTTATAGAGAGAAATGAGGGTAGCAGCCTCCTAATCATTCTCTTCTGTTCTGCCATAGTCCTTATGAGGCTCTGCGAAGGCATCAAATGTCTGAGATAAATAACGTTCCATTGAGACAAATCTATGACTCTGGGAAGGTTCTATGCAAAAGTAAAATTGTTGAAGTTTGCCTCACTGCACCAATAATTTCCCCAAAACTCCCATGTCAACTTTGAAAGCAGCTTTGTAGTCAGCTCTCTGGAGTGAGCCTGCACTGACAAACTAACAGGAGGTGGCACCCTGGTAGGTTCCAACTACATTCTCTGTGCTGGGGATGGAGTATACATAGGCACAGATTCAGTGGTCCCCGTAAGGGGCAATTGAGAGGACAGAGAAGAGGTCCTGAAAAAATCCAGCATTGCCAGCCGGAAAGGCTCAACCAGCTCAAGGTCGGCCAATGAACTAGCGAACTCCAGTCTCGTCGTTATTCGCATTGGGATCTTATCTGCACTTGAGAGCTCGGTGTGGGAGAAAGGCACTGAGACTCCGAATAGTCACAGAAAATGGGCTGTTTTCTATAGGAAGAAAACGTATTCTTCCTGTTGCTCTTCTTCTAATTTTTATGGGAACATCTCCAGAGACATCTCCACCCGTCAGGTGACTCACCTGTACACAATGAGATGAATGCATCTCACTTTAGGCCTGAGGCAAAAACAACTTGATGTGTCGCTTTCTGGAGGCCTTGTAGACCATAGAGGCCTCAGAATGGCAGGCAGTGGATTTAAGTTCAAAACCCAGACACCAAATGCAGATGTCATGTGGATCTGAAATGGAAATATTCTTGCAGCATCTCCTACAAAGTTTTAACTCTGACACTTTCAGTGGAGACACTGGACCTAGTCACTGTCTAAGGAATTTAATTAGAAAGAAAACAAGGAGGATCTACTATTTACATTGATGAGGCATAGAAAAAAAAGAAGACCAGGCGCCTGCATGGCAGGTGGCACCATATATATATTTGTGCGTCATGTCAGTAGTGGCGGGTGAAGCCATATGAAGCCACCCAGTCGTACTGGAGAGCTACTGACGCGCAAAAGCTTTTGTGGCCCACTCTGAAGCCTGGAAAAATGATCCCTAAGATAAAGGATCTGTTTCAAGAGCTATCAATCGGCATGCCGCCTCTGTAATATTCTTACACATATTACATCAAATATCAATCTTAAGCTGTGCACAGTTCCAAGATATTAGTTATAAGCAAGTTTTCTCAGACAACAGAGCATAAAAGATAAGAGTACCCTACCCTCCTTCTGTTCAAGGCAAACAAAGTTTCTGGATATGCCTTTTGAATAGAAAATAGGAACTGAAAATGAAACTGCAAGAAAAGAATGCTTACAAAATAAGAGTGGATCAAGATTTTTTGCTGATGCTTCTTTCAAAGCAGTTTAACAAAACATTTTCTAACCATATATTTTAGCCAACAACCTTCAAAGAGGTCATTTACATTAACGTACAAATTACTTACCTTCAGTAACAAAATATCTGGTAGAAACATATTCTAGTTGTAGATTCCTTACCTTAGAATTTTCCTCCAGGAGTCAGACTGGATCCGGAGATTTTTCTTCGAGCAATACCCTTGGGCGTCGGTCGACTCCGCAGGCGTCGTAGGAGTTGTGGTCGCCGTGATGACGTCGGGAGTAGTACATAGACGCCACCCTTGTGCAGTGACATCAGTTTCTTTTAACGACTTTCCACGCCACAGCGCAGAGCCGCTAAGAACACTGAGTTTGGTGCGCCAGAGCTAAGGACCTGAAAGTGGGGGATCCCTGTCCCTAGAAATCAGTTCGCAAGCGGGGAGGATGGGTGGGCGGTAAGGAATCTGCAACTAGAATATGTCTCTACCAGATATTTTGTTACCAAAGGTAAGTAACTTGTACATCTGATAGAGACTTCTAGTTGCAGATTCCTTACCTTAAACCCACGCAATGACATCCTCGGTGGTGGGCTGCGAACTAAGATCATCCAAGAAAGTCCTGCAGGACCGAACGACTAAAGTAGCCGTCCCGACAGACCTGACTATCCAGGCAGTAATGCTTAGCAAAAGTGTGCAGGGATGCCCACGTAGCTGCCTGACAGATATCCAGGACAGGAACTCCAAGTGCTAACGCAGTGGATGCAGCAGTGGCCTTGGTAGAATGAGCCCGCAACCCGTCAGGAGGTTGCTTTTTTGCCAAAGCGTAGCACATTTTGATGCAAAAAAGCACCCATCGAGAGATGGTACGCTTCTGCACTGCCTTCCCTTTCTTCGCACCCACATAGCCAAAGAGTTGATCGTCCACCCAGAAGTCTTTATTTTAGGTCCAGACAGTGGAGTCTCTCCTCTGCCTGGGAAGGATGTGGGGGTGCGTAGAAGGTAGGTAAAGTGATGGACTGGCCTACATGAAATGGTGTAACCACCTTAGGAAGGAAAGAAGCCCTGGTGCGTAACACCACTTCGTCAGGGTGCACAGACAAATATGGAGGCTTTGAAGAAAGGGCCTGAAGCTCACTCACCCTGCGAGCAGAGGTGATGGCGATGAGAGAGACAGTTTTGATTGTGAGGAGCCGTAAAGGACAATTATGCATTGGCTCAAAGGGACAATTATGCATTGGCTCAAAGGGGGTACACAATAAGTAAGTAAGTAAGAAGATCCGCCCAAAGAGGAGGTCTGAGTGGAGGATCGATGGACATGCTCAACAGCTCTGGATACCACACTCTTCGAGCCCAGTCCGGAGCCACCAAGATAACTTGGGCCCGGTCGTACTTGATTTTCTTGAGAATTCTGGGCAGAAGAGAGATAGGCGTAAAGGAGGCCGGAGTTCCACTTGAGGCGAAAAGCGTCTCCGAGCGAGTGCCACCTTGGAAACTCCAATGCGCAAAATAGCTGATATTGCACGTTCTCTGCAAACAGATCTAACCAAGGCTCTCCCCACTTGAGAAAGAGACCGTGCGCCACCTCCGGATGGAGATGCCATTCGTGATCGACTGCGTCGGCGGCTGAGTTTGTCTGCTCTGGCGTTGAGAGAGCCCGCCAGATGTTGAACCATCAGGGTAATGCCCTGATGTTCCAGCCATGTCCAGAGGCATAGGGCCTCCTGACAAAGGGTCCAGGATCCTACCCCACCTTGTTTGTTGGATTACCACATGGCTATAGTGTTGTCCTTGAACACCTGCACTACTTTCCCTTTGAGAGAGGGAAGGAATGCTTTCAACGCAAGTCTGATTGCTCGGAGCTCCAGCAAATTTATGTGGAGTCCCAATTCCGCAGGAGACTAGAGGCCTCTGATCTCCGCCTCTCCCATGTGGCCGCCCCACCCCAGAAGTGACGCATCTGTCACTATAGAGAGATCTGAGTGGGGAAGGGAGAGGGATCCGCCAGTGACCCAATTGGGATTCGAAGGCCACCACTACAGGTCTTTCGCAGTACCCTGCGAGATCTGGACCATGTCGGAGAGATTCCCCTGATGCTGCACCCACTGGAACTTCAAGTCCCACTGCACAGCCCGCATATGCCACCTGTCATGTGTTACTAGCAGGATGCAGGAGGCCGAGAGGCCCAGCAGCCTCAGAGTCTGTCTCACTGAAACCCAAGACCAGGGCTGAAAGATCGGAATCATAGCCTGAATGTCTTGGACTCGCTTTTGGGGAGGATAAGCCTGAAACAGCACTGTGTCCAGAACTCCTCCGATGAAAGGGAGCGTCTGAGAAGGAGTCAGGTGTGACTTTGGCATGTTGATAGTGAACCCCAGCTGGTGCAGGAGGTCCGCCGTAGTCTGGAGGTGGGAGACCACTGTCACGGGCGAAGGTGCCTTCAACAGCCACTCGTCTAGGTAGGGGAAGACTGAGACCCCTAACCTGCGAAGATGAGCTGCAACCACCGCCATCACTTTTGTGAACACGCGAGGGGCACTGGTAAGGCCGAAAGGGAGCACGGTAAATTGAAAGTGCTTGTGACCTACCACAAATCGTAGGTAACGTCTGTGGGCAGGCAGGATGGAGATGTGGAAATAAGCATCCTGTAAGTCCAACGCTACCATTCAGTCTCCTGAGTCCTAGACAGACAGAACCTGAGCCAGGGTGAGCATTTTGAACTTCTTCTTGAGGAAGTAGTTCAGGTCCTGAAGATCTAGGATAGGGCGCAAGCCTTTGTCCTTCTTTGGTATCAAAGTAGTGGGAATAACAACCACAACCTACTTCTGGCACAGAGACCCTTTCAATAGCTCCCTTGGCCAAGAGAGCCACGACTTCCTGGCGGAGAAGCATCAAATGATCCTCCAAAAGGTGATGGAAGGATGGTGGCATGTGTGGTGGTGCAGATTTGAAAGGGAGCGAGTAGCCCTTCTGAATTATTTGCAAAACCCACCCATCCGTGGTTATATGTTCCCAGTGGGGCAGGTGATGGCGGATTCTGCCACCAACTGGGCAGGAGTGAGGGGCAGAGGTGGACTGGACAGACCTCTGGTTCCCTGTCTCACGGCCACGTGGGATTCCGCGCCCTCGGCAACGCATAGGCTGTCCAGCGTGCATGGCCCAGTGGCTAGGTTGAGGACGCGACAGGGCGCCTCTTCCGTGGCCACGAAAGGGACGAAAAGTGTACTGTGGGGGGCGAGTGGCGGAAAAAAGGCCAAGGGACCGAGCCGTAGCCTGGGAATCCTTGAACCTCTCCAAGGCCGAGTCCTCTTTGTCTCCGAAGAGACGGGTGCCATCAAAGGGCATGTCCATGAGTGACTGTTGGACATCTCCCGAGAAGCCAGAAGTATGTAACCAGGCATGGCACCGTAAGGCCACTGTCATTGCAACCGATATGCCCAGAGAGTCGGACGTATCCAGCCCACAACGGATTGTGAACTTTGCCACGTCTCTCCCATCTTGGACTGCTTGGGAGACGATAGCACGGGCCTCCTCCGGTATCTGCGGCAGGACTTGCGCTACCGTATCCCACAGCGAGCAGGAATAACGGCCCAAAAAGCATGCAGTGTTCACGGACCGCAGCGTGAGGCTGGAGGAAGAAAACAATTTCTTACCAAATTGTTCCAGCTTTCTGGATTCCCTATCCGGGGGTGCAGAAGGGAACGCGCCAGAAGAAGAGGATGCCTGGATGACAAGACTATAAGGCGTAGATTGTTGGGACAGGAACTTTGGGTCGTTCGGCACAGGCTGATGGCGAGCGATGGTCCTGGTCACAGGAGCCCCCGTTTTGGGTTTGGACCATGTACCCAAAAGGACATCATTGAGGGCCTCATTAAATGGGAGAAGGGGTTCAGACGTAGAAGCCCCAGGCTGAAGCACCTCCGTCAGGAGATTAGACCAGACTTCGACAGTAGGTAGCTCAAGGCCAAGGACCTCAGCCACCACACTAACCACCATACTATAGGTAGCTCCCTCTGCCGTAGCCACGGTAGGAGGAGACAGCATGCCAGTGTCAGGAGAAGTATCCAGACCACTGGCTTCTCCCAAGTCCTGCGCCCAGTCCATAGTAGGGTCTTCCTGGTATTCGTAAGGGTCCAGGGACCCCTCCAGTTCCTCCCCGTATTCGTACCCATATGAAAATGGGTCAGAATCCGACCTCAGGCGAATAGGGCCCACTGAAGCCGATGGCGGCGTCGGCCGACTCCGAGTCGTCGCGAATGAGAATCGGGTCGATGTAGATAGAGGGCACTACCGACGTCGGGAGCGTTGATAAACGACCCAGCGCCGGGGAAGGTCTCGATTGTGCGACTGGCGTCGGTGCGGATCCGTGCATGGATCCAGAGGCGACCTCGGGGGCCGGGGCAGAAGCCACCGGCACGGAACCCGAAGGCCCCTCAGCCAAGCCCCTTGGGCCCGAAAGCAACGTATCAGGGTCGGCACGCCCAAAGATGAGGCGCATGGCCTCGTAGAACTCTGAGTTGGGCGGGGGTCGCTCCGGCAAACTCAGGGAAGCTCGGAGGCGACCCAGACGTAGACTCCGAGGACAGAGGCCTAGTGCGTGGACGCTCGTCCTGCGTCGTGTCAGCCGAGCGACGGGGTGAAGTCTGAGAGCGATGGGACTTCTTCGACTTCTTACTTGACCCAAAGACTTCGAAGAAGACGAGTGGTGATGGCTCTGTGACCAATCTCAAGACCTTCCTCTTGAGCGAGATCCGGATCTACGCGGAGTCGAGTGCCGGGCCACCATCAGCTTTAGCTTTGCCCGACACTCGGAGCACGACTTCAGGTCATGGTCGCACTCGAGGCACCACAGGCAACCACGATGAGGGTCCTTCACCGACATCATACGGTGGCAGTCCTCGCACGGCTTGAACCTGGTTTTCGCGGACATCCTCGACGCACCAAGTGTCACACCAAAAATGTTTGACAAACGGTCTAATTCGGCCAAAAAGTAGCCGGGGATAGCTCTCTCTCGGATCAGCGTGTGGTGCAGAAAGAAAAGAACTGACGTCACTGCGCGAGGGCGGTGTCTATGTACTACTCCCAATGTCATCACGGCGACCACGATGCCTACGGCGACCACGATGCCTACGACGCCTGCGGAGTTGACCGACGCCACCTACCGAAGCGCAAGGGTATTGCTCGAAGAAAAATCTCCGGATCCAGTCTGACGCCTGGGGGAAAATTCTAAGGTAAGGAATCTGCAAATAGAAGTCTCTATCAGATAGAACAAAATAATAGGAGAAAGGTAACAGGAGAAAAATTGTTTCAATGTAATCATTTTGAGACATATCATTTGTAGCCACCAGGATAGAAATGTCGGATGCTGGGATATACGTTGCAATAACACTCGGGCAGCATACCATATTGCACTTGTAAGTCACCTCATTTTAAAAGACATGCTTCTCGACCTTTTTCCTGGAATTAGGTGAGAGCTATGGCTAAAAATATAGAAACGGTCAGTGGCAGTTCCTAACTTCGGTTTTACATTATCAAAACTAGCAACATTTCCAGAATGTATTTTCCAACTGCAGCAGTGAAAAAAAAATCACAGGTTGGCGTATTTTCTACAGTGGTGCAAAAAATACCTGCTCCTTGGATTGGAAAGATTAGCGGCCTTTTGGAATTTTAGTAACACTCCAGTTGGAATTTTGTGGGTAATTGCAGCTCATCAAATGCCATTTTCCGGAATATATGCGTTCCTACAGTTACATGTAAAAAGGAATGAGTAAGTGTGCACTTACGGTAAAATAACAGAAACCTACATTGCCATTTTTGGGGGGATGGAGAGAGGAGGGATCTTTCCACACAGAAACATATTTCTCCTAACCATAGACGGCTAGATTGCCCCTCTGTAAACAAACCACAGGAGTAGGATTTGGGGAAATGGGATACACTCAGAAATCATTTTTTTTTTTTTGTTTAGATATTCTAGCTTTCGCCCTGGCCTTTTTTAGAATACCAAAGATGTAGCTCTATGAAAGGTGTAGATATAAGCCCTTTGAGTCGTAGATTTATTGATTATTTCGTGCGACTGGCCCTGATGCGATGTAAAGGGAGCGAGCAGCTTATCACAAAGTCTTCAAATTCGGCATCACAGAATCCATACTTTTTGAGCTTGTGAGTTACTATGGCGATGAGGAAATTACCTACCCAATCACTGAGCTGCGCCCACGAACAGTCCAGTGTCTTTCCAAACATTTGCATGTGTTTTTATTTTAATAAGAAAATAAACGCACAAGGTTAGTTTGAAAAGCTACCCAAAATTTTGCCACCAGCCATTTCTCTACGCCACCCGTCACCCCATCTCCTTTCTCAATATCTGTCCTGCAGCCAGACCACTGCTATCCTTGACAACCTGTGGCTGGAGTAGGAAACCAATCACACACACTAGACCACTTGGCCTTTTCCTACTTGACTTCTGAGGTTTCAGAAGAAACCTCTGAGCTTTCCATCCCTTCAGCATATTGGGGCCTGCTTCTTCCTCATCAGCGCTGAACAGATGTTCTGGCCTGAAGATGTCAGCGGAGATTTGGCTTTGCATTATGTAATGACACCAATGCCTCTCTCTTCGATACCCGAGGGTTTTATTCCAGTGGAAGGCTTAAGTGGTGTCACTGGTAGCCTTGCTGTACTTCAGCTTCAGGCACAGATTCCACACACTGTGCAGGTACGACTTGGGGTACTTGGCAGTGCACCTATGGCAAAACTGGAAAGATGCATCTTACATAACACCCTTACCTGCCAACAGTGATTCTCTAGAATTCGACCTGGAGAACATCAGTCTTGTTGGCTGTTCGTAGGGGTGGCTGGACCAGATTTATTGGATAATAGTTAACCAGTCAAAGGCAGGAGAGACAGCAATGGTTTTCAAAGTTGTTGTGTTGGAAAAACTCAAACACTGGTCCGAAGAACTTGGCAAACAATGAGTCAGTCCCAGAACTGGCTCTCAAACACCCAAACCTGATGGCTGAAGCAAAAAAAATTAAAAAAAATCGAGCGGTTGAGTTTTTGTCCTCCTGCATTGTAAGTTAAGGTAGTAGTCACAACAGGTCTTGTGACTCAAAACCTTTCTGAAGAAAAACAAGATGCAAACATACACAGTAGATGGCAGAAGTATGCAGAGTATGTGTATCTACAGCCACAAATGCTATGAACATAACTATGGAGGAGGCCTAGCCATGCCAAATTTTCAGTTATACAATTTTGGTGCCATTGCCATTATTATTTTTGGGTTATGATAGGTGCAACAGGTAGATATGATAATTTTATCCTTGAAATGCAGACTACAGCATCTGGAGATTGATTTAGCACAATTTCTACAGACACCCCCATTGTCTCAAAAACGTATGCTATAAGTGCATCATCATGAAGCCGTTCATTTTTTTTATTTTATTTTTTAACAATTTGACATTTCTGCCTTCCATGCAAAAACTACTCTACAGGGCTGGTCATTTAGGACAAGTTGTCTTGTCCAATATGAACAAGTTACTTTCCTTTGGTGGCGCCTTATCTGGTAGAGGCTATGTCTAGCTAGAGATTCCTTACCTTTAAATTCTCCCCAGGCATCAGACTGGATCCAGAAGATGTTACATGAGCAGTACCCCTTTGCGCTGGAAGGTGGCGTCGATTGGCTGTGCACCTGTCGTTGACGTCATCCACGCAGAAAAGGACGTCATGCTTCCCATATAGGCGCCACCCAGATGCACAGATGTCAGTTTCTTTTCAGGAATTTCCATGTCAGAAGAACTGACCACTGTTGTCTCCGTAAGGGAATAGCCCTGCACCTAGAAATCTGTTCAGAGTGGGAAGGATGGGCAGGTTGGTGAGGAATCTGCAGCTAGATGTATTCTCAACCAGATAAGGCGTTACCAGAGATAAGTAACTTGTTCATCTGATACAGACTTCTAGCTGCAGATTCCTCATCTTTGAATAGATACACAAGCAACACTATCCCCAGCGCTCAAACTCCACGCGAGTCGGAGAGTGGAAAGATTCTGGTGGAGAATTCTCCCTTGCTGCTGCGACAGAAGATCTTCCCGAAGGGGCAGTCTGATTGGCGGATCAATGAACATGCTCAGCAGATTGGGACACAAGACTCTGTGCTCAGTCCGGAGCCATAAGTATTAATTGGGCCCAGTGGTTCCTGATCATCTTGAGGACTCTGGACAGGAGTGGTATGTGCAGAAAGGCGTATAGGAGGCCTGAATTCCACTTAAGACAGTGTCTCAGAGCGACTGCCGCCTTGGAAAGTCGAGCACAATACTGCTGGCTCTGCATGTTCTCGGCAGAGGCAAACAGATCTAGCCAAGCCTTCCCCCACTGCTGAAAGAGACCTTGTGCCACTTCCGGATGGAGATACCATTAGTGATCCGCTAGACATTTTCAGCTGAGTTAATCCTCTTTGGCATTCAGAGAGCCCACCAGTTGATGAACCACAAGGGATATGCCCTGCTGTTCCAGCCGTGTCCAGAAGCAAAGAGGCTCTTGACAAAGGGTCTAGGTCCCCATCCCTCTCTGCTTGTTGCAGTATCACATGGCGGTGTTGTTTGCGAACCCTTGCACTATCTTTAACCTGATAGAAGGGAGAAAGGATTTCAATACCAGTCGGAGGACACAGACCTCCAGCATTGATGTGGAGCCCCACTTTTGCCGGAGATCAGATTCCTCTTATCTCCACCTCTCCCAGATGGCCGCCCCATCCCAGGAGTGACGCATCTGTTACCACTACTGTCAGATCTGTGTGGGGAAGGGAGAGGGATCTGTGCACGAACTGACCAGAACTCTGACCACATGACCCATCAGGGCAGTGGGTCCTGTGCCCTCAGCCATGCAACAGCTAGGCAGCATGCACGGCAGAGTGGCTGGACGGAAATTTGCACGGTTGGAAGCCCCTTCTGCAGCCACGAAAGGCCGGTTGTTGGGGATGAGGGGCCGCCGCAAGACCCAAAGACCTGGCTGCAGCATGAGAATCCTTTAAGCGCTGGGGCGCCAAACCTGTCTTGTCTCTAAAGAAATGGATGCCATTAAAATGCATGTCCATTAGGGAAGCTTGGACATCCCCTGAAAAGCCAGACGTCCTCAGCTAGGTGTCGTGCCTCAGGGCCAGAGTCGTTAAAGCGCTCTGCTTAGCGAGTCGGTCTTGAATTTTGCTGCGCCTCTCCTGCCAACAACAGCCTGAGACAGTAAAGCCCAGGCCTCCTCCGGGACCTGTGGCAGCATTTGCGCATCCGTGTTCTGCAGTGTGGGAATAACAGCCCAAAAGATATGAGGTGTTCACAGACTGCAATGCAAGACTACCGGAAGAAAACATCTTCCCAAATGAATCCTGCCTTTTGGATTCCCTATTTGGGGAGTGGTAAGGAATGCGCCATGGGAAGTAGAGGCATGGATCACCAAGGTCTCAGGGGTAGGGTGTTGGATCAGGAAACTTGGGTCCCCAGCTGCAGGGCGATAGCGCCGGACAATCGTCCCATTCCCAAGGGTTGGTGCTTCGTTTGGACCAGGTATCCAGAAGGAAGTCTGTGAGGGCATCATTAAACGGAAGAAGGGTTTCAAAGGTGGAAGCTCCCGGTTGCAGCATCTCTGTCAAAAGATTAGTCTTGATGGTCGTGAGGACCTCAGCTGCCCTCCTCACCACCATTGCATAAGAGGCTCCCCTCTTCCATAGCCACGGTAGGGGGAGAATGTATACCAGTATCTGGAGATGTGTCCAGTCCACTGGCTTCAGCCAATTTCTTCCTCATTTGGCTGGCGATCTAAAGGGTTCAACGACCCCTCTGTAGTATTGGGTAGTTTATTATGTGTAAGTTATCTTGGTATGCTCCTTTCCTCCCCTCCTTGGGCAGCATTGTATTATGCCAGTGGACTTTCTAGAATGTAGAGGAGTGGAGAGAAGTAGGAGAGTCGAGTGGACGAATATATTGAAGGTGGCTGGAGGTTCTGTTATAGAGAACTTAAATAAATATATTTTTATGTCCACATCTTAGAAAGTCCAGCGTTTGTATGTTCAAGAGATTCAAGCAAGAGACACTACACCCTACCATTATTCCCTGATACCTAGCCCAGGAGACTAGGGCTCAGGATCAGAACGAGGAGGCAAAGCCCATGCCGGCGTAGAAGTCTGCTCTGTGTTGGAGTCGGGGATGATGACGGCGCTCCTGCACTGGGAGCAAAGGGACCGCACCATCGAAGATCGCAGTGGTACGACTGGCACCAGTCAAGATCCAAGACTGGATCCCTGAGAGACAATCAGCGCCAAAGCCATCGCTGCGGAAACCAATGGGGCCGCTTCTGACTGTGCAGGGCTCAAAGGCACCCTGCCAGGGTCGGACTACCCAAAAATACGATGCATGGCCTCATGAAATGTTTAATTGAGCTGGGGTCGCTACGGCTCCAGGAAACTCGGGGAGGAGCCGAGTCGGCCCTGGTGCAGATTCTGAAGAACGAGGCCTAGAATTACAACGCTACATCGTTGTGTTGGCCGACGGAAGTCGAAAAATGCTTTGACTTCCTGCTTTTCTTCGTATGCCTTGACTTACCATATCGCCCTGAGGATTTTCAGTGGGATGTCTTCAGCCTCCGCGAACGGTTCTGGAACGTTCCTCTCGACCAAGAACTCAACCTGAACAAATTTGCATGTTGGGCCACCATCACCTTAGGGACCGCTCCCTCAAAGCCTTCGGATGTATGGCCTAGCACTCGGAGTACGAGTTTGGGTTGTGGATATGCTCCAAACACCACAAGCAAACAAGGTGCAAATCCATCACAGACCTTGCCCAATGACAGCATCCACGGGGCTTGAAAACCGCCTTCCTAGATGACATCTTTCCACACACCAGGAGTGATCTCAAAAAGAATTTTGACAAAAAGTAAAAAAAAAAATACCAGTTGAAAAGCGAGTGAGGGGTAGCTCTCTTCGAATCAGTGCTGGCTGGTGCGGAAATAAAAGAACTGACATTGGCGCGCCTGTGTGGTACCTGCATAGGAACCGCAATGTAATTTCTGACATGGACGATGCTGACGACGGACGCAGAGCCGATTGACGCCACCTACCAGTGCGCAGGTGTACAGCTCACAAAAATGTTTCCAGATCCAGTATAACACCCGGGAGAATTCAAAGGTAAGTAATCTGCAGCTAGACATCTCTATCAGATTAGACCAATCAGCTGCTAGGAGGTGGCGGAGCACAATATAAACTATACTACTAACTTTCATTTTGGAGTGAGGTGAGAGTCTTGGAGTCAGGTAGAAATACTATGTTCCGAAAGAAAAAGTTGGTTATAATTCTCTAATGAACGGTCTAAGCTCTAGAGTAGAAAATGTTATTGAATGCTCCAGAGAAATTGTGAACGTTTATTCTTGGAAAAGTCACCAATAGTGGTAAGAAGTCGCTGTTATGAAATATTAAAAGGAGAAGCCAAAATCTCCAGTATAGACGTTTGTGAAAGAGAAATCAGGGTGTTTTTCACAACAACAAAAAATGTGGAAAGTGTTATTGAAAAAGAACTTGGAAAGCGTTTGTGGAACCAATTTTGGTAATATGGTCGTTTTTATTAAAAGAACGTTATATTCCCAAAATATTATATAAGGCCAATTGTCCAAATCTCGCAGACTCCTCTATTTTGCCTGACTCTGAAAGATTACAGTACTGCAGACTGGCAACACATTTAAATTTAGAAGAGTAATGAAATACTACTTTTCAACTTTTTATGGACTCAAATACATCTGTACAATGCACCATTACAAATATCAGTTTTGTCTCACACAGCGGCAAAACTGATTTTTGTAGGAGTGCTAGTTCCATAGGGTCATTAATAGCAGAACTCCTAAAATCTTGTCAGGTGCCAATTTTACAATAAGGTCGTAGTAATATGCATAGAGTAAAATACTTATATGCTGCTTTAGGAAAGGCCCAACAGGTACATTTTCTGAAGTATAGCAATATTTATGTAATCTCCTGTGAATTTTTATAGCTCCTAGTACAGAATTAATTTACTTATATTAATAATTTTGCAGGCAAACTATATGGAGTGTGTTAATATAGATGCACAGGTTTGTCTTTTACTGTGTTGTGTAGAATTTAACAAATCTTATTATTTCTTGCTAAAAAAAGTAAATGCATTTCATGTAGTTAGTGTTGGTATGGTAAAAACCAAGGTTGTAGGCAGCCATCCGGGACTTACGCTGGACATGCCTGCTCTAGAGATGTGTGAGGAAAATATAGGGACCTCCACAAACAGATCAGAAGGTGATCAGAACAGACATTCAGTTGCATTCTTTACAAATGATACAGAGAAGTAGAATGTCTAACTCACAAGTCACAGACTCAACCAGTGAAAATAAAATAGGGTTTTGGGGTATTTCCTAAGACCACGTGATGCATTCTATGAACCTTTAACGACTCCTACTGCAAATATTTGAAGCAGTACTCTCAATTACAAGTGAGATATATCACTGCGGGAAAGTTCTTCATAAAACAGGAGAGGTAAAGTGAACACGAAGGGGCGCACATGCACAACAGAGGTTATCAAGAACGTTATCTTTTTCTCCAGATTTACAAAAAAATGAAACCCCGAGAGTTGGGACTTACAACGCAAGATCATTTTTGGGCACCAGTATTATTGTTAAATATGCCTACTGCTTAACAAAGAAACCACCAAAGAATCGGATGGGCTGGACAGATTTGAACTGCACTATAAGTGTTGTGTTTTTTAAGACCATCATACGAATAATTATATCAGCAAAGACAAACTGTATAGCAAATGTAGAACTCGAATTAAGACTATTATACGACTTACCGATGGGTCAGTCCACAAAGAACATTTTGTACAGTCTCGGCAAGGCGCTCCTGGTGATTTTGGATGTTGGCAGAAGTGGTCGTATCCGCTGATTGGGACGCGGCAGAGGTAGCACATTTGGGCACCGCAGCGGCAAGACATGCGATTGCAGCCTTCTGATTTAATGAGACCAGTCCCACACTTGTGGCATTTCCTAATGCGGGCAGCAGTCATTTTTTCTTCACTAGAAAAAATACATGAAAAGAGTAAAGGATAAAAGCAAAACGTTAAACAATATACGGTAAAAATATGGCTTAAAATAAGTGTCTGAAAACAATTAAAAATATAATTTGGTAAATAAGTGTGCAAAACATCCTTTTCTCTAAAAACGTTCACTGTAGATCCTCGGTGGGGAAATCAAAATGCTCATCCTTGCAAAGGCACATCAAATTGAACCATAATTTTAAAAGACTAAACAGAAGAAACAAATATGTAAAAACAAGGAAAAGTACTGAAGGAAAGTTATTTCTAAAAGCACTTCTGTTGCTTTCAAAGCACCTATGTGCCTGTAAACAAACCCCGTACTCGTGCAGCACCTTTCAAATCAGAAGCTGACTTGTTAGGAAGCAATGGGCTGAGCAAGCGAAGGGTACCTTCCCCAGTTAGAATGAGCAACAAAGAGTATAAGCCTTGAAAAAAAATCAACCTGAATGCAAATAACGCTTCTGGGGGGAAAAAACGGGTTATAGACAACAGAGAATTGATTTCTCCCAAATCACTGCCTGCATCACTATGGATGGGAATAAAAGCACCGCTTTTGTCATTTCTATTAGTGAAGTAACCTAAATCGTTTAGGAATTCGTCCAGATTCACTTCACATGTAGTTAGTATTCAATA
Organism: Pleurodeles waltl; assembly: GCF_031143425.1. Classification (NCBI taxonomy): domain Eukaryota; kingdom Metazoa; phylum Chordata; class Amphibia; order Caudata; family Salamandridae; genus Pleurodeles; species Pleurodeles waltl. The sequence goes on from NC_090449.1 coordinate 140,037,224, forward strand.
GCAGGTATAAGCATAGTGGATCAGAGAACTTTATTTCAAGGAAAATAAATTGTTACTTACAGCATAGCAGAGTAGCCAAATACACACAAAAAGCTCACAAGATTTCTTAAAAAGGCCAGTTCTGTCTAGATAGACTCTTAAGGGATCTTTTTGCTTCCAACAATGGAGTGAAGGGTCCACCAAACATGATCCAAATTAGCGTGAGTTAATCACGGTCTCATTGAGGTGAAAATTAATCAGAATTTTGGGAATGAATGGGACGGGTATAGCAGGGAATGTAAGGAGTTGTATTAGTCAAGAATCAGGTGTTGGCCAACACACTTTTTCCTAAAATCATGTCATGGACTACCCCAAAAACCCTGCAGCGGTTTGATCTGGATTTCTATCAATTTGTTTAAAATTCAAATACAGTGTCTCTTGTGCCTAAACTGAGTGTCAGTCAGCACAACATGAAACAAACTCTACGTAAGGGTGTCAATATAGGGGGAAAAAGGTGTGTGAAAATTAAAAACAAAGGTTTTTCAAAATTACACTGTAGGAAGGCATCCAAAAGCAAATATGAGACTACATACCAATATAATGAATTGCTAAGGCTATTAGTGCAGGGAATGCCAAAATCAGTTAGGCCTTGCCCCTGAGGAACTGCATGATGAATTCCCTTCCTCTCTTGCCGCAGCTCAAGATGCCAGAGGAACTGAAGTACTGAGCCAGTATCATTATAAGTATCTTGCTGCTTCTCCTGCCTGAGGTCTGCTGGGGACACGCTTAGCATCCCACTGTCTGATACAGGTAGTGAGCCACCCTGATTGACACGCTCAGTGCTCAACATATCCTGCAGTGACAGACCATAGTGAGCCCCCTGATGTGCAACGGGTTCTGTGATGCAGGTACAGGTCCGTGATCCTTCTTTTCAGGCAGACCAACAGCTACAAGTATATGGCATTAATGTGCTGCTGGCAATTGGCACAAGGAGGGAACTGTAACTTGAGGGTCACTGTCCTCCATGGACATAGAAAACAAATACTGACTCTGATTGATGCCCAAGAACAATGAATGGCCGATTGACTGTTGGCTGTGTAGACTCACACCATCACGCATAGGTGGAAAATACTGGTAATTAGACTTGAACAATGTCAAGTAAGCACACTCTGAGGGGAAGATGCAATGGTAGGTGAGTAGTAGTGCCCGGTGCATGCAATATGGGAGATGCTTCCTCCATGCTTAATTGAAGTCTCAAAACTGGCCGGAGGTGAGCTCCTCTTGCACCATGTAGGATGGATCTGGGGTTCAACCACTGCCTCGATCGCAAGGAACTTGTCTTTGATGCAGCAGCACCAGCATCTGAGAATTGCACTTTTAGTGGTCTCCTTTCTACATGTGCAGTTCTGCACCATCTACTTATCTGAGTGCTTAACGAACAAGTTACTTACCTTCGGTAACAAATTATCTGGTAGAGACATATTCTCTACTTTGGGCACCCTTGAAGGTTAGCTGTCTGCCATCTCTGCTTTCCTCATAGTACCGGATGAACCCTCCTTGTTTAAGTCTCCCATTGTTGGGAGGTTTCTCAAGGGTCTTACCCACATGTTTCCGCCTACCCCGTTCATAAACCTGATACGCATTTACCTTGTGTGCTCCCTTTGAGCCCCTTCATAATTGTCCTCTTTGGCTTTTAACTTTAAAGCCAAGCCTTTCTTGTAGTCATCACCTCTGTTCATAGAGTGAGTGAGCTGCAAGCTCTTTCTTCAAAGCCACCCTTTATCTCTGTCCATCCTGACAAAGTGGTTCTTTGTACCAGGGCCTCTTCCTCTCTAAGTTGGTCACGCCAATTCATGTAGGCCAGTCCATCACCTTGCCTACTTTTTACGCACCCCCACATCCTTATTGTGAAGAGGAGAGACTCCAACGTCTGGATCCAAAAAGAGCGTTGGCGTTTTACCTCAATCGTACTAAAGACTTCCAGGTGGACCATCAACTCTTTGCTGGTTATGTGGATGCAAAAAAGGTGGGTCAGTGCAGAAAAGGACCATCGCCAGATGAATTGTTCTCTGGATCAACATGTGCTATGCTTTGGCTAAGAGGCAACCTCCTGAAGGTTTGGGTGCTCACTTTAATGGAGCAACTGCAGCAACCACAGCATTAGCACGCAGAGTTCCAGTCCCAGATATCTGCCAGGCAGCAACGTGGGCATCACTGCACATGTTCACTAAACACTACTGCCTGGACAGTCAGGTCCACAGGGATGGCTACTTTGGCTGTTCGGTCCTGCAGGACTTTTTATTAAGATCTTAGTTGGCAGTCCCACCTCCAGGGATGGTATTGCTCGGGTATCTATTCTAAGGTAAGGAATGTGCAACTAGAAGTCTATCAGATGAACAAGTTACTTACCTTCGGTAACAAATTATCTGGTAGAGACATATTCTACTTGCAGATTCCTTCCCGACCGACCTATCAATCCTCCCCACTCGGACAACTGATTTCTAGAGACAGGGACTTCCTTTCAGGGCCCTAGGTCTGGCACACCAGTCTTGGCGTTCTTCATGGCTCCTTGCTTCTGGCGTGGAAAGTTGTGAAAAGAAATTGTTGTCAGAGCACCGGGGTGGCACCTAAATACGACTGCGACGTCATCACAGTGACTACAATGCTAACAACGGACATGGAGCCAACCGACGCCACCTGACGGTGTGCAAGGGAATTGCTCAAAGAAAAATCTCCGGATCCAGTCTGACGCCTGGGGGAAATTCTAAGCTAAGGAATCTACAACTATAAGTCTTTATCAGATTACCTTCCTTACCACCTGTGGCCTTGCCACTGACGTCAAGTTATCAATACTACAAGTCATTAAACTACAGAGTGTCACAGGAAGAGATGCCCAGATTCCTGCAGACACCCAACCTGAACAAGAATTTAAGACCAGAGAGAAAACTGCAGTTGGAGTATAAGATAGTCTCCTTGAACAACTATTCAAACATGGTCCGTGAAGAATTTTGAAAAAGTAGGGCCTGGTTTACACACCATACAAGGACTGTCTCAGGCCTAGATGACCACATCACAGAACTGCCATAGTAAGGTACTGCCTATGGATGACCATCATCAAAACTAAGCAGCATGGAAGACAGACCACAATGCTGCAAAGTAAGACTCCTGTGTCTAGCAGAGCTCAAATGAAAGTGGCCATAGGAAGGTCTTCATCCAAGGCTTTATACACCAAGTTATTTGCCATTAGCTCCTAAGCAAGACTGGTCCTCTACTGATGACATTTGTGTGAGTGTTTATTTAGAGTTATTACTCACATAGGACTCCACGAGGGAGACTGCTTAAGTGCCCAGGGAAGATACATATGGATTGGTCCAGCTTTGCAATACTTCTGTTTTGGACGTAAATTTGTGACCAGAGAGTGAATTCATAAAACAGCTATTTAATTACTAAATGCCAATTGCATTTTGGATCTGAAATAGAAGAATAAAAGTAAGGAGCATGTTTAACCATTCACTCAAATGGTGATTTGGTAGGCTAAATGTAAGTTGTTCAGAAAATTCCTTACTGGTGCGCGGATAAGCAAATACTGTATAGGGTCTTCCCACACCAGGTGACCAAACTAGCGTCCTGGTGTGGGAGATAGTATCCAAATCCTAGAAATCTGTACGGAGAGAAGGGGGGATGGTAGGGTCAGCAAGGAATCTGCAGCTAGATCCTCTCTCTTCCAGATAAGGTATTACTGAAGGTAAGTAACTTGTTCATCTGTTTGAGACATTATCCGCAGATTCCTTACCTCAGAATAGATACCAAAGCAATACCATCCCCAGAGGTGGGTCTGCAGACCAATTTCAGAGGAACAAGTGCAGCAGGGCGATTGGGCAAAATGCCTGCCCCACCAGACCGGACTGTCCAGACGGTAATGTTAAGTAAACATGTGCAGGGAAAAACATGTTGCTTCCTGGTCGGCATCCAGGACCGAAATTCTGCGTTCTAATGCAAAGTTCCCTGGCCTGCCTCTGGTAGAATGAGCATGCAAGCCTTTGGGGAGATGAACCCTGGCCAATGCATAGTAGGTTGTAATGCAAATGCGTCTCACCCTGCAAGAAGTTACTGACTAGAATAGCAGGTTACTCTGAGGAATTAGGTCAATAAAAACATACTCATCCCCATAATAACTGTGGAAGCACTACAGCAACGTCAAGCTCTAAAGGCAATGAAGAACAGGGGAATAGCATTGCCACGGCAGTGAAACAAATGAGTCAGAGGACAACAGACAACATGAACATAAAATCCACCTGCTCCCAAGGTGAGAATGAACCATGTTCGGCTAGCACATGGAGATTCAGAGTCAATAGGCAATGCCACTGAGCAGTAGCTCATCTCCATAAAAAAACATCACTGCAGCCAAAGCTGTTCTGTAAAAGCACAGATAAGAAGCATTGAACAATGCTATAAGAGAAACATGGCAAAGATCACAACAGCAACTATTGATATAGAACAACAATTGCCCTCAGAAAAAAACGACCAGAAATAAAGGAAAAGCCTCTGAGACCTACTAGAAAGGATACGCACAGAGGAAAAAAAGAATTGTCAATAAAAAGGCACGATGAAGATGTCATTAAATGTTTACGTACCGAGTCGAGTAACATGAAGATAGTACTAATGTAAAAAAATAGAATGTGTGGAGGACAGCATACACTCCAGGAAAATAAAGACCATCGAAACATGCAACCAAAGCCGGCCGACTGAGCAGACCTCATCAGTTTGCAGATTGTAAAAGCTGAAAGAAGACAAAAGGCATTAAACCTGGCTGAGGTACGGTAAGAAAGGGAAATTCAAAATACTTCAGGGACAAAACCTCACAAAGTGGATGTCCCAAAATGAAACAACTCAGTAAGGCCTGAACCAAAGAAGGAGCTGCAGACTAGAAAAGAACAACAATTGCTCATCACAGGAGACAATGCTCTAAAGGAAACATCAAAATATATGGTCATCTTCCAAGGAAGAGAGAGACATATTAAAAGAGAATATCCCCTTATAAATCATGGAACCTTATTAAAAATGAAGAAGGCTACAACGACCCAGAGGGGTTGCAATATGAAAACATCCTGAAGAACAGAGTGAAAGGAACCGACCAAGGAAACTGAACCATGATGTCCAAGGAACGTGCGTAACACCAACATCCACGGCAATACAGAAGGTAGCCAGTGACACAGAGGAAGACTACATGGAGGCATCTTAAAAATGAACATATGTAATCTGGAGTCCGTGAAAGGTATGAGGACCCCTGTTTAAAAAGGGTCCTAGAGCAGCCAGGGTACAGGACCTGACTTGTAAGTGAAAAGAAAGTAATACACATCAACCTGCGATGAAGGAGCAATATAGATACAGCAAGACCGGCAGCACAAAGGAAGAATGTCTGGTAGCATTACTCGCATGGGCACAAGAAGTAATGGGCCCTCCACACACCTGGTGCTTAAGATGGCAGCAGAAAGAACCCATAGTTAAAAAAGTGAAAAAAACGCACAGATGTAGAATAGTAGAACCACTTGCCCCATTGCTCCAACGGGACCGAAAAAACTGCTCATGGGAAGGGCAACACTAGAAGGAGAAGCGTAAGAAATGCTTCCATAGTAAAGCAAGAAGACTAATACACCATAAAAAGACACTTGTGCAAGCAATCTGCCATGCACAAAAGGTCCCAACGAGACATACTGACCAGCTCCCAATAAGGGAAATGAAGAGTACTACAAGATAATTAACGCCTTTGAGCCAAAAAGGGGATGATCCACACACAGCAGGTTAGGTACCATTAGGGTAACTATCTCTTGAACATGAAGCCCGTCTTCAGGGAAAAAGAAAAAAACATTCTGTAACAGTTGCTAAACCCACTTAGGGTCACAAGAATATAATACCGCCCATACAGTAACAAAAAGAGTAACAAAAAAGAGGTCAGCAACAGCCATAAGAAAAAATATGAATACTGTGCCAGTCCAAAATGTGGAAGGGCTCAGGCTGTAACGAAATAAGGGAGCCGAAGCTGGACTCAACAGGTCTCCACTCTGGGATTGGTTCATCTGCTAACATGGGTAGACATGTTTACAAATCTTTGCCACTCTGACTGTCCCGAAAGCGTTGCACCGCAAAATCGGCAGCAGTGCCGAACAGGCGAGTGCCATCGAAATGCATAACTTTCAAAGTAAATTAGACAGCGTCCGAAAAACCAGAGAGACATAGCCAGGCATGGCAGCGCAGTGCTACAGAGTGGGCCATGGCATGGACAAGTGAGTACCTGGTATCCATACCACACTGCATGACAAACCTAGTTGCCTCGCACCCATCCGGAAGTGTCTGGGTGAGTTCATTCCAGTTCTCCTCTGGAAGCGAAGAGTGCAGGTGCGCCACCGAATCCCACAATGCACGGGAAAGATGACCCAGAATACAAGAGTTGTTGATCGACCAGCGAAAATACTTTGTCCACAAGTTTCAAGCCATCTGGACTCCCACTCCGGAAGAATGCTAGGGAGAATGCTGAGGTCAGAAGAGGCGGCAGCAGCCTGCACCACAAAACGTCTAGGAGTTGGGGGCCTGATAAGGCTAGCAGGGTCTCCTTGGGTGGGCCGGTGTCTACAGTGTATGGATCTGTCCACAGGGGCCCACGTATCTGGTTTAGCCCAGGTCCCCAATAAAATGCTATAGAGCGTCGCATTATATGGGTGCACAGACTTTATTCCTGGCTGACCATGGTGAAACACTGTTAACAAGGGATCAGTAGCGACCTCCACAGAGGGGAGATGCAATTCTAACACTGCAGCTGACCTCTTTAGTGCCTCTGCAATTTCCTCTGTTGCAAGGCTTGTTGGGGGAGGGGGGGGTCTGAAGTGAGCGAGGACTCATTGCCACTGGCCTTACCAAACTCCGTCAGAAAAAAACCTTCCAGAGAAGGCTGGACAGTCTCGTCCACAGGGTTGCTAAACCCCAGGCCCTCTCCTTCACCTTCAAAAGCCTGTTCTGCTGAAGGAAAAAAGACGAGGGATTGATGAGAAGGGAAGGTATCCAAGTCTACAGGCACCACACCCAATGCCGCATGGCGTCAAGCGGCGGTGCTTCGGGAAAGGGTAATCGGTTTGACGTCAACTGCCGCTGTAGACGTCGGTTGATCAAACTTCAGCGTCGCGGGTGGGAACTCCAAAGGGCTGTGTGCAGGAGCCGGTACGGATCAGAGTATGGATCTAGGGGGCCTATCTGATGCTGAGGGCAAACCTGTCAGTGTGGAGTCAGGCCGGACGCCTCTCACCTCCCTGGACCCAGAAAGCGCACCCAGAGGGAGGTAGGGCCCAAAGACTGTGTGAAGGGAGTTGTAATAATCCTACATCTGGGCCAGAGTCGACCCAGTTCCAGGGAAGAGAGTGAGGTGCGGGTGGACTTATATGCCGATTAGTCACCTGGGAAATGGGAGCGGGGTTGGAAACACCAGAGATATCTAATGCAGGCAGATGCTGCAAATTCTAGCGTCAGTACTTCACAGTCTGGTCCTTCAAGGCTGATCGCAGCCTGGAACAGACTCGCAACTGCTTCCTGGACTTGGAGCGAGACAGACAACGGCGCAGGGCCTCCGCCAGACACGCCTCTAAGATCAATCAATCAGAGTATTTGTAGAGCATACTACTCATCCGTGAGGGTCTCAAGGCGCCGAGGGGAGGGCGGCTGCTACTGCTAGAACAGCCATGTCTTGAGAAGTCTCCTGAATGTAAGTAGGTCCTACGTCTGACGCAGGTGGGTGGGAAGAGTGTTCCACGTCTTGGCGGCGAAGTGGGCGAATGATCTGTCACCAGCTGTCGTTCTGTGGATGCCTGGGATGGTGGGGAGGGCAAGGTTGGCAGAGTGGAGCTGTCAGGTTGGGGTGTAGAAGGAGAGCCATCTGTTGAGGTATTCTGGTCCAGTGTTGCGCAGTGTCTTGTGAGCGTAGGTGAGGAGTCTGAACATGATTCTCTTGTTGACAGGAAGCCAGTGTAGGTCTCTCAGGTGGGCTGTGATGTGCCAGTGGATGTCCAGGATGGGGCGCGCGGAGGTGTTCTGCATGTGGTGCAGTCTTTTCTGAAGCTTGGCTGGGATCATCATATAGCATTCTTGCAACGCCTTCGGACGAAGGCGATGTCAGGAGCTGCAATCCTCTGAGTCATGGTGTTCCCCAAGGCACCACATACACAAAGTATGAGGGTCCGTAGCGTACATCTGCCTGCCACAGGACCCACAAGGTTTGAACCCCAAGGACATAAAGAAAAATGGCACACTGTTGCCTGAACAAAAGAAAGTTTTGTTGAGATAGGCCAAAGGCCTGAAGATAACTCTGGATCCGCGTTGTAGGATGGAATGGAAGGAAATTACGTCAGCATGTCGGAAAGGGTATTATATGGACTCCATCAACGTCACATCTGGTGGACGACGTTGCTACGGAGTCGCACACCACAATTTTAGGGCTGTTGAATTTTGTAAGATAACTGATTGGTGAGACAAGATTAACTATATAAATTAGGTACTGGAAATTCATATGATTGCAGCAATGAGGCACTAGTAGAAACTGAATGCAGGGTAATCTAGCGGCCCAATAATATTTTTGAAATTCCTGGACGCCGTGCCAGCTTCTACTAGTGCAACAGTAGCCTGAGTGATGCTTGGAACTTAATTATCCCTACATAAAAACTATTAAAACATTTCTCCAGCTCTTAAAAACATTTTCAATGTACTTTACCAAGTGCTGAGTAGGCAAAGTTTTTTTAGGAAGGACTGTCATTTTTATGTAGTTATTTTGACCAAGTAATGTAACAGAGCGTGCTTCTGAAGCTAGTAACTGCTAAATCTTAAACTATCAAGAAAACTCTCTCAGTAGATTGTTATTCATAATTGTCTGTGAAAATATCCTAATGATATTCCATCTTTTCTAAGCCAAAAGCTGTCAATCTAGCTTTAATTTCAATAGTATATGACCATGTTATCTTACTATTCAGATCCTAACCTGACAAAATGATGAAAATGGCCATTAGCATTGACCCACATTTACAATATGGAGTTAAAGCCAAAAGGTCATCTAGACAGTAGAGTTAGACTTTGTGGTTGGTTTTACCCACTGAGAATCCTTCAATAGACTAGTTCTCTTGAAGCTATCAAGTATCTTGTATAACGGGCAGGTAGTAGTTTGGAATATACTTTTATACCAATAATAATAATAAAGAAATTAGACAAAAGGGGGAGTAACTCATTGCATCTTTCTTGGGTTTACAGAAAGCAGCAATTTGGGCTTCTCACAAGGACACCTAGCTGAAAGTACTCTAGGCATACGCTCAGAAAAATCTCAAAAATGTATTCTTGGAGCATATCCAATATTTCTATTGGGAGTCTATTTAAGAATGTATAAGCAGCCAACCCAGATAGGCTGCTTATACATTTTTAACCAAGCTTATAACTGTAGGGACTTCATCCTTATAACCAGTTTAGGCATCCTTGTGATACTCCTGGAAAAGACTATTTTGACTTTAAAAAGGTCTGAAAAGCTTTTTGATAAGCCACTTTAGTTTTAGAGTACAGAGTTAAGTAATACATTTCAAAATCCTTGACTATCTTGTTTGAAATGTAGTAATATTTACTTTCGGTGTAAATATAATTTAAACTAACTTTCATTGTCCTACGCCTAGTTTGCCTTGTCAACATCCTGCCACTGTTTTCAATGAACTCCAGCTCAGTCTGTTCCAATACTAACTCCAGCAGTGTCCAGCCAGAAGACCTATTATTGAACTTAATTTGGGCTTCGTATGGCTTTGCAATATGACTTGCTTGTAAGGCAAGTATAGTTCTCACTTTCTAACAAAGATTGGAAATTCAACATTTTAACACACACATAAATGTATTTATTTAGTAATTAAGAATTTAGTTGTACCATGTCAAAGGTAAAAGTAGAAGGCACACCACAATGTAGATTTTCCTAGTAATTTATGAAGGAAAGTCTTAATTTTATTAAAGACACAGAGACAAGAATTATGCATTCTTAACTTGCTTTAATAAAATAGCAGCAGTCAAGAAACTACAAATCCCAATGGGCTTAGCAACAAGCTAGCCAATGGGGAGAAAAAACGTAGTAACAGTAAGCACCATTAGGATACCAGATAGTGCTATAGAGTACACCCTTGACTGTAAGCAGCCCTCTTTTCTTGTGCGAGAAATTCAACTAGTATCATAAAATAGAGGAAACAAAGATCCAATAATAGCAATCGCAGGAAGGGATGATAAAAGTTCTTGGCAGCAGGAGATAAACCATTGAAGGCGTGGAGAAGCTTGGCAGGATTGATGGTGAGAAAACTTGGAGTTCCGAAGATGGCAGGTAGGTAATTGTCTGAAGTCATCATGAAGAGGTAGGTGGTAATGCTGGAATCGCTGGTAGGGAGGGAAAGATAGACATGTTAATGGAAACCGTGGTGGGATAATACTCGCCTCCGTGTCTTTAATAAAATTAAGACTTTCCTTCATAAAGTACTAGGAAAATCTATATTTTATGTCAAGACCGGAGGCTTTTATTATGCTAGTTTAAAGCATATCAACTACTAATGAAGCTGCTGTTTGAATAGGTTTGTAATAAAACGTTCTAAAAACATTGTCATTGGACCAGTCAGCCGACCTCAGAATGTCCTCTAGGGAAGTGCCTATTGAAAAGGCTTTAGATGCCATGGCACCCCTGGAGGAATGGGCTTGAAAAATGGAAGTGTCAATCCCTGGTAGTGACATTACCCATTTGACCCATCGAGCAAGAGTAGGAGAGGAAACTGGTTTATGGGACTTGCGGAAGGAAATGAGTAGTTGGCGATTGGAGGACATTCTGAGGTTAAGCGTATGCTTTTCATATTCTTTTAAACACAGGCCTACACACAGTTTAGGTTGAGAAGGAAAGAAATGGTAGAACACTGTGTGTAGATTAGTTTTTGTACGTTTGTGGATATGAAATAGCACTCCTGTAGCAGTAAATTGGCGAAAGTAAACATCTAAGGATTTAACTTCAGAGATACGTTTAATAGAAATGAGGCATAAAAGCATGGCTAACTTTGCTGAAAGCATTTTTAAGGAAAGGTCTGTGTTGTCAGGCCATGAAAGAAAAAAGTTGAGCACTATGGATACATCCCACAAATTAGTATATTTGGAAGTAGGGGGTTTGGAAAGTTTAACTCCCTTCAGGAGACCGCAGACTAAAGGATGTTCACCAACAGGTTTGCCGTTGATATAGTAATGGTGCATGGAAATAGCTGCCCTTTAGAGATTGACCGTCCTGTAAGACTTACTAGAACTGGCTTCTGAGGCCAAGAAATTAATAATTAGGTTGATATTTGTTGAAAAGGGATTGATAAATTTTCCCACACACCAGCTTGTCCATAAAGACCAAGCTGACTTGTAGGCTTTTCTCGTCCCCGGAGCCCAGGCGATGTTAATGACTTCTGAAGCTTCTGTCGAAATAAGAGGGGCTTGTTGGGGAGGCCAGAGACCTTCCAAGCTGAGAGTGTTAGGGAATTGGAAAGAATTAGGTTGTGAGGGAGGCCTGCTGGATCGAGGAGAAGAGAAGGGAAAGAGGGGAGGAGAACCGGAAAATCTGTTGAAAGCTCTAGGAGAGGAGGAAACCAAACCTGGGACTGCCAAAACGGGGTCACTACAATCAGGGTTGCTGATTGGCGTCTGACCTGGGTTAAAACCCTGTTGATTAGTATGAAGTGGGGAAAGGCGTAATTGATTGTCCGAGACCAATCTTGTAGGAATGCGTATGTTGCTACAGCCAAAGGATCTGGGCGCCAACTGAAGAAATGTAGTAATTGTGAATTGAGACGAGAAGCAAAAAGGTCCATGTGAAACGGACCCCATTTGTTGGAGATAAGATGGAAAATGGAGGGATGGAGTTTCCATTTGCTGGAGTCTTTGAAATGACGGGAGTGCCAGTCTGCTATGGAATTTTGAGAACCTGGAAGGTACTCCGCTTGAAGGGAAAAACTGTCGGATAGACAGAATTCCCAAAGACTTTTCGCTAGCTGAGCCAGAGGTTTTGACCTGGTGCCTCTGAGATGATTTATGTAGCAAACTGCGGAAATGTAGTCCATAAGGAGAAGAATGGAGCATTGTACTTTGTGTTTTGCGAGGCTTTTGATTGCAAAGGAGCCTGCAAGCACCTCTAAACAATTTATGTGCAATTTGGACTCCTCTGGAGACCGTGTACCTCCAGTCGATATTTGACCACAACAGGCGCCCCAACCTCTTAAGCTTGTATCTGATTCTAATACAAGATCGGGCGCTGAGGGGAAGATGGTCCTGCCGTTCCAGGCGTCTAAATGGTGTATCCACCATTAGATTTCCAAGCGAGAGTCTGTGTCTAATTTTATTAGATCGGAGAAGGCTAAGCCTTTGCGGAGATGGAGGATTTTTAGACGTTGAAGAGCTCGGTAATGGAGAGGACCGGGAAATATGGCTTGGATTGAGGAAGAAAGAAGACCTATGATCCTTGCTAGAAGTTTGAGAGAGATTTGGTCTTTGAGTAGAAAGTGGCAAAGTTCTTTTTTGATGGAAATTACTTTTGAAGGAGGAAGATGGAGTGTAGCAGAGGAAGAGTCTATTAGGAAACCTAAGAACTCTATGCGTTGTGAGGAAATCATTAGAGATTTTTTTGAGTTTATGAGGAAACCTTAGGTCCGAAAGAAGAGAGCAGGTGAGATGGAGATGAGAATGAAGAGTTTGAACATTTTAATTCATGAGTAGGATGTCGTCCAGATAGATTATTAATCTGATACCTAGAGACCTGAGATAAGTGACAATTGGTTTCATGGTTTTCGTAAAACACCAAGGGGCTGAGGAAAGGCTGAAAGGAAGGGAAGAAAATTGATAGGTTCTGGATTGCCACTGGAATTGAAGGAATTTCCTGTGAGAAGGATGAATAGGAATGGTTAGATAGGCATCTTGTAAATCTAATCTCACGAACCAATCGTGTTGGAGCAAGATATCCCTGAGATAGATTATAGTTTCCATTTTGAAATGACGATATATGACAAATTGATTGAAGGATTTGAGGTGGATTACGGGTCTTAACTTCTTGTTTTTCTTTTGAACGAGGAAGAGAGCTCATCAACCCTGTGTGATCGGGTAGAGTGAGTTGAATAGCTTTTTTGTGTATAAGAACTTGAATTCCTGTAGAAATTAGATTGGACACTTCCAGCGAAAATCTTGGGGGAGTAGGAAGAGTATCTTGAAAAGGAGGAGAGTAGAATTCTATGGAGTAACCCTGAACAGTATCCAGTACCCAAGGGTCTGTTGTGATTGAATGCCATTTTGGAAGAAAGAAACAAAGGTGCCCTCCTATGGGAAGGCCAAAATATTGGCTTACCTTGGGGATTATTGGTCCTGGCGTATCGTTGTCCGCGGCCGCGGAAACCTCGGGATCTCTGGGGGTAGAACTGGTGTTTGAACTCCTGGGTGTTGTAGGAAGAGTTGAAGGAAGAATTGTAGGAGCCTTGTGATCCTTGGTTACGGAAGGGACGGCCAGTAAAGCGGCTCCTTCCTCTACCGGCCGGTGCAAAAACCCATTGGTTAAACACTTTCTTTAAATTTTGTTGAGCTTCGTCGATGGATGAAAAGGTAGAAACATAGCGGCTGAGATCCTTGATGAAAGAATCACAGAAAAGCTGTCCTTCTGATGGTATTGCAGGATCAAGGGTAGCCAAATTTGCAAGCTTGGGGTCTAATTTCAAGAGTAAGCCTTTCTTCCTTTCATGAATGATGGCTGAATTCACATTGCCCAGACGACAAAAATCCCTTTGAACCCAAAGGGAGAGGTCTGTAGGGTTTACCTCAGAATTGTCGAGTCTGGCCGATTCTGCCAAGTCAAATATACGGGCGAGAGGCCCAACCACATCCAATAACTTGTCTTGGCAAGTTGTCCAAGCTTTATCTACCCCTTTGCGTGGATACCTGCCAAATTTTGAAAAGAAAGTGATCAAAGATTGATCAATAGAAGGAGTTGAGGTGATTTGAGAAGGTAAAGAAGGTCTGGGGCATTCAGACTTTAGCTTGGCACAAGTTTGTTTGTCAAGGGGAAGACGGAGACGTGAAGAAATGTAGTCACCAACATGGGAAGCAGGAAGCCATTCTGTAGAATTAGGATGGTGTATGAGCATAGGATCAAACATGGGTAAACCTATCAGAATCCAGAATAGAATGAGGATCAGAATTGGATAATTTTATTTTATTTGGGTGAGGAGGAGAGGAAGTGGTGTCTGAGGTGTCTCAATGGATTAAATCGTCTAAATCATTGTCAGAGTCCAATATCTTAGATATTATTATTTTTCTAGGCGCATTATCAATATTTTTTGTTTTGAGTTTACATTTAGCAAATAAAACATCAGACTTTGTATTAGCGGAAGTGTTCCCCCTCCTTTCGAGGAGGCCTTGAAGCAGTTAAATCCTCAATCTGTGTTGAGGAAGACTCACCTATCAATTGTGCGCCAATGTAAGATTTATTTTTTGAAATAGGAGACAGTTTATGTTTTCTGCTTACCCCCGCAGAATGGGCCATTAAAGTATTGGACATAATATGTCTGACGGAATTTTCAATGTTTTTAGACTTTTTTTCATGGAAGCTTGTAAAGCTTGTTGTACTGAAGACTGAATAAAATCAGTCAAATCTTGGTTAAAAGCTTCCCCATCATCAACATTGACAGGTGTTAGAGAACTGTCAATCTCCATTGAAACGGTAAGAATTTAGTTTGAGAAAAAAATCAGCAGAGAAAAGGTTAAAACAGCAAAGGGAAAAGTGGGCAAGAAGAAAGTAAGTTAGTCACTCCCCTGAGGCGTGTATTGCGGAAGCAGAGCGTCTGGAGAAGGCTGAAGGCAAATTGGACGCACCCCTTTGAAGATGAATGGGCGTGACACGAAGTTGTGTTGCTGGCGTAGACCGGCAGAAGAAATATCTGTCGGAGCAACGAGGAAGCCGGCAAATGCAGCGTGCGTCTGGCAGGTACGATAAAAGGAAAGACCGGCCTGAGGCAGAAAGCGAGCGCAACGGTTTATGCCGTTAGAACGAGCGCACGAAGATGGTTGAGTAAAGCTTGCAGTCAAGGGTGTACTCAATAGCACTATCTGGTATCTTATTGGTGCTTACTGTTTCTACGATTTTTCTCCCCATTGGCTAGCTTGTTGCTAAGCCCATTGGGATTTGTAGTTTCTTGACTGCTGCTATTTTATTAAAGCAAGTTAAGAATGCATAATAAGAGCCTCCGGTCTTGACATAAAATTAGTGTAGATCAACAGCAGCCTTGTTTGACAGTACTTAAGGGGTTAGTAAACAGACACCCTTAGTGCTGTAGAATCATTATAAAGAAACCTTTTGAACAGAGATTAAACAATATACTGACACACCCAAGGAGCCGTTTATATTACAAGTTCTCCATGGGGGATACTAGTACAATTCCATAATCTCACAAGTTAGAAAATTAAAACTCTGCAGGAGGATGGTTCCGACATCTGCAGAGCCAGAAGCTTCATACAAAGCTCCTGCAGAGCTTTTGACCGAAGTTGACAACAGGAGTCAAACTCTTTGGCGTCATGGTGCTCGTCCAAACACCAAATACAAATTGAGTGGGAGTCCGTAGTCGACATTTGTTGTCCACAGGACCCAAAGGGTTTGAACCCTGACGATTGGACAGGAAAAAGCACACTGTTCCCACAACAAAAAAGAATAAGTAGGCCGAAAACGGCCCAAATACCATTACCGGATTCACGTTGCAAGAGCAGAAAAGAAGAAACGGATGTCTGGGCATTGGTGAGGGAGTTATATGGACTCCACTGATGTCACATTCGGTGGACAACGTTGATATGGAACCACGCGACACCCTCTTCCAACACGCAGACGTGTTATGGGGAAAAAAGTTTCTAGATCCAGGCTTGCATCTGGGAAACATTCTAAAGTAAGGAATCTGCAGCTAGATGTCTCTACCAGATATATAAAATCTGAGATGCAACTTGCCCTTACCAACCAGGACAAATATATATTGTATTATTAATGTTCACTTCACTTGAAGATATTCGTTGATGCATCAAATCTGACTTATGCCGCACACAAATTAATGAAATACAAAAATAATTTTACAGGGGTTTGACTCAAACCAATCAACAGCTCTATGTACATCTAGCTATACCATAACTAGTACATTTCTGGCACATTTGTAACAAATCTACCGGTGATGGATAATCTAGATAAACCTGCACATTTCAAATTTCTGCGAAGGACATATATTATATAACCATCCCACAATAACATGTAATGGGATGCTGGCAAAGTTTATACTTTTTCAATGGCATGGCAGATGAAGTAGTTATATCATCCTCTATGGCGCAGTAACAGCCACCACCTCTACAAACCCAAGTGTGACGCCAACATGATGACTTTTAAAAGCACTACAAGCTTCTGAGATTTCTTGGTGGGATTTTATAACACCAAGGAGTCATTAGGCCTAAATATATATAAAGAATGAACAAATAGATGGCTATGTTATGTAACACTTACCTGACTTTAAATGGATGAGACCTTCTCATAGTAACCTTTGCATTATATGCTGTACTCACTGTATGTGGGATGTGCGCTTGGAGTCTATAAACTGTTTGAAGTGGGCTTCTATTGAAGACTAGGACAGTTACATAATAGCACCATGACTATGGGGGAGGAACACAATTTAAATGTAATTGGATATGCAAAGAAAAAAATTTCTTCAGGAAAAACACAGTTATAATTCTGAGTGACCCTTACTTCTATCAAGGGGGAAATATGAGCGAACGAAGTGTGTGATTTTACTGTATTATAGGTCAAGCAGTGCAGCAAGACACGCAAACCAACATATCTTTTATCCTGTAACCTTTTTTCCACACTCAAAATAACAAATAGAACTTGAGTCTAGGGCTGTTGTATGAAACAAGCTGTAGTAGAGCATGACAGGATGACTTAAAGCCTCATTTTAGATTGCACATTTTAACTTAGCCTTTCTTTTGGATGGTGACATTTTACTCAGCTTTCCACTCATGAGATAATGTACTGAGAAAGCACTGTACATGCAACATATTTCCCATAGGCGTTGCTGCCATTCAGTCTGTACATACTGTCGAAGGCTAGGCACTCTGAACGCAATGCCCTGCTTACTATGATTGTCCGTGAAGACAGCTCATCATTTGCAGACGTTACATTGCAATGGCGCTGCACCTCTGACAGCAAGATACAGTGCTTGTTTTATATAAACCGCCTCTGTGCTACATTCAGCAGAGGAGCACTTCTGCAAGGGTTATCCCAAAACCAGTGCACTGTGGCTGAAATGCAGTCTTGCTGACTTTGACCTCTACTCTGCAAGCGATGATAGCTTGCACGACACCAGACCGGATTCTTGACTTCCTGGTATATCTTATCCAGGAATGGGGGGTTCGGCTATCCCCACTGATCTGGCAGAGCATACTCCCACTATGCTCTCGAAAGTGTAGGTAGTAACAGAAAGGAGAGTACAACATAATAGCATTATCATGGTTGAACAGTTTATCTTTTTCACTATTTTCATGATAGTTACCATGATTTGTCTAATTTGCCTAAAAATCACAGCTCATGTCTTTTATGCAAGAATACGACTGTTGCAATAAATGCTTGAAACAACACTTCCAAATCTTTCTCGTGTCTCATCTTGGTTGCGCAGTGGGACAACGTTTTTTTTTTTTTTTTTTTTTTAAATAATTTGCAATATACTAAGGGAGGCTATATTAGATCACACTGCACATCTGCTCATTCCCTAACTGTTAGGCATATCACCAACACTAGGGCCATCAATACTTACTACTGTAAACATCTTGTTTTAAAATCACAGTATTGATGTCACTAGGCATCCATATTTATCCCCCTTTAATTTACGGACCATCTAGTTAGATGATTTCAATGTCAAAATGGCCATGCCTCTAATGACAGTCTACTGATGGATGCTACCACTAGCAGTGTCCCGGCCGAACATAGTTTATTAATTTGGCTAATAGGTATATGTGTTTCTTGTGGCAAACTAAAAGCCTCAAGCCCATATTCTTAAATAATCTTGTATACCAACTGCTTTATTTTTTCAAATGGAGCAATAGACGATTCACGTTTTGTGAAACAATGGAAGATTTCTTGCTACCCAATACTGGATTGTATAGGCCCCTCTGTATACACAAGGTGCATTCCCATGCATCAACGCTACATGCCCTGTTCTCCTTCATCTGAACCCCATCTATCCACAAGGGAATGCCCAGGCCTAGCAGCCCAGGGCTACCTAAAGAGCTCTTGAAAAAGGTGGTTAACACACCAGAAAAAAGGGATTCAATAAATAGTAAACTTATAAAATTACATAAAAATACCAGTAAATGGCCTTTGTGAACGGGATTGAATAATAAAGATAATAATTTTCATAAATTGTCACAGAAGAAATTCACTGGATTTCTTTATCCAAATGTGTGTTCTTGCGGAAGGCCACACATATGATCCTGTTTGTGTCCTCTACCGCTTCTATGACCTTGATACTACTTATCCTTCAGACGTTTTCCAGCTGCTCTAGGTTAAGCTCTCCTGTTTCTTGCTTTTTATTTACCAACTGGATTTCAGCCAAGTAGGCCTGTGGTACCATTTAGAGGTCCTTAGCAGATGCAGTAATTTGCATCATTACCAATCCCAAATGTCTTTTGGGTGGAAATATGACATTTAGTCTGCAGCTTGGGAATTCATAGCTTCATGGGCAGGTTCTCTTTTAGAGCAATCTTCCCCACTGTATCTCATAAGGCTTTTCAGCGAGTACTTATTACGGTTTAGCCCAGTAATGTCCTTGGATTCTCCATTCACCCTTTGTATGATTACTGTATACTAATAGCATCCTGACAGAGACTTAGGGGGTCATTCCAACCCTGGCGGTCGGTGATAAAGCGGCGGCCAACCCGCCAACAGGCAGGCGGTAAAAAAAAATGAATTCTGACCCTGGCGGGAACCGCCAACACAGACCGCCACTTTAACACTCCGACCGCCATGGCGGGACAAACAAACAGCGCGGCGGTCACCGCCAACAGGCAGGCGGCAGACAACGTACCGCCCACCCTATCACAACTCACCAATCCGCCACCTTTTCCGGGGCGGGAGCACCGCCGATAAAAACACGGCAGAAACAGACTACGAACGGGAAAACGCTCACCTCTAGACACTCCACGAGGACGGAGGACAGCATGGAACCCGAATTGAAAATCCTACCTGCTCTCGTCTACCTGCTCATCTACCACGAGTACGAAGTCCGGCGCAGACGACAACGGTGAGTACCGCACCTACGACACAGGGGAGGGGAGAGGAGGAAGGGTTACGGGCACACACATACGCAATACACCCACCCCCCAACTATCTACACACCAATGCAGAGCACCAAGTCACAGTGACACCACCCAAACCCCCCGGAATAATGAAAAGAAATAATTAAATTGAGAAACTAAATTTATGTATAAAATAGGTTCATTGAAGTCATGGAAAAATAGGTAAATGAATTATAAAAAATCAAGTTAAAACATTGCGTAACCGATAAATAGAGGCAATAAGTCCTGCACAGTCACAGAAATTTCAACTGTCCGTGGGCCAAAGTGTATCAACACATGGGCAAAGCCCACACAGGAGACCTGAGTCCGTTGGAGAGAACACTGCAGGGGATCAGATGATAAAACTACAGGCACCTCAGGGGGACGGGAAGGGGGGGCTCCACAGCCACATGAGTCCACGACGCCAGATCCAAGAAGGGGCCACCATGCCCGCTGTGCCATCCTGGGGAGTGCAAAGCCACAGTCTCGCAAGTCTCTACAGTGGGTGGCTTGCCCACTGTACCATCCTGGGGAGTGCAAAGCCACAGTCTCTCAAGTCTCTACAGTGGGTGGCTTGCCCACTGTACCATCCTGGGGAGTGCAAAGCCACAGTCTCTCAAGTCTCTACAGTGGGTGGCTTGCCCACTGTTCAATCCTGGGGAGTGCAAAGCCACAGTCTCTCAAGTCTCTACAGTGGGTGGCTTGCCCACTGTTCAATCCTGGGGAGTGCAAAGCCACAGTCTCTCAAGTCTCCACAGTGGGTGGCTTGCCCACTGTACCATCCTGGGGAGTGCAAAGCCACAGTCTCTCAAGTATCTACAGTGGGTGGCTTGCCCACTGTTCAATCCTGGGGAGTGCAAAGCCACAGTCTCTCAAGTCTCTACAGTGGGTGGCTTGCCCACTGTACTATCCTGGGGAGTGCAAAGCCACAGTCTCTCAAGTGGATAACAGTCTCCACAGGCAATGGAGGAGGCAGTGTGGCCCGAGTGCAGCGTGAACAGTAGCTCGACCCAGAACCGGCACTGTCATTGGGCCAGCGGTGCTTGAGACGGCGGGGCCCAGCGGAGCGGAGCTTGAGATGAAGGGCCCAGCGGAGCGGTGCTTGACAGGAAGGGCCCAGCGGAGCCGTGCTTGAGACGGCGGGGCCCAGCGGAGCGGTGCTTGAGACGGCGGGGCCCAGCGGAGCGGTGCTTGAGACGGCGGGGCCCTGCGGAGCGGTGCTTGAGACGGCGGGGCCCAGCGGAGCGGTGCTTGAGACGGCAGGGCCCAGCGGAGCGGTGCTTGAGACGGCGGGGCCCAGCGGAGCGATGCTTGAGACGGCGGGGCCCAGCGGAGCGGTGCCTGTCTTGGCGGGGCCCTGTTCAGCGGTGCCTTTCTGGACGGCAGGGCCCTGTTCAGCGGTGCCTTTCTGGACGGCAGGGCCCTGTTCAGCGGTGCCTTTCTGGACGGCGGGGCCCTGTTCAGCGGTGCCTTTCTGGACGGCGGGGCCCTCTTCAGCCGTGCCTTTCTGGACGGCGGGGCCCTCTTCAGCCGTGCCTTTCTGGACGGCGGGGCTCTCTTCAGCGGTGCCTTTCTGGACGGCGGGGCCCTCTTCAGCGGTGCTTGTCCAGTAATTCAAGGGAGTCAGACCTGGCCAGGACTCCCTGCTCAGTCGCCCTCCGACCGTGCAGTTGCTGGACCCTTCGGTGACTGTGTCCTGGGCCCTTGGGTGTCCTCCCTCACACCCGGGATGGGGCTTGTGGGGCCCTCCTGGTCCGCGCTCCTGCTGGCTGACTTCTCCGCCCTGCTGCCCTTGCCCTCCTTCGATGTGGCTCTCTGGGCCTTGCCTCCCCTGGATGTTGTGGCAGGTGAAGTGGCAGAACTTTGGTCCTTGGGGGCAGCCGTGTCAGTCTTCTCGCGGCGGCCCCTTACTTTACGGGTCCTCTTTCCAGGGGGGGGGGCTGGCTGTCCCCTTGCTGCGGACCGATGTATCACTGCTGGCAAAGGGTGGACTCCAAAATCCATGCACTACGGTGACACTTGAAGCCGGGCTGGTGGTGGCTGAGGTGCTCTTGGGACTCTTAGCAGATGGAGGGGGTGGGTCAGGTGAGGGAAAGAGGTTAAGATTGGAGAGGTAAACTTTTTTAGGACCAAGGTAAAGGGTAGGTGTAGTGGTTATGGGAGTGGAGGAAGAGGAGGTGGTTGTAGGAGAGTCAGGTGTTCTGTCCTTGGGTGAAGGTGCATGGGCTGGAGGCTGTCGTGAGGTGGTTGGCTGTTGGGTGGGTGGCTGCCTGCATTTGTGTGTCTTGGAAGAGGGGGTGACAGACACAGTGGGAGAGGACACAGGGGACGTGTAAATGGCAGTGGGGGTGGTGACTGCACGTGTGCAGACTGTACTGGAGGGTGTGCTGGGGATGGAAGTACTGGCTGTTGGTGGTGTGCATGCAGGTGTGAGTGGAGACGTCACAGGGAGGGAGGAGGGAGACGAGGAGGTGGGGGACACAGAGGTGGTAGTGGCTGTTGGCATGTCTGCATCTGGGTGTTGCTTGGGTGAATGTTTGTGTGATCTGTGGTGCTTATGTCTGGATGAGCTGCCCTTGGGTGTTGAGGTGTGTGCAGGCTGGTCTGATGGTGTGGATGGGATAGGCTGAGGAACAGGAGACAGAGACAGGGTGGAGGCAGTTAGAAGAGGGAGGCTGGAAACAGGGACAATGGCTGCCGTCAGTGCTGAGGCCAGAGAATTGAACGATCGTTGATGGGCAGCCTGACCCGAATGAATGCCCTCCAGGTATGCATTGCTACGATGCACCTCCCTCTCTACCTCCTGGATGGCATTCAAAAGGGTAGACTGCCCAACAATGATGGTCTGTAGGAGGTCAATGACCTCCTCACTGAGGGCAGCAGGGGTAACAGGGGCTGAGGTGCCTGGGGCGAAGGAGATGCCCGCCTTCTTGGGCGAGCGGGCACGGAGCGAAGGCTGAGGGGCTGCTGGGAGGGCGGAGCTGGTGCGCTGGGTGACGGCTGTACCTGTAGAGGCGGGGGGCACGGATGTTGCTGCCACCGCTAGGGAGCTCCCATCCGAGGACGTGTCGGTGTCGCTGGTGTCACCACGGGTACCCGTTGTGAAGCTCCCCTCGCCCTCCGTATCACTGGTGGCCTCGGTGTCTGTGCCATGGCCCACCGGGGCCTTGTGAGTTGCAGCTCCCTCGTGCTCCGGTGCCAATTCTCCTCCGCCTGATGATGCTAATGCACACATGCAAAAGTAGATAAAGAAAAAGGGTGGGGGGAGAAATAAAAACAGGTTGAGTGCATGCATTGTCAACACCGTTGGCGGAGAGGACAGACACAGGAGCCTCATGCACTAAGCCGCGCAATCGGGGTACACTACTCAGTACTTGTGACTAGGCCAACAGGTCTAGAGACAACAAATGCGCACATGGGTGATGCAGGACCATGGATAGCTGTACTTGTCACCCTACAGAGGTGGGGGGGCGGGGGCACAGGGCCATGGCTAAAGGAGAGGACTACACTACAGAAAGCGCCCTGGCCTAATATCACCCACAGCCCTCCTCCCCCACCCAGGCACCTCCACTGCGCGTAAAGATAGCTGAATGTGCTGGTACTCACCCCCTTGTGTCTGCTGTGATGTCCTCACGCGCCCATCCAAATCGGGGTAGCCCACCGCCAGGATCCGGGACATCAGGGGGGTCAGGGTACGACTGGCACCCCTCCTAGGTTGGGAGGCCATCCCCAGCAGTGACTCGGCGGTCTTCCTGGTCCCGCGGCGGATGTCCTCCCACCTCTTGTGGCAGTGGGTGCCCCGTCTGTTGTGGACCCCCAGGGTCCGGACTTCCTTGGCGATGGCACGCCAAATGTCGACTTTCTGATGGGCGCTGACCTATTTGACATGTACAGGGTGGAATAGGAAATATCATAATTTTTCCGCATGTTAGATGTGATTGGCCCCCCCTCCCCAACCTTGCCATGTGGCACATGCTCTCATCTGTCGTGCCTTGCACTCGTCATTCTCTCCCCACCCCACCATCTTATATCCACCCCACTCAACACAGGCATAGCCCATTCAACGTGCACCCTGTGTACTAACCTGTTGGTCTGGAGGACCGTAGAGTAGCGCATACTGGGGGAGGACCCCATCCACTAGTTTCTCCAACTCTTCAGAAGTGAAGGCAGGGGCCCTTTCCCCAGTCGCAGCAGCCATTGTCTCTTCCAGACCTAGGTCACAGCAGCACTTGCAGTATAGGTCCTCTCCTGTGGATGATCAGGTCTCGAGTGATTAATCAGATAGAAAATGGCGGTCACGTCCGCGGCGGTGCGTACCGCGGCGGTGCGTACCGCGACTGCCGGCGCACCTAGTCATTGGCTCCTGAAACCCATAGGGTTCAATGTTAACCAATGCGGCTTCGCACAGCGGTCTTCGACCGCCTACCGCCACGGTGTGCCACGCCAGCGCATTGACCTCACATCCCACTGTCACACTTCACAGGTCAGGCAGCCGCCATTTCAAGGGCCCACATGGCTTAATTTCTACTGCGTCACACAGGCCTAGGCCTTGCATTGCCAATCATACAAGCCTTTCAATGACTAGCGATTCTTGTACTGTGCAAGCTGTGGTTACGTACCTGTGGGTTTCTTTACTCCATACTCCATGTTGTCCTTCCTAGGCACCGTCCGCTGGGACTTGCGAGAAGGAGGAATCCTCCCGTGTACCGACCGCTGGTGGACCGGTCGACAATGGAAGAACGCCATATTATACTCCGATACCGACTTGACTGAGCCACTATACATGAACTGTGTGCCCAGCTGGAGCCAGCCCTGATGTTCCCCATCCGCCAACCCACAGGGATTCCCCCTCTGGTGCAGGTCCTGTCAGTAATCCATTTTTTGGCAAGTGGATCATTCCAAACAACAGTGGCCATGTCATCAGGGATGTCTCAGCCTATGTTTTCTAAGGTTTTGTCAAGAGTGTTGTCTGCCCTGCTGAAATACATGCGGAGCTACATTGTTTTCCCTGAGGAGGGTGATTTGGCCACTGTGAAGGGTGATTTCTATGCCCTTGGACATATCCCCAACATAATTGGTGCCATTGATGGGACACATGTGGCTTTAGTTCCCCCAAAAGACAATGAGCAGGTGTACAGAAATCGGAAAAATTACCATTCTATGAATGTCCAGGTGGTCTGTTTGGCTGACCAGTACATCTCCCATCTAAATGCCAAGTTCCCTAGGTCAGTGCATGACGCGTATGTCATGCGAAATAGCAGCATCCCCTATGTGATGGAACAGCTACAGAGACAACGTGTGTGGCTAATAGGTGACTCTGGTTACCCCAACCTGCCTTGGCTATTGCCCCCAGTGAGGAATCCCCGGACCAGGGCAGAGGAACGGTACAATGAGGCCCATGGGCGAACTAGGAGGATCATAGAAAGGACCTTCGGCCTCCTGAAGGCCAGGTTTAGGTGCCTGCATATGACAGGTGGATCCCTCATGTACTCACCAAAGAAGGTGTGCCAGATCATCGTGGCCTGCTGTATGCTTCACAATCTGGCATTGCAACGCCAGGTGCCTTTCCTGCAGGAGGATGGTCCAGATGGTGGTGTTGTAGCAGCTGTGGAGCCTGTGGAGAGTGAAGAGGAGGAAGACGACGGGGACGAGACAGACAACAGGGACACAGTTATACAACAGTATTTTCAGTAGCACACAGGTAAGAATCACCCACGACATTTTACATTTACTTAAGGCCTCCTGCATCTCTACTTTCTGTGTTTCCCCCCAGTTCATTTTAACTGATTTGTGACTTTGCATTCCCTTTTCAGAGCTGTATGACCCAGTGCGTGACTACTGCTTTGTTTGCCCATGGACTAAAGCTTATTGACATTGGTATGTTGTCATCACAATTTAACTGAACATAATTGAACCGTTGTGTGTAATACATTTGTTAAGAATACAAGCTGACTCCAGAATATTTTCAGTGCAAATAGTGATTTATTTTTAGTGCTACATATAGGTCCATGATAGTAAAACGGTGATGGGTGGGGGTGGAGTAATGTCCATGGCAGAGTCCAGTTCTCAGTTTCACAGGTGCATTGTCCATATGCCTGTGGAAGGATGGAGCAGGGGCAGTTTAAGGTTGGACAGGTTGACAATGTGGGACAGTGGGATGACATCAGGGGGTATCTTATGCTGGCGTGGGTCTTGGCATCCTACTCTGTCTTCTTTTGTGATCTCAGGTTCCGCTTGCGGGGTGGTTGTTCTTCAGCAGGAGGTGGGGTTCTGGTGGCCTGTCGTTGTGTGGGGGCCTCCTGTCCACTAGCGCCGGCGGAGGTGGTAGGCTGTTCCTGGTCCTGGCTAGTGACAGGGGCCCTGTGTGGTGCCACATGGTCCCGCAATGTGGTTTCTATCCGGTTGAGGGCCAGGACGATGGTCCCCATTGCGGACCCGATGTTCCTGAGTTCGTCTCTGAACCCCATGTACCGTTCCTCCTGCTGTGCCTGGATCTCCTGGAACCTGGCCAGTACCGTCGCCATCGTCTCTTGGGAGTGGTGGTATGCTCCCATGATGGTGGTGAGGGCCTCTTGGAGAGTGGGTTCCCTGGGCCTGTCCTCCCGCCCCTGTTGCACTGCAGCCCTCCCAGTTCCCCTGTTTCCCCTGGCCTCTGTCCCCTGGACGGTGTGCCCACTACCACTGCCCCCAGGTCCCTGTTGTTGTTGGGGTGGTGGGTCAGCCTGGGTGCCCTGTAGTGGCGGACACACCGCTGATTGACGCGTCCTGGAGACAGAGGCATGGGCCCGCTGGGTGGGAGCTGTGCTGGTGTTCCCAGAGAGGGTTGGGTCTGCTGTGGCCTGTGTCTGTATGTGGGGAACCGACTGTCCAGAGGTCCCCGATGGTCCGGGCTGGTCATCAGGTTCTAGGTCGACAGAGCTGCTGTCATCACTGGGGGCCTGTTGTGGGGGTGGGATGGACAAATCTGGACCCTCCGTGGCGGTGTGTTGGCGTTCGGGCCCTGCAGGGGTAAAAGAGTATGGTTATTGCTATTGTGTGTGCCATGTCGTGTGATTTGTGGGTGCCCTTGTCCCCCAGTGCTGGCATTCCCTTGTGGGAGGAGATGTGAGGGTGGTTTGGGGGGGTGGATGGGTATGTGCAGTGGTCATGCATAGGTGATGGGTGTCTATGGTTTGTTTGGCATTCAGGGATTGGTGTTGGGTTGGGTGGGTTGTGCTGGTGAGACATTGGCAGGGAGGATGTGTGCTGGGGGTGGGGGTGTGGGTTGGCATGCTGGTGGTTGGGGGGGGGGGGGGGGGTGAAGTAGTTGAGATTCGACTTACCAGAGTCCATTCCTCCGAGTACTCCAGCGAGGCCGTCAGGATGCAGGATGTTGAAGACCTCTTGCTCCCATGCTGTGAATTCGGGTGGAGTGGGTGGGGGGTCCGCCGCCAGTCTTCTGCACAGCGATGTTGTGTCTTGACACCAGCGAGCGCACATTCCCCCGTAGGTCGTTCCAGCGCTTTCGGATGTCTTCCCGATTTCTGGGATGCTGTCCCACAGCGTTGACCCTGTCGACGATCCTTTGCCATGGCTCCGCCTTCCTGGCTATTGTGGTGTGCTGCACCTGTGTGCCGAAGAGCTGGGGCTCTACCCTTATTATTTCCTCCACCATGACCCTGAGTTCTTGGTCTGAGAACCTGGGGTGTCTTTGGGGTGCCATGGGGTGGTGTGGATGAGGTGTGGGGTGGTGTTTGTGGTGATGTGAGTGTTGGTGTGTGGTGATGTGTGCGTAGATGTATTGTGGGTGATGGAGTTGGGTTCCTGTGTGTGTTGTGGTTTGCGTTCCCTGTGCTCTCTCTCTGTGTATTGGGCCTTGTCTCTGATTTTCGATTTATGGGGGTTTGTGAGTGATGTGGGTGTGTGTTTTATATTGTAATGGGTGTGTGGGAGTGGTGTGTGTATGTGTATCAGGTGTGTGTATTTGGAATTGTCCAATGTGGCTGTGTTTTGTAAGGGTATTTGTATTTTGAGCGCGGCGGTGTGTACCGCCAATGGAATACCGCGGTTGAAAGACCGCTGCGTGGATTCGTGGGTCGTAATGGCATGGGCGTGTTTGTGTTGGCGTGACGGTGGAGGTTTGGTCATCTCCAGTTTATCGCTGCCCGCTGATGAGGCGGCCTTCCGTGGATGTCGGGTTTTTGGCGGTTTGCCAGTTGGAGGTCAGAATGACCGTGGCGGTTTACCGCGGCCGCGGCGGTATAATGGCGGACTTCTGACCGGCGGTAAGGGCCTTTTACCGCCGAGGTCAGAATCACCCCCTAAGAGATTTGCAAGGTGCATGCTGGACTAATCTAAAAGAGGGTGACGGTGGAGGGATGAAGAGTCTGAAATGGTATCTTGAACCTCTCTGGTACCATGGCTTGCTAGTTGGTAGACAGCTTATATAATACTACTTGCAGGAGTAGGAGTTAAGTGAGTATTAAATAGTTTACAATGTGACACAGATTTGATTATAAAGGTTGCTTTGGACTCTGAACAAGTTAAATATGGAGTTGCACATATTACAATACTATAAAGGTTAATAACCTAATTTCTAATAGGAGTACCCAATCGGCGATCCAGAAAGCAGTTGCTTGCTTCTTTTAAAATAGGATACTTTTAATTTGGTGCAATCTTTGTTTACTTTAAGACTACTATTTACTGTGATGCAAGCCTCACATAATTGAAATATACAGGTAACACTTGCTGTGGGCAGTCCATAATAATTTTGAGAAGTTAAAAATGTTACACCAAATTTTATTATTTTTAAGAAAAAATTTATTTTATCTTCACATTTTTATTGTACAATTAACACGGTCAGGTGTAAATGTGAGTGGCAAAGCTATAAAATGCAAGTGCAACTGCTTACACATTTTATTAAATAAATTGTTTTGTTTACACTTTTTCTGATCAAATTATTTGACACCTTTGTGTACTATTTTTGCTAAACAATTTGTATTGATTTTTGCTGGTAAACATACATGCATTGCGGTCAAGTATCATAGTGGGATAAATGTGGTACAATCCTTTTACGCAGTCTTATGTTCCCAATCCATAAAAATCCCACCATTTGCCCCATATCCTGGTGTGCTTCTGGGGAACATTCCCTAGCAGTGTAGACAGGCTCTTCCTGTTGCCACACCAGTCTAGGCAATTGTGCCACATTGTCAATGAATATCTCGGGCGAGGTCTCTTTTTGCCACTAATGTGGCCATACTCTGTAGGATATGGTCAAAGGTTCCACCTACATCAGCCAGGAAGCCCGGTAGGTCCATTTTTGCTGTCAAGTCCACCCGGCGTCCCAAAATCTGTCCCACAGTCTGAACAAACAGGTGCCAGTAACTGGCAGTTGCAGGGCATTGCCAGACAATGTGCAAAAAGTCTGCATCTGGGCGGTTGTAGCAAAAGCAAATCGAATCAGGGACCTGACCCTCATGCCATAGCTGGTGAGGGGAATGACAAATGACAAGGAGATAGTTCAGTTTGATCAAGCAGAGCGGGAAGAGATAGCTAATTCACATGGGGCCATATAGGCCTCTCCCCAGTGAACAACAAGGGGGCCCACCTATTGTTAATCTTTCCATTAGACGGCTACAAATTGGTCTAGGGAGTTGATGACCAGAGTATGGTATATCTGGGAGATACCACCCTTACCCAAGTGTTGCTTCAAGGTCTTAGCTTCAAATAGATTGAAGTCTGGTAAGTCAGTCAAGTCTGCTTTGTGTCTGGAGAGGACATGTCATAGTTGTAAGTATTTATGGAATTGGGTTCGGGAGAACTGAAATTGGATCTGCTAGTCTTGAAATGTAAGTAGGTGTCCTCCATGGATTATATCGCCCATGGAGGGAGATGCCAATTTTGTCTCATTTAGGGAAGTCCTCTGGCCACGCAGTGTGGCGGAGGTAATCATTCCAACCACAGGGGAGTTTGCAGTGCCACTTCCAGGTCCTAACCCACTGATTGCAGGGCCAGATACCAGCTTGTGAAGATCACCTTGGCGACCTCTGGTGGGGGGGACAGGGTTGCCATATAGCAGCCCCCTGTCTATCAATGCCAAGGAGGGAGAGTTCCGCTTGATAGGCAGGATCGTCTCAGCCCCCACACAACCAGTTGTTCCCGACCATTGTTTGGGCAACACAGAAGTACAACTGATCAGCCTCCATGATAGACTGAGTGAGAACATTTCTCGGAGGCAATGATGGGGTTTGATGGGCGGTAAGCCACCGCCACAGAAAGGAGGAGCTCATGGATGCCAATCCTTAAAGAAAATGTTACTTACCTTTTGTAACATCTTATCTGGTAGAGACTATCTAGCCACAGGTTCTTTACCTTAGAATTACCTCCAGGCATCAGAAAAGATCTGGACATTTTTGATCAGTACCCCTGTACTTTGGTAGGTCGCGTCATTCGGCTTGCTGGCATTGTTGGGATCGTCCACACCGGAAGTGACATGCGTGGTGGCTACATAGGCACCACTGCAGCACGCTGTCATAAATGTCTTTTCGCAACCACAAAGAATGCTGATGGACTGGTGTGCATCACAAATGGCCTCAATAGGGTCATCCCATGCAAAAACCCATTTGCACAATGAGGAGGATCAGTAAGAAAAATGCGACTAAATAGAGTCTCTACCAGATAAAGCATTACTAAGAGTAATTAACTTGTTTATCTGACAAAGACTTCTAGCTGCAGATTATTTACATTAAAACAGATTACCAAGCAAAACCTCATCGGAGGTGGGTCAGTGAACAGAGAAGATCAAAATGTCCCGCAGGACCGAATCGGCAAAGTGCCTGTCCTGACAGAAGATCTGAACATCCAGGCAGCAGTGTTTGGTGAACGTGTGCAAAGATGCACACGTTTCTACCTGACATAGATCCAGGACAGGGACTCTGTGAGCTTATGCAGAGGTCAAATCCCTGGCTCTGGTGGAATGAGTCCACAAGCCCTCAAGGGGTTGCTTCTTGGCCATAGCGTACCAGATTTTCCTGCAGAACACAATCCATTGTGAGATGGTCAGTTTCTGCACAGCGCCTTGCCTTTCTTTGCCCCGCAGTATCAAACAAAGAGTTGACCGTCCACCCGGAAGTCATTGATTCGATGTGTGTAAAATGACAACACTCTTTTTGGGCCTAGGCAATACAGTGTCTCCTCTTCTTTAGAAGGGTAAAGCAGAGCAAAGAAAATATGCAATGTGATATTTTGCCCTTCATAGAATGGTGTTACCCACTTCAGAAAGGAGGAGGACTGGGTTCTTGGTACCAGATTGTCTGGGTAGAATGTTTTGTATTGAGGGCGCTCAGAGTGCATTCAGGTCGGTGACCCTCCTGGCCGATGTGGCCAACAGAAAAATCGTTCTGATGGTAATAACTGAAGTGGACAATTGTGCAGTGGCTCAAAGAGTGCACACATGAGGAGGGTTAAGACCAGATTGAGGTCCCATTGGGCATGATGGATGGTCTTGGGGGGAAACAGATGTTGGAGACCATTAAGAAATTGAGTCACAACAGGTGCCTTGAACAAGAAAGGTTGGTACAGCAACTGTAAGAAAGCGGATATGGCTGACAAGTAACCTACAACAGTGCCCGGAACTGAGCCCTGCTGGGCTAGAGAAAGAACGAACAGTAAAACCTTGGATAAGGGAGCAGAAAAAGGATCAATGATCTTGGAAGCACACCATGTTACACATTTTCCCCAACAGCAGGCATACACAGTCTTGGTGGCGGGACACCTGGCTGTCAGAATAACATCACAGACTTCAGGAGGAAGGTTGAAGTCTGTCAACTGCTGCCGCTCAAGCTCCATGCATCTAGGCGAAGGGTGCCTAGGTTTGGGTGGAAGACCCCATCCTGCTGCTGCCACAGAAGATCCTCTCGAAGGGGCAGCCAGAACAGAGGATTCAAGCTCAAACTCAGGATTTAAGGATACCAACTCTCCTTGCCCAATCCCGGGCCCAAGTCACTCTTGTGCCCCCAGTCGCTACTGATGATCTTGAGAACTCTGGATAGAAGTAGCACTGGCAGAAAGGTATACAGGAGGTCTGAGCTCCACTTGAGATGAAAAGCATCTTCAAGCACGAGCCACCTTGGAAACTACAGCTCGCAGAACTGATGTTGCCCACTCTCAGTGGTGGTAAAAGATCTAACCAAGGTTCTCCCCAATCTCAGAAGAGATCATGCACCACTTCCAGACGCAGACAACATTCATGACCCCCTGAACACTGAATGGCTGACTTTGTCCGATTTGGTGTACAAAGAGTGAACTCTGGGTGAGGAAGGGGGAGAGGTCTGCCACTAACCCAACTGCGGTTTGTCAGCCACCATTGCAGGTCTCTTCTCCGAGATCTGGACCATGTTGAAGAGATTTCCCTGATGCTGTGCCACTGAGACTTCAGAACCAGCATATGCCAACGGGCATGGATTACCAGAAGGGAGGCCATAAGGCCCATCAGCTTCAGAGACAGTCTCATAAAATCCAGGGTAGAGGCAGAAACATCAGAATCAAAGACAGAAAATCCTAGACTCATCCCTTGGGAGGTCAGACCCGAAACTGCACTGTATCCAGAACAGCCCTTATTGAAGGGAGTGTCTGAGAGGGTGTCAGGTGCGACTTTGGCATGTAGATAATGAACCCCAGTGCGTGAAATAGGTCCACCGTAGTTTGGAGGGGGGAGACAACTGCCTGGGGCGAGCCTCCCTTCAATAGTCAACTGCCAAGGTAGGGGAAGATTGGGACCCCCAACCTCTGTGGATGTGCTGCAACCATTGCCATCACCTTGGTGAACATCTAAGGGGCACTGGTAAGGCCAAAAGGGAGCAAACTGAACTGAAAATGCTTGCCACAGCAGGCCTATGATAGGACAAAGGTCTCGGTCCTTTTTGGCAACCAGAAAGTAGCGGGACTAGCAACCCTCACTAATTTCTGATGCCGGCAGCCACTGGATGGCCCCTTTGGCCAAAAAAGCCAGTCCTTCCTCATCGAGCAAGGAGAGATGTTCCTCTGCCTGCAAATTGTATGAAAGTGGCATGGGGGTGGTAGGATTTGGGGAAAGGGAACAGGTTAGCCCCTCTGGGTGACCTGTAGGACCCATGTATCCGATGTTATTAACTGCCAGTGAGGCAGGTGGTGGAAACGTCAGCCCCCCACTGGGTGTCCATGCTTGTGTAAGGAAAAACTGAAGGGGTTTAGGGGTGGCAGCTGCCAGGGAAGTGGTGGACTGGTTCAACCTCTGGCTGGTAGTCTCATGTTGTTTGTGGGAACGGCGTCTGTGGCCATGAAAGCTTTGTAAGCCTGCTGGCCATGGAGGCTGAGTAGGAAAGGGTGTGGTTGGTTGCCCCCACGGTAGCTACAGAAAGGGCGAAAGTTGAAGTTGGCTGTGAGCCATGAATAGGCCCAAAGATCTAGCCGTAGCCCTGCTGTCTTTAAAACACTCTAGTGCTGAGCCTGCCTTTACGTCAAAATGGCAAGAGTCATGAAAGGACATGTCCACAAGGGAATATTGGATATCCCCTGAAAAGCTTGCGGTTCTCAACCAGGCATGACGTGCCACCAACAATGCAATCGCTCCGCCCAGGGAGTAAGTTGTGTCCAGTCCACAACGTGTGGTTAACTTTGCTGCATCTTGTCTATCAGCAATAGCTTGGGAGAGTATGGTTTGGGCCTCCTCTGAGACCATGGGCAGCACTTGAGCCACCGAATCCCACACAGTGTGGGTGTATCCGCTCAAAAAGCAGGCAGTGATCACCAACCGCAGTGCTAGGCTGGCGGAAGGTGTGCAGCCTTTTGAATTCCCTTATCTGGTGCAGTGTTAGGTAATGAGCCAGGGTTGATTTGGGAGGGGTAGACTTGGACCACCCAGCTCTCTAGTGTGGGGTGCTGGGTTTGGAAACTGGGATCCCCAGGAATGGGGAAACGGAGGCAGGCAAATGTACTGTGCACAGAAGCCCCGGTGGAGGGTGTGGACCAGGCCCCGAGTAGGACATTCATAAGTGCTTCATTCGAAGAGAGCAAGAGTTCAGAGTGGGAAAACTCCTGGCTGAAGCACTTGTCAAGACGGTGGTCTTGACTATTACTGGACCTCAGCCACCCTCTGCACCACCATTACAAATGAGGCTACTTCCTTTGTAGCCATGGCAGGAGAAGAGACCAAGCTAATGATCAGTGAGATGTCTAATCCACTGTCATCCACCATTTCCTCATACAAGTTGTCCTCTGGTTCTTCTAGGGAATGATGAAAATCATGAGGGTCCTCAGTCCCCTTCCAAAACTCCCCCTTTCCAGGCCTATCAAGAGTAAAAAGCACTGGCTCCATTTCAGGGGACATGGTACCAGTCTGCACTGGAATCAACAAGGGGCGAGTCAATCCAGCTTCGTATTGCATTCGGGAATGACTATGGGGTCGACAGCTCTGGGAATGACAGCCGTGGAGTGGGCTCCATGGAAGGTTGTGGTCTCGCAGGTAGAGTTGTTCCGACCTGAAGGTGCTCCAGAGGGGTTTGGCCACCCAAATATGAGATGCATGGCCTGACAGAACTCCGTAAGTTGGGTAGGGGTTGCTCTGGCTCCAGGAAACTCTGCGAGGGGCAGAGTGGAATCAAGTACAGGCTCTGTGGAAGAGTGAAGCCTCGAGAGTTGCCAAAGTTCCCATGCATTATCTGAGAACTTGGACCCACGGAAAGAAGTAGAGGAACAAGTTGACAGTTATTTATGTTGTAAAGTTCTGAATGTAAGTGGTAAGTATGGTCATCACTAAATAATGAATTATTGCTGAACCTCAGAAAAACAACTTAAGAACTACATAAATTACAATACATTTTGAAATGACAGGTCTTTTATCCAATTTGTCCGTTTTCACAGAATAGAAGTGATATCACTCCTGCACAAAAAAGCAGCCACAAATTTGTTGACTGAGTTGGCAAATTAAATTCCGTCACTAAATTTAATCAGCTCACATTATACTGTCAAAGATCAGAAAGGCACTTCATTAAATAAAGTAGGAAGTTATTAAATACATTTCCTCTCTGCGTAATTGAAGAAGGCTCCACAATAACATATGGCTCTAATTTAATCCGTGGATGATTTCCCACCTGAACGAGAGCCTTGAAAGGAAGTGCTGCGCTAGCACCACTCCTATGCAGTCACCAGCTGCAGCTCTGACTAACAAAGTCCACACAGGGCCTCTTTGATTGCTCCTCAAGCTTCCAAGGGAAACACCCCAAAATCCCTAAGCCCTTTCCACTGATGACTTTGATTCCATAGTGCTCTGATAAGTCAAATGGGTAGCAGCAGGGTGCTGTAAAGCTGAAAGCTCAAATTTAAAGCACCTCAATGTCAAATACTTAATTGTAAAATGACAGAACAATGATTGTCTGGATGTAAAACTACATACCACCAAGCAACCTTGCCCCATTGAAGGGTGTGAATGTCAACGGTTTAAGTGTTAACTCCAGCACACACAGAGCCTTTAACTAATGGGCTTATGTGAAACACTCTAACAACCCTCCCCCACCTCATAAGCCGTGTTTCTAGGTCAATAACCATACTAAGTAGAGAACTGGTGGTTGAAAGTAGCCTCAACCTGCAGATGTTCCCAGATTAGGAGGAATGTAATGTTCCGAATGTACTACTTGTATCCTCCTATGAGGCAGGAGTAACCTGACGTATGACAGGGACCCCAAAGAAGCTGCAGGCACTTCATTTTCTGTAATAGTTAAGACTCTTAGCGCACTCAGCTTCACGAGTGACATCACTCACTGATACAGCTGAAAAGACTGAAATGACTGTAAGCATATCTCATTTAAAAGCCTGACAAAAACTACACTTCTCAATGAAGTGTTGGGGTATCCTTCTGTGCATACACTAAGTGCCAGCATACCCTCGCAGGTGAAAGTATGCTTTCCAAATACACAACACACTGCCCGATTGTGCGTCTTTATCACACAAAGGCCTTTACCGCTTTTGAAATGTGTGCATCATTTTCCTGTAGAGTCCTGGGGAACTGGAGGGATTTCGCACCTTCCCTGATGATACATTTAGATTGTAAATATTTTGAATTCTGCATCTCTTTTAAAGAAATGCTGAAAACGGTGGAGGAAGTTCAGATGTTTCACGAGCACAGGGAAGATTCTAAAACAAAATATTGAGGGGATGCACCAAAGCTGGAGAACGAATAACTCGTCTATGGAACACCACATCAAATGGTGCAATTTACACACGACTGCAGATGGAATAGTAATTTTTGTTTGAATACTTTTCTGTGATAGGGTTTGTACCTCACTTGATCCATCAACTAAGTGACTTTGTAGAGTCGTTTTGTATAAAAGTGGAGAGTAAGTGTCACACACTTGTCTTTTACAGCAGTAGCCATTTTACTGGTAGGACACATATTAGATATTTGAATATGTCCTTCAAGACTATATTTCCTGCCTAACTGTGAAAGAGCAATCTCAGTGAATAAATAGATAACTACATTTCGAGGCCAGCGAAACAATAACCCTATTCAGCACGTACCTATGGTTGATTTTCTTAAAGTTTAGCTAATAGTTTGCATGCAAGTAGCTTTTTCTATTATGCCCCATCAAAATTACTGTTCTTCATTTTGTGTGGCAACTAAGGTGGTTCAGAAAGTCTCTTTCTGACTGCAAAGTTAGTGGGAAAGAACTGGCTAGAAGGGGAACAGAAATCAGTCTACTGAATATTGTGCTACAACTGCATGAGGCTGAATGGCACTAATCCAAACTATTAAGAAAACCCACACTTGGGTAAGAGTTGTTTTGGAAACCAACTGCAACTGGCGTCTCAGTTGCATATCAGGTCCATATGACAAATAAGATCAGTCTAAGCACAAAAGTACATCACCAACAAAAGATGGAGCGCATGTACAGGTAGTTCTACAAATTGACAGAACAGTAGTGGGAGGAGAGCTACGACAAGCTGGGCCACACTAAAGCAGGGGAGCAACCTTTTCATCTATAGCTCCACGCATTACTTCTATATAGGGACAACAAAGACACCACAGTAGTCGCTACGGTGTTGTTGAACAATTCTAATTGGGGTGGGTGGAGCCCGCAGTGGCACGGTCTGTAAGGCATCTGCCCAACAACTGACTCCTGCAACAGAGGGGTTGATGAAGCTATGCTGGCGATTGACATCGGCCACCAGAGCATCTTAGCCAGAGTAGCAGGAGTGGTGATGTCACATGCCAACCTATTAACTTTCTAAATTCTCTAATGGCTGCACAGAAAGCATTGGTGAAGGGTGGCCCGGCCTTTATTTGTTCGATTTCCTACCCACGGTAAAATTTGTTTTATTTAGTAATAAAATCTGCCTACATCATGCTTATATACAGTGGAATTTAGTTAACTGTTTCAATTCTACAGGTGTTCGCCATTTAAAAATAAGTATGAACAGAGTAGCAGAGAGGAGAGGAAGAAACAAACATTTCAGCAAAAGATGGACCAAGATTTACAACAAGTTATCAAAAGGATTGAGAACATGAAAAACTGCATGATATTTTCGGCACTTCGCAGCCCTAGATCTTTCAGAGACAAAAGGGCTTCTCATGTGTCAGCAGGTGACGGGAGTCTGTTAGCTCCAGAAGTTCTAGGAGTTTGCTTACGGTGCGGGCTATACAGGAGAAGACTTTATGTGAGGCCCTGTCCTGGGGCACATAGCAGGTAAGGAAGACTTCTCTGATGAGGCAAGTTATCAGACTTCTCTTACAAAATCTGAATTTAGGCTGCTTTGTTAGGTTTGGACTGAGTTCCACGGATGCGCTCTTGGGGTTCCCACTGTAGGAAAACTAAGACAAGGCAAAGCCAGGATGTCCACTGAGTAGTCATCAAACCAGTGGCAGTCGGTAATTTCCCGAGGGAGTGTGGGGGACACGGGTACACTCACACTCATTTATTCAAACACATGCGCATGCACACACACACATCCACACACAACACTCATTATCAAATATTTAAACATGCACCCACGAATCAAACATTCATTTAAAAAAACAAAATGAAAAAAAACACATTCACACTTCCCTTTAGCTCTGTGTCGGAGGTCGCAGGAGGGTTGGGATTGCTGCCTTCCCTCACTGGCTAACCTAAAGTCTGCCAATGAGGGAAGGCAGCAGTCCTAACTCATCACAAAGTGGGATGGGGCCAGAGAGATTGCTGACCCCATTCCTCTCTGTGACAAGGTGTCATTGATCGACACTCAGCCCTGGGCGCTTCAGGGCTTAAAACTGAAGCACCCAGGTCCGAAGCAATCAGTGAGGTGCCCCCTCGTTATGAGGGGGAGGGCCTTGAGGCACCTTTGCTAGGCTGAAGAGGTCACGTCCACAGGGCTGTGACTTCTACAGTCCAGCAAAGTTCATCTCAGGGAGCTGGGAGCCTGCGGCAAATAGCGCATGTCTAGCTGCCGGCTGCCTGACCTGAAAATAAAGAGTGGCTGTCAGGCTGACCTTTGCTCAGCCTTACAGACACTCTTCTTGAGGGGCAAATGGTGGGGGGGCGTGGCCCCTCAGTCTCAAAGGGCGAGCTGCAGCTGCACCAAACACATAGGAGTATCTAGGAAAATAAAATACCTCCACTTTGAACCATATCCCAAAAGACACTGAGCGAGCGAGCAAGGGGAAAAATCCTGGCACTATATCAGGGATTGCTCTACAAGAGCGAAATCTAAAAAACATAAATTAAAGAAAATTTAAATAAAGTGATCAGATGCAGTTTTTCATACCTCAGTTGTCAAAGTATGTGGCCATAAAGGTAGACGCTTTTTGAGTAGCAAAAGAAGGGCATTCAAGAGATGAATTCATCAACACTTGCCTATTATTGCTGAATATTCTTCAGAGAAGTTGAAGGTGGCATTTTCCAAACAAAATTTAGAAAAATGTGGCCACATTTTGCATTTTAGAGAACAATTTTCAAATTCACTGGCTACAAATACTAAAAGGTTTCACAGGTAGTTGTGAAGGGACACTGCACAAGACCAGGCTTATCCAAATTTGGGATACTAAGGAGGTGCAGGGGATCCCGGAATATACTGTGCCTTATCTCATCCTTCTTTCACTTTTCTTTCCTTATGTCTTTTCTACTTCCCATTTTTGTTTCTTCTCTCTTTTTAAAAAAAACAAAAAAACTTTCCTCTTATATTTCTCTTTTGTCCGTCTTTCTTTCCATCATTCTTTTTTCCATTTTCTGCGATTTTTAAAAATGTGTCAATATTTTTCATTCCTTCGTACGATACATTGTTTTTCTTCTTTACTTCGTTTACATCTTTTTTCTCTTTAAATTTGTATGTTTTCGAACCCATTTCGCTTCCTTTGGCTTCTTTCACTTTGTTTTCATCTTATCGTTTTTATTCCTTCTTTATTTCTACATCCCTTCTTTCTATTACTTGTTCTGTTATTTCCACCTTTGTCTAGTCCTTTTAGGTCTTTAATTTTTTCCTTCCCCTCCCCCTACGTCTGGTCTTTTGCAATCTTTCCATACTTCAATTTCGCCATCCTTCTTTCAGACCTTTTTGCTTCCTGCTTTTCTTTTTCATTCTTTATCTTTCTTACTTCGCCCTTCTTTCTCTTCTTCTATGACTAATTCCATCTTTCTGTGCTTCCTTCTCTCTTTCTGTATTTTACCAATCCACCTGTTTCACCCTTCCTTCTATCCAGCTTACTCTACATCTTTTTGTATGTGTCTAGCGATCCTCCTCTACCCAAACCATCTTTCCTTCTCTATCATTCATCTGTCTCTCCATTACTCCCTCTACTTTCTGAGCTTTCATTAATGTATCCATCCATCTTACTTCCCATCTCACTCCCCTTCCCTCGCTAAGATGCTCTCTTATTCCATTTGTTATTGCACCTCATTTCAATACTTTATGAGCCTTAGGACACCAACATTTCAAAGTGAAAGGAGCCCTAACAGCAAATTTAATGTGGTAAGTTATAAAGAACTGTCCAATGGCAACCACACTGACTTATGCAACAGCAGTGGGGGTTTATGCTGCCTCAGTTCTAAAGGGTGGGGTCCAACCATAAACCAATAGCTCTGGCAACAGACAGCACGAGCAATTTTAGGTGGGACCGTAAAAGGCTTTGAGTTGGGCCCACGTTGGAAGGGAACATTTTGCAGTCAACAGTTTCAGCCGTGAAAACTATGCTAGGCTATATGATACTTCTGATGCACTGAGTAAAGAGGGGCAAAACCAAGCAAAAGACAATCTATGTCGGAGTAAGTGTGCACAAAGAGCGATGGATTTTGGTTTTACGGCTCAGGTAGAAGAAAGAGATTTAGAAATGAGGACAGCAGGCGACTCTGTCACCTCCAGCATGCTTCAGGTCTTGCAGGGAGTCACCAAAACAATGAAACCTGGGGAATCACGGTAACGAGAAGGGGGTGTATTCAGGTGGAAAGAAGAGGCTATGGCCTGTGACAGGAAATGAAGCGCCTGACAGCTGCATACAAGCCTTTTAACTCAAACTAAAAAATAATCCCGTTTAGTAGAATTTTATATTAAGAGCAACATTTTCTTGGACGTTGATGGCGGATGTAAGCGGTTGTCCTAATAACCGGAAGAAACCCTGTTTTCTTTGCAGAGACGGAGTAGATGGAGCGTAGGGAAAGAGCGAGAGATGCACTGGGGCACTTAGGAAGGACTGGAAGGAAACAAGGAGAACCAGCTAAGTACAATGCCCTCTAATTGCATGACTGTGGTTGGAAAACTGCATTAAACTGTATTAGCAAGCTATAATTAGTGCTGCGAAGAGAGCAATGAGACAGATGGGTGCTATTAAAAACCTAAATAAATATAATAAGCTCGTTAAGAGTGAGCCCTTTAATGAAAGGGTCGTGTAAACCTGGCTAGCTTCAGATCCTGCCAGTGCTGAAGAGACCTCGGAACCGTATCTGTAGTGAAAACATCGGTCTAATCCAAAACAGGGTTGGGGAACCCTTTCCCTACAACTGGGCCACACTCTACACCGCCCCTTCCGAATGGCCCATAAAACAAGGTGTGAGGATTCTTTAACAGTGATTGGTTTACTGAATTCGGTGGAGTCTCTGTGCTGCAAGTCTTAATATATTAATAAACGCGCTGAAACACAAGCTGCTGAACCATAAAAGTGCATTTACTGTTCCCTCTAAGTGCACAGCTTGCAACAATGCGTCAACGTTCAAATGTTTCTACCTCACCACACCAAGCATTGAATGGAGTTATTGTGTTTGAAAACGGCGGCTGCAGCCGTCCAGGTGTGAGGGCCGAAAACAATATTATCTATGCCATTTTCACATGGTTGCTGTACTTCCTTCCGAGCGTCGTCTTCGCTGTATGGCCGGATGCTGCCAATAGCCTCTCCAGGAGATCAACAAGGGAGACAGGAAGCTGTGCTTGGGGCCAAGCTGCACTTCCGCTTCCTTCAGTAAAAAAACGGAAGTGACACTGTTTCTTCACATGTACAAACACACAGGTTTTCCAGCACACTAAGTGAGGAGGTTGCTTAAAAGGATATCATGGCCTCCTCCTATTAATGTCCATCATGTTGTGAGAAAACAAGTGATTTGTTTTCGGGGTCAACAACCATCCCAATAGTTTTTCGTAAACTAAGAACGTGAGAAGACTTATCAACTCGTACTCCGTCCGAATACCTTGGGTACATGGAATGTATACCTGTCCACCCGTCTGCACATTTATACATCACGTGGCATCTTAAGAAGCATAGTTCTAAATCGGGCTGTTGACTTTAAGAAGTTTTTTGCCACACTCAATGTCTGATCAGTGCACCCTAAACAAGTGTGTAAAGCCGCTGCCAAACAAAGCCTCGAACATCCTAATGAAACCACTACAGGAGGCCCGGAGAAACAAAATATATGCCTTCCTACAATAAGGAACATATCAGAGAGTCTCGGTTGAGACCAAGAAGAGGAACGCAAACCACTATAGCTGGTGTGAGGAAAGATCAAGATTGCTTACAAATAACTAATTCTTCTTGACCTGTCCGCGGCCTACAACACATGCACCACAGTGCACTTACTGAAACACTAGGGTGAAATGGAATGGCTCAAAATGAGGCACTCTTGTCAAGCAGCAGACAACCAATTGAACTGGTAGAGACTATATCTACCCGCAGATTCCTTACCTCAGAATTATCCCGAGGAGTCAAACTGGATCCGGAAGACTTTTCGTGAGCAGTGCCCCTGCGTGCTGGTA
Source organism: Pleurodeles waltl (assembly GCF_031143425.1). Lineage (NCBI taxonomy): Eukaryota > Metazoa > Chordata > Amphibia > Caudata > Salamandridae > Pleurodeles > Pleurodeles waltl. The sequence continues at coordinate 140,078,825 of NC_090449.1, forward strand.
GGTGATGTCATTAGCACCTGAAGTGACATTTGCGGTGTCTAAAAAGGCACCATCCAAGTGCGCTGAAGTCAGATTCTTTTTGCAACTTTCCACGCCGTAAGCATGGTGCCACAAAGAACACCGATTACTGGTGAGGAAAACTAGGGCTCTGAAAGGGTAATATCCCAGTCCCTAAAAATCAGTTTGCAGAGCGGGAGGATGGGTGGGTCAGAAAGGAATATGTGGCTATATTTAGTATCTACCAGATAAGGCATTATCGATCATAAGTAACTTGTTCATCTGATTAAGACTTTTAGCTGCAGATTCCTTACCTCAGAATAGATACCCAAGCAATACCATCCCTGGAGGTGGACCAATTTCAGACAAGGAAGTCTTGCAGGACCCAAAAGGCAACGTGCCCATACCTATGGACCTGACTGTCTGGGCTGTAGTGCTTTGTGAATGTGTGCAACAAGGCCAACAGTGCTGCCCGACAGACATCCAGGACCGGAACTCAGTGTGTGAATGTAGTGGTTGCAGATTTAGCTCTGGTGAATTGAGCTCGCAAGTCGCAGGAGCCTACTTTTTGGCCAGTACATAGCAGATTTTAATGCAGTATAAAACCCATCTGGAGATGGTCTGCTTCTGCATGGCCCATCCTTTCTCCGCTTCATAATACCCCATGAAGAGTTGGTCATCCACCCGGAACTCTTTTGTGCGGTAAAGGTGAACAACAACACTCTTTTTGGGTCCAGATGGCGGAGTCGCTCCTCTTCTTTAGAGGGATGTGGAGGAGCATAACAAGTAGGTAAAGTGATGGATTTACCTACATGAAATAGTGACAACTTTAGGTAGAAAGGAGACCCTAGCGCGAAGCACCAGTTTCTCAGGACGGATGGAATGGTATGGATGCTTGAATGATAAAGCCTGAAGCTCACTTACCCTTCAGGCAGATGTGAGCTCCACAAGGGAGTGAGTCTTGATCGTAAGGAGCCTGAGGGAACCCGAGGGAACAATTATGGACTGGCTTGAAGGGAGCACACATTAAATAAGTTTAAGTTCCCACTGAAGCGTGATAAATGGAGATGAATCAATCAATCAGTAATTTGTTAAGCGCACTACTCACCTGGAAGGGTCTCAAGGCGCTGGGGGGGGGGGGGAGAGGGGCATGGGGGGTGGGGAGGGGAGGTGCAACTGCTCGAAGAGCCAGGTCTTGAGGCGCTTCCTGAAGGTCATGATGTCCTGGGTCAGACGTAGGTTGATGGGAGGGAGTTCCAGGTTTTGGCGGCAAGGTGGGAGAAGGATCTGCCGCCAGTTTTGTGGTCCGGTGGATGCGGGGGATGGTTGCGAGCTGGCATGTCGGGATGTGGAAGTTGAGACGCTCGTTGAGGTAGGCAGGTCTGGCATCATGGAGAGCTTTGTGAGCGTGGATCAGGAGTTTGAAGACAATCCTTTTGTTGACAGGGAGCCAGTGGAGGTCTCTGAGGTGGGCTGAGATGTGTTCGTGGTGAGGGAGGTTGAGGATGAGTCGTGCTGAGGCGTTCTGGATGCGCTGGAGTTTCTTCTGGAGCTTGGCTGTTGTTCCAGCGTAGAGGGCATTGCCGTAGTCCTGTCTGCTGCTGACGAGGGTGTGGGTGACCGTTCTTCTGGTTTCAACGGGGATCCATCTGAAGGTCTTGCAGAGCATGCAAAGGGTGTTAAAGCATGAGGATGAGATGGCGTTGACTTGCTGGGTCATAGAGAGCGATGAGTCCAGTATGAAGCCGAGGTTGCATGCATGGGTGGTGGGCGTTGGGGCAGACCCCAGAGTGGCAGGCCACCAGGAGTCGTCCCATGCTGATCTGTTGGAGCCAGAGATGAGGATCTTGGTCTTTTCAGAGTTCAGCTTGAGGCGGCTTGCTTCCATCCAGTTGGAGATGGCGTGAAGTCCGGTGTGGAGGTTGGTCTTAGCGGTTGCGGGGTCCTTCGTGAGAGAGAGGATGAGCTGAGTGTCGTCTGCGTAGGAGACGATGTTGAGGCCATGGGATCGGACAATGTTGGCCAGCGGTGCCATGTAGACACTGAAGAGGGTGGGGCCCTTTTAGCAACCTATGTACAGTACGGGTCTTGAATAGGGATGGCTTGTCAGGCAACTGGAAACTTTGTTTTCTGCACACCATGCCACACATTTCTTCCAACAGCAGGCGTATACCTATGGAGGGATGCCTGGCTGCTAAGATCACATCACAGACTTCGGGAGGAAGATCAAAAGTTGTCAACTGTCGCCGCTCAATCTCCACGCCAGAAGGCGGAGGTGGAGGACCTTCCCCTGTTGCTGTGACAGAAGATTCTCCCAAAGGGCACCCTGACTGGGGGATTGATGGCCATGCTCAAGAGCTCGGGATACCAGACTCTACATGCCCAGTCTGGAACCAGAAGGATGACTTGGATTCGGTTGTTTCTGATCTTCTTGAGAACTTTGGGAAAGAGTGGTATTGGCAGAGAGGCGTACAGGAGGTCTGAGTGCCACTTCAGACGAAAAATTTCTCTGAGCAACAGACGCTTTGGAAATGCCAGTGCGCAAAACTGCTGACATTATACATTCTCGGCAGAGGCGAATAGATCTAACCAAGGCTCTCCCACTGCTGAAACAGACCCTGCTCCACCTCCAGGTTGTGATGTCATTCGTGATCCACAATGCATCTTTGGCTGATTTGTCCGCCCTGGCATTCAGGGAGCCCGCCAAGTGTTGAACACCAGAGATATTCCCTTATGTCCCAGCCATGACCAGAGGCGTTGGGCTGCTTGGCAAAGGGCCCACAACCCCATCCCGCCCTGTTTGTCTTAGCACAACATGGCGGAGGTGTTGCTTGTGAACACCAGCACTAGGCGCCAATTGATGGAGGGTAGAATTGCTTTCAAGATTAATCAGAATGCTTGGAGCCCTAGGGGGTTAATGTGGTGTCCAGATTTCACTGGAGGCCACAGTCTCGGATCTGCACCTCTCCCAGATGGCTGCCCCACCCCAGGATTGATGCATCTGTCACTACTGTGAAATCTGATTGTGGAAGGAAGAGGGGTCTGCCGCTGGTCCAATCATGGTTTTTTAGTCACCACTGTAAATCTTTCGCAGTTCCCTCCAAGACGTGGACCACGTCCGAGCTATTTCCCTGATGATGTGCCCAATGGAACTTCAGGCCCCACTGCACAGCCCGCTTATGCCAGTGTGCATGTGTTACCAGCAAAATGCATGAGGCCATGACACCTTCCAGCCTCAAGGTCTATCATCTTAGTGAAATCCAAGAAAGAGGCTGAAACATCAGTATCACAGTCTGAATATGCTGGACTCGCCGTTCGGGAGGATAGGCCTGAAACTGCACCATGTGCAGAACAGCTCTGACAAAAGGGAGCATCTGAGTGGGAGTCAGGTGTGACTTTAGGACACTGATAGTGAAGCCCACTGACTGCAAGAGGTTCGCTACAGTCTGGAGGTGGGAGACAACAGCCTGGGGCGAGCTCACCTTCAACAGCCAGTCATCGAGATGGGGGAAGACTGGCACCCCTGTTCTCAACAGATAAGCAGCAACTACAGCCATCATCTTGGAGAACACTCAAGTGGTGCTAGTAAGGCCAAGGGAGCACGGTGAACTTAAAATGCACTTGGCCTACTGTGAACTACAGCTGAAGCCTATGGGTAGGACAGGAATGTGGAAAAAGGTGTTTTTGAAGTCCAACACTGCCATTCAGTTCTCCTGGATCCAGAGCAGAAAGGAACTTGCTAACTGGAACATTTTGAACTTCTTCTTGAGGAAGTAATGGAGGGGCATAAGTTTAGGATGGGACTAAGGCCTCAGTCCTATGTTGGCACCAGAAAATAGCAGGAATAGCAACCATGACCCATTTCTGCTTCCGGCACCCCCTTTATGGCTCCCTTGGCCAAGAGGGCTGTGATTTCCTGGCAGAGAAGGGATAGGTGATCCGTCATTTGCCTGTTATAAGATGGTGGCATGGGGAGAGGAGTGGTCATGAAGGGGAGAGAGTAGCACCTGCAGACGATCTACAAAACCCATCTGTTCGATGTTATGGACTGCCAGTGCATTAGATGATGGCGAATCCTTCTGCCAACTGGATGCTCATGATGGTATGTGGGCAGATTAGGAGGGTATGGAGATTTTCGCCTTCTGGGGCGTGGTGTATTGATTAGACCGCTGGATTCCCGATACACAGGGTCTGTGACATTGGTAGTCAGCCTTTCGGTTTTCTCAATGTGTGTCTTTTTTTGACATGGGTTCTGTAAAACTTTATTGCTGTGGGAGATGCCAAGCTCTCACTATTAAAACAAACACTGGCAAAAAAAAAATGTTTTGGTTTAAAAAAGCACACATTGACCCAGTAGTTTCTGACATTGAACAAAACTACTTTGTCTGTCGATATGATCCTTGTGAAAGATCACAATGCTGTCACTCAGTGTAGCCATGCAACAGATAGCTAGAGAGACGGATAGAATTTTAGTAAAAACAAAAGGTCTTGGTTAACGCCAGACCTAATTATGAGTTTCATTCTTAAAGAAAGTCAAAAAAGTGCACCCATGGTATATGTACTTACATTAGTGCAGGTTTATACAGAAGCAGGTAAGGGATGGTACTCCTAGAAAATATTTGTAAATTCCATTTTAGCTTGAGCAAATATGCATGTGTAGACTTGCTCATGCGAAAATCTGTTAAGCGTTTACAAGATCACTTTCCCTCCAACCACTTTTTTCCCAACCCCAGAAGGAATTTGACTTCTGCCCTTGTCAGAAATACATTTTCAAGTTTTCTCAGCATGGGAAAATATTAGTGAAGAGCTTGTGAAAACCCCTAAAACATGCAAGTTGGGAAGTTTGCACAGTCTCAAAAGGGCATTCCAACCCTGGAACTATTGGTTATCGCTACCTCCAGCACCAGTATTTAGATTTGTGGAAAGGTGTAAATATTAGGGAATTGTTAGTATTCAAGCCCAACTATAGTAATAGCCCAGGCATAATCAAAGCTCTTGTATAATGAGATTGCTGCCATAATTAGTCGCCCCACTACATGGTACCAAAGGGACAAGTGGATTTTGTTACATGAAAAGTAGATTTATGAAACATCCTGTCCCATGGATAGGTAGCTATTTTATTAAATTCCACACCCCTCGTCAAACTGGAGTAGCGGATCTGAAGGGAAGGCTACCGGTTGCAGCACCTCTGTCAAGATGTTATTCTTGACTGCCACCGATGGTAAGCTGATGTCCAGGACCTCAGCCACCCTCCGCTGAAAAGGACTCTCCCTCTCCCGTAACCACAGTGGAGGGAGAAAGAATACTACTATCTGGACAAGAATTCAGTCCACTGCCTTCATCTGGGTCCTCACACCTGTCCATGTTAGGGTATTCATAATGCTGGTATTCTTGAAGGTCCCACAACCCCTTCCAATCCTCTCCACGTCCTAGCACGTAGGAATAGGGCTGAGTCTCCGACCTGGAGGATATGGCTCCACTCTGGAACAAAGGAGACATTGGTTGATGCCCCTCCGGCTCTGTGTCCGAATCGGGAGTAAAGATTGGGACAGTGCTGCTGAGAGCTTCTGGATTGGGACTGACACCGGGGACGGTCGATATGGTACAAGTGGCTTCGGTTCAGATCCAGCAAAAGAACCCAGGGGACCTACTGTTGAAGAGGCTGGAGCCATCGGAACAGAACCCATAGGGGCCCCTTGCAAACTCTCTGGGCCCAAACGCACAGCAGACAGAACAGGCCACCCAAATATGAGGAGCATGGTTTCACAGAATTCTTTCAATTGGGCGGGGGTTGTCTGGCTTCCGGAAATTTGGGGAGGTGGGGAGATGGCTCAGGCGCTGGCTCAACTGCAGAGCCAGGTCTCGATGGACGATGCTCTTGGCTGACATACGAGGCAAAGACAAAGATCTCTTCAATGACGATTTCTTGTGGAGGTGGGACTTACCCAAGTGGCCCAAAGACTTCTAATGCAAAGAAGATCTTGGTCTCGGCGACCGCTACCTTGCTCTCGACCGGAATCTGGATTGTCGTAGAGTTACATGTCGAGCGGTCAGGAGCTTGAGTGATTGATCCATCAAAGCCTTGGGTTCATGGCGCGGCAATCAGCACAGGCCTTCAGGTCGTGATCAACCTTGAGGGACAACAGGCATACAAGGTCCAAGTCCATCACCGACATCAATCTGTGAGAGATGCCATAGGGCTTGAATCCAGTTTTTCTAGAGGACATCCCTGCCACACCAGAAGAAAACCACCTCAAAAAGAGTTGACAAAACATCAAAAAGGTTAGTAAAAAAATGACTAGGGGTAGCTCTCCTTTGGATCGGTGATTACTGGTGCAAAAAGAAAAGAACTGACGTCGGCGCACCCTGGTGGTGACTTAATAGGCACTGCGAACGTCACTTTCAGTGCAGACGACGCAGGCAATGCCATGCAGAGTGGATCAATGCCACCTACTGGGGTGCAGGGGTACTGTTCACGAAAAAACTTCCGGATCCAGTCTGACGCCTGGGGATATTTCTAAAGTAGGGAATCTGCGGCTACAAATCCCTATAAGATAAAGTAGGATCCCCTTATCTGTGAAAACCATCATATGGGGGTAACATAAGGATTTCTACTGTTTCTTCTATTATTCCGCACACAGAATATTCTTCAAGCCCAGCTGATCTAGCCATAAATACAGTTATAAATGTACTTTTCATATTCAAGTGGGCAATCGCAAGAAGCATTGCAAAACATCAATTGCCACCCTAAACACACTTATCAATAGAAAAAGAGAGCTATCATTTTAACAGGTCAAAAACTTAAATCCTGAGAGCTGAAGATTTGTCTGGTGAAAGCTCTTCCTTTGACTAGCTTGAGAATAAGATGTCACACAGACCCCAGTCAAAGTAGTCAAATATATGGGCATGCAGTATCAATCAGATTGTGCTTTATGCCATCACACCACAGTACTAATTAAAAACAACTTGATCGCTAGTTGCAGAAATGGATCCTTCTGATACAGGTTTCTCATCAAATTAGGCCGACTAGAACTTAGGTGGTATCGGAACTGAACAACCATAATGCTGTTTAGGCCTAAGCCCAAATGAAAGCTCCAGATACTGCAAAACCAGGCAGCTATACTCTTCTTCAGTTAAATTAAAGAAAAAGCAACCTACCTTCGCACAGGTCATTGTGTACTGCATTGCTTTCCAGTGGCATAGAAAATACAATTCTGGGTCCTCTGCACTTGTACTAAAGCCCAGGTTGGTCAAATCCCTAAATTTCTTCAGTCACTGTTGCAGAACATTACTCTGAAGCACTAGGTCAGAGCCAGTGATGTACACATGCTTATTCAGGTCATTTTTAACTGAAAGACAGAAACCATGTTTTCAATCTGTCCATTCGAAGCCCAGCTTTAGATCCCTCTGTCCAAAAGCGAATAAATTTACCCTGGATATCAACTTCAAAACAAGCCTGTTCAAAGCCTCCTAAACCGTACATGAAATATTTGGGACTAGACTCCCTTAAGGAAACATAAGGCTTCCCTTGTGCAGTTGTACCCACATTTAAGATCTGAAATTAATTCCTTCATGACTTAATCATCTGAAATGCCATAAACTGTTTATATCCAAGAAGAGCACTAATAATATTCAAGAACCAACACTATTACCAACCCTACCAAATGGGAATCCATCACAATCGCTTTCTTAAAAAGACAATCACATTAATTTGGGGTCTATGGAAACCTAAATTACAGGACTATGCTAAGTACCATTGAAAGGGATAAATACCTTGAACAGTCAATCTCTAAATTTAGTCATGCACAAGGGACAATGAAACGATCATATGCATTTTACTTTGATTTCACTTGGACATCTAGGGCAAACTTCATTGGGAGGTCTTTCATATTTGCTTCAAAGTATATACCTTTATCTGCACGTATTAGTTTCCTTCAACTCAACTGTGGGACTAAAAGCATTCTGCAGATTAATTTTGGATTCAGAAATCCAAAACACTTGCTTCAGGTGTACGTCTCATTAAAGATGCGTTCCAAATATACACCAGCCAAAATGACTCTGTTTAGAGTATACTGAGAGTGATAGAGAAACTGCTCATGCTTTACAGAAAAATAATCTCATTTACATATTGCTAACTGCACGATTTAACAGAGGCTACAAAGAGGAATAACTCCCATAGCTTTCCTGACCATCAGCCCTTTAGAGGCACCAACCAAACTATCCAAGTGCTTACTGGAAAACCTGGCACATTTATTATTGGTAAGTATGCTGTACATAAAATTGCATCTAAGTTTTAAACATCTGTGAATCTGTGACAGTACACCAAAATACCACGCATCTGCAAAGAGGTTTCGCTGCACTTCAATTTTTCCTGAACTAACAAGCATTCCTCTTAGGTTTTTGCCCACTTCCTCCCTATACAATACTACCACTTCTATGTATCATATGAAGGGCATAGGAATACAGCCCTCTCCATGCTCTGTGTTGTCATGACCCAACACAGCCAGTTGTAAGAGATAAAGGACCAGGTATTGCCATTCCTTTGGATCAAAGCCAGCTCATGTTGTAACTTAATGTGTTTTGCAGCTCTCAGGCTTATGGACAGACCACTTGCTAGGTGGTTCCAGTGGGCTGCACCCCTCACTGCTCCAGAGTCACCACGGACTTATATTATTTTACTTCAGAGTGGGGAATTGACCTTCCAGTAGGAGGCTATTTTGCCACTCCTCAACGGACAGAGTTTTAAGTAGTTGCCTGAGTAGCACTTCCTGCTTTGGTTAGAATTTCCACACAGTAGTGATCAGTAAATGTGTGGATGGAGGGCCAGGTGGCATTCTTACAAATGTATGTTAAAGGAACATTTCCCATGAATGCCACAGTGACTTCTCTTTTTTTTATGAGTGGAATGTGCTCTTAGTATTTAGTGGAGTGTGTGTTTGGTTTCTTGTAACACAGCTGAATGTATTTAACGATCCACCTTGTGAGGCTCTGTTTTCAAGCAGGGTTACTAAGGTTGAGCTTTGCAAAAGCAACAAAATGTTTAGTGTTCGTGTGGCTTAAAGTCAATACAATAGATAGCGGCCCTGCGAATAGCTAACGTGTGGAGTACTTTATCCACTTAACACTGGTTTTTTTTGTGACAAACGCTATCTCACCACTTCCAAGTCAACCAGACTATACAGTTACCTTCTTTTTTTCCCAATAGGGTGTGTATGCGCTACACAGGTCTGTCATTGTCTACATGCATAAATGATTCCTCTACTGATAAAAGCTGAAGTTCATTTACTCTTCTGAGACAACTGACAGTCCCAATGAAAACTACTTCCTGAGAAAGGAACTGCGGTGGAAAGAAGTGGAGTGGCTTGAATGGCACCCCCAAAAGCCAAGCAAGGACAACGTTAAGGTCTCAAAAGGAATAGGAGGCAGTCTAGGAGGAGTTATTTAAGGCGTTTCAAGAAGGCTTTGATGACAGGATTATTAACTATTGCCTGATAGTCTCAAGTTTCCAAATACAAAGCTACTTCTGATAAATGTATTAGTACATAAGTCTAGCCTGCCTCTTATGTTTGTAGGTGTAACCGACAATGTGATGAACTCTAACTGTTGAGGGCTGAATGTAGTAACTTGAAAAATAAGTAACTATTTGCATTTTGCAGCATAACACGCAGAAGTAGTATGTTTTCTAGCCTTATCAAATATTTGCAAGCATTCCAAATTCTGAGACCTCAAGTGTCAAGAGTGAGCGACTTGAGGTTCGGTACGAAGGCACCATCCCTAAAGCTTCCTGAGAAGGCCTGGACTTAGAGACGTCCATTAATTCACACGAAAAGCTATGCCAAACAGTAGAGAACGCCAATACTGATGCATTTGCAGTTTTTTTCTTTTTCTTACGTAAGTAGCAGTTGGGGCAAGCATCTAGGTCATTCATAGGGGAACACAGAAAGCAGTGGTTGGAATGCATGAATTAATCTCAGTCACTTGTAATTATGTGGGGCCACATTTCAATTAATGTTTTCTACTCACTTATACCAGCTAAGACAGCATCCAAGGATATGAAAATCAGCTTTCGTTCTGCTGTGATATGACAGTCCAGCTTGAACCGTCATGCCAGGTCCCCTCTGAAAGGGACTAGAATCACCCCAGACCGATATTGGCCTAGTTAGGTCTAGTGAGTGAGCTATAGCTTGATTTATGTAGCACACTGAGCATGGGACCGAGATCTGGGCATACCTGAAGAGGAGGATGGTCCAATCAAAAACAGCATCTAGTGAGTCAATTCACACAGCAACCAATACAGTGTTGCAGCTCTCCAACTGAAGGTGAAAGTCAGGTAGCGCAGATATGTCACTGTTGCACTGAGGTGTGTAGACAATTGAGAATTGCAAACCACGTCCGAATAGGCGATGGGGACGGAAAGGTGTGGGGGCCTTACAAGACACAAGCAAAGAATGAGAAGAGGCAGAATATGATGAGAAGCACATGTAAATACAAGATAAGGCAACAGGTCCCACTGGATGTTGATGATGGAAAGCAATGAGAATCTTATGAAAAGGGTAAAATTGTTCCAAACCAACAACACGTTACCCTGGAAAACGATGCCTGGATAAGTAAACCTTTACCACACCGAATGAGAACAAGTAGAAAAAGAGGAAGTAAGAAAGACAGGATTTCTCTCCGAATATCAAGACTTACCCTCAACACCTCTCCCAAGTGACTTTAATCTGAGGTGTACATAAAGCAAGGGAACTGCAACTAGGCCATTGTGGTGTTGGGGAGAGGGAGGATAAATGCCAAGAATTTCTAGCAGACACAGGAAGTCATACAGGCCAAGCAGTTCTGCGGCACATGTTACACAGGGGAGGAGGTGGTTGAGCTAAGCGAAATATAAATAATCAAGAAGGGGCAAACTCAACAGATGTAATCTTTAAGAATATAGACAGGGCCAGAGGCAGTCTCTCGAAGGAAGTCACACCAACAATTACAATCTGAGAAGACTTTATAATATGGTGGCCCTGGCAACTTACACAAACAAATCACTGGCAATGGCATTCTTCCACTCATGAAAAGTGTTTGACTTACTTAAATGAAGCTATATTTTTTCCAGTTGAACAAAATTTAAAGATGGCGGGGGACAGTAGTAGTTCTCTCTCAATCCAATTGTTCACCATGAAACAAAGGTCTAGCAGGATGGGCCAGAAGAGATCTAATTCTTTAGCTATGTTGATGGACATGAGGAAAGATGGAGTGGGATGCTAGCAAGACTCAGCACTCTGTTAATACTTGACTGGGGCAACGATAATGTTTGACGATGGCATTTGCTCTCTCAGCCACTAGCAAGAAGGACAACACATATTCCTGTTTATACATGTGACAGAACAAAAAACAACCTAGACAGCAGCACGTCAGTATTTTAAGCAAGTGGAAGACGAGCTGAGAACTCCAATTTGGGATGCACTAAACGAGGCAATTACTTTTTTCAATTAGGCAAGAACCCGAACTACATTTCGTAACAACCTTTCTGATGGATATGGCAGCTCCAGCAGAATTTGCATATGAACCTTCCAAGGTACCAGATTAAACAGTTAACATTTTCATTAGTATCAACCCATTGGCACTAAATGATGCTATAATGTGTTGTTTGTGGAGTCATGCACCACGCTAGAAGGGATGCCAAAGGCACTTCTAAGGCTCCACAGAAGGTGTGATATTAAAGCTGGCAATGTTAATTTCTCTGCACATTTATTGCAACCCCAGAGGGTAGAGCGAACAAAAATTAAAAGAAAAAAGAAAGACAACTTCAGAAGGGAAGGGGCTATATATATATATATATATATATATATATATATATATATATATATATATATATATATATATATATGAGCTGTCAAAGCCATCTGAAAGGATGTTATCAAAGGTAACATCCTCCTAATGGATATTGGCTCTTGCAATTCTTTATAACAAGCACAACCCACAATCAGCCTTCTAACCTTTCCACTGCTATATATACCTCTTATATATTTTGTTTTCTGTAATAATCCACTATATTGTAACTCTCGACCTTTGAAACTCTTTTGGTAGTATTTGATAATTTTAAACCATCTGTAATTTCCATGTAACAAAATATTTCTACGGTAAAGTGCTCTAGCTTTGAGTTCTGCCCGGCTGTATGAATTTGCATAAATAAATAATTAACCCAAGTAAATGACAAGCCTGAGGATTCACCCTTATAACTTTAAATGGGGCAAACGCTGAAGTAGTGTGTCCCAAATTGGGAGTGTGCTCCGTCCTGCTTGCCCCAACAGTAGCATCAAGAGACACAGAGGCTCTATCTGCTGCTTAGCAGATTGACTGGCTAGTATCACCTCAAAGAAGAGCTGAGGTACTTGCTTTGCTTCTCACTGAATTCGCATGAATGCACCCTGTGTAGTTTTTAAGTGGCAGTTCATAAGACTGCTTATGCACACAGACACACACTCGTGGGTGTCCGATGCAGATCGACTTCCCAACAAAAGTACCTAAAACGGTGATTACATTATTACACTCTGCTTGGAGTGGCTGAGCGATGGCCTAGTGTCCAATTTGTGAAGATTCACATTGTCCTTGTGATGAGATGAAGAATAAAGGGAAAGCAAAGATATTGCCTGAGCCAAAAGAGATTCAGCGATTAACTATGGCAGAATGACAGGTTTGACCCACATTGTAACTTTTTCCCTGGAATAGGAATCAAATGTTAGGGCAGGAGAGAGAGCTTGAAGCCACCTTACTCTCGCGCTAAATTAACTCTCATAAGGACAGCAACTACAGACAAAAGAAATGCAAGTGTTCAAACAAATAAAGGTTACAAGCAAGTTTACACACAGGAGCCCTAAAATGGACTGGAATAAAGATATGCAAGTCCTTTAAGGGTCTGGCACCCACAAGAACCTTAAACAGAGTACTCACTTCCCCTAACAAAATGCATGCAGAATTAGAGGGAAGAGACCCTTGCACATTTTGAGCCCATTCTCCAATAGGGCTACAGCAAGCTGGAGAATATCCAAAACACTTGCTTATAAGGGTCAACAATGTTATCCTTGCACCAAGAAGTGAATGTGGACTATCGACTTGACTACACCAACATGGCTGATGGGAGTTGACACATGACCTCTGCCAGATGTTTATAACGAGGCAAATCTAGCCTTCAAGTTCAAGACAAACATGTTCAGTCTGTCAATGGATGGATGAAGGCACTGCCCCCAAAATTCAACAACTGGTCTACCTAAAATGGGAAATGACAAAAGGGCTGGTAACGCAAAGAAAGTTATGAACTCACAAATCCCTTGTACAATGTTAAGGCGATGAAGTTCACATTCCCTTTGCGAAATCAGAGTTTGCAGTTGCTAGTCTGAATAAGAGGAAAGAGAGGAAAGGAATTATGAAGCTGAAGTATCAGAAGAGATGCTGATCATCATCATACTGTGTCAAGACTGAACAAAAAAGCTTACACCGACTTTATGCTGGGGTCACAGTAACTGCGGTCAGGCCTGAGTCTTGGTGAAACCAAAAGTCATGTCTGGAATGAAAGTCAGTTGGTGCCCTTGGAAGCTGTATCTGAGAGGTTCTCCAAAAACAATTCTAGTATGACACTCTGAAATATCTGACTCACTCTGGGAAATCCCCAACTGGGACAAAAGAACAAGTTACCTACCTTTGGTAACGCATAAAGTAGAGACTATGTAGCTGCAGATTCCTTACCTCAGAATAATCCCCAGGCATGAGACTGAAACCAGAAGTTTTTTTTAGCAGTACCCTGGCGTGCCTACAGGTGGCATTGTCAGCACCAGTTGAGATGTGTGCTGTACCTACATTGGCCTCACTCCGGCACGCTGACGTCAGTTACTTTTGTGACTTTCTGTGCCACAATGAGAACAGACGGCACAAGTCTTCCAGGAAAACTTCACAAAAACTCCAGTGCTCAGTAATCATGACACCGTATTCTCGTCATTGGTGAAAATATCCAATGGAAAAGGTTATGCCCCACTGGGCAAAAATGTTTTGAATCACCTCAGGATGGAAATGCCATTCACAGTCCACCAGCTAATGTTTCTTCAACTCGTGACTGCCTGCAGCAAACACGCCTTGAGCAGCCAGTTGTTAAGGTACGCTAATACATGTATCCCTGAGCTATGTAGATGGGCTATGACCACCACTATCACTTTTGGGAACACTCAAAGGACTGAGGTGATGCAAAAAGGTAGAACAGCACATTGGACGTGTTCTCACAGCATTATGAACTGAAGGAAGCTTCTGTGGGACTGCAGGACGGGCTTATGAAAACACATGTCCTCAAAGTGCAAGGACGAGATTTAGTTTCCTGGGTCCAGAGAAGTAAGAAGCGGAGCCAGAGACAGCATCTTGAATTTGTCCTTTTGAAAGAAGGCATTCAGAGGTCAAAGGTCTAGGGATGAGTCTGATACCTCCATCCTTACAGAATGTGAGGAAGTTGTGAAAAAATACCCCTTGCCTTTCTCCGCTTCTAGAAACCTCTTGATGGCTCCTTTGGCCGGTAGATGGTTGATTTCCTGTATTCTTGTATAAAAAGTGTGGCATGATCTTGAAAGAGTGGTCCTAATGTCCGGGGATATGTGTAAATAAATGGTAGAGCATAGCCCCATTGAATGATCGTAATACCGACTTATCTAATGTGATGGAAATCCTGTCTCCGTCCCCTTGTTGGTTCTGGAAGGGCACATCAGAGTGGCTTGTTGTTGCTGTAGCAGGGGAGAAAAGGACTGCTGTTGCTGATGTGCGCGGCTATGGCTGCCACCATGGTCTCTAGAACTATGAAATGTCTTGAGTGGTTGGTGCACTGGCTGGGAAGGCATGCTGCCGGAACACTACGCTGGTGCCTATGACATAATGCACATAATCAGTGAAATCAAGGCAGAATGCAGCACATATTTCACAGTGTCATGTTCGACCTAAATGGTTTGTACTAATTTTTCCATGAGGTCCTCAGAGATGACCAGCTGGCAAGATTTAATTGACTATATCAAGCAAAACATGAGTGTACCTTCCCACCAGACAAAACTAGTTATGCACCTTTGGTAACACCCTATCTGGTAGACACTCAACCTAAATGCACATTCCTTACTTAGAATATTTCCCAAGAGTCAGACTGGATTTGGAAGTATTTGAGCAGTACCCCTGTAGGTGGTGGTGTTTGGCTCCACATCGGCTGCACCGACAATGACGTACACAATATATATATCAATAAAATGTGAGGTGCCACAATGAAAACCTGGCCTACGCGTTTCGGCAAAAAGCCTTCGACTGGGCCATTATATATCTATATATATATATATATCCCTGGAAGCTGGGCTCTGTCGGGGTGAGGGGGCAGGACTGGCCTGGAGTAAGACATCCGTAAGGGCTTCGTTGCAGAGAAGTAAAGGTTTTGAAGGGGTAACTCCAGGCTCTGTTTAGACCAGTGGTTCCCAACCTTTTAACTTCTGTGGACCCTCACTTTATCATTACTGGAGTCCAGGGACCACCACAGAATCTTTATTGGAATCCGGGGACCCCCCACTGAGTCATTACAGAAAGCTAGGGACCTAATCTGTTAATAATATTTAATTTTCTAAGCTGTCGCGGACCCCCTGAAGGTGGTTCGTGGACCCCCAGGGGTCCCCGGACCACAGGTTGGGAACCACTGGTTTAGATGTTTGTCTTGACTTCCACTGTGGGTAGCTGAAGGTACAAGACTTCCCTACACACCACCTTAGATAAAGAGGCTCCCTCCTCCGTAGCCACAGTAGGAGGAGACCAAGCCAGTGTCAAGTGAGGTGTCTAACCCACTGGCCTCCACCAGTTCCTCTTACCAGTTGTCCTCATTCTCAACTAGGGGATGCTGGTATCCGTAAGGGACCTCAGACTCCCCCACCCCCCCTTTCCCATTCCACTCCCCTTCCAGAAGCACTGGCTTCAGTAAAGAAGTCATGGTCGGCGCTGGAATGGTGTTGGACAACGCCCATCTGGCTTCATAAAGTGGGAAATGACCATGGGGATGGAGCCACTGTGGTGCATCAGTACTGGAGTAGGCTGTGAGAAATGTCTCAGTCTCGCTGGTGCCTCCGCTCTGGATCCAACAAGGGATCCTTGGGGCTGAGAGTCGACTTGTGCAGAGAGTGTGAAGTTCTCAGAAAGCATACATGAGCAGGCGTAGGTATATTTCCAAATGCAGAAGATTTATGAATTTAGAAAATTAACTCCGGCTACTGGAGGACAACAGCTCCTCAACTGACTGATCATAGCCTCCTTGACCATCAGCATCAGCATTCTCAATAGAATTTTACATAAGAACATTACATACATAAAAAGGGGTATGGTATCTAAAAGAGGGAAGAACGAAAATATATAACAAATAACAAATGTCTGTATGGAATACCACACACCTTCCTTCCCAAAACATGAGGCCCACTCTACCTAATCTTGACCTAATGGATCCAATCACTAGAATTCTATAGAAATTCCAAATGCGACCATCATTCATTCTGGCCACACTCAAACACTTTTGTCACATGGTAAGGAGCACTGAAAAGTACAGAACCATGCAGTTTTCCCAGCAATTTAATGTTAGCACAATCTCCCACATTGACACTTTTAGGTTTGACTGCATTACAATGATCAGTTTTCCTTTTTAGGCATCTGTGCGAGGTTCTCCCTTTACCTCCTCAACACTTTTTCTTGAACGTTCCCACTCTCCCCATCTCCTTTATAATTCTGCACCCAAGGAGGGTTCATGCGTGTATTCGGAATCCGCTTTTTAAATAGAGTAAAATGGACTGACTCCTGTAACTGTATGAGAGTCAACTGTACTCCTCCACCCTCTTCATCACAGCTTATACCCAATCATGACCATTGGATTTAGCGATTTGAATTGTCTCCTTTAGTATCCTGTTAAATCTCTCTACCATCCCATTACTCTCTGGATGATCGAGAGAACACTATTTATGCTTTATACCTCTGTCAAACAAGAATTGTTCTATTTCCCTGGAAGTCAATTGCAATCCATTGTACATAAGTAGGCTTTTTAGATTATCTCCCCTGCTAAACACTTCAGAAAGGAATTTTATCACAGTAGACATGCTAATCTCAGCTTTGACCGAAACATCTGGTTACCTAGATAACATGTCTATGGCAACAATCAGACATCTGTTAACTGTTTGCACTTATAGGACCAACAATGTCAAGACTCAATTCCTCCCAAACTTCACTGGTAATTTCTCTGCAGCTCATGGAAACATTTCTCATTTTCATGGCTTTGTCACTCAAGTTACATTCCACACAATCTCACACACCTTTCTATCATAATATCCATTCCAGGCCACCAATATGTGCTTCCAAGTCTCTCCTTAGCCTTTTGTATCCATTGGTGACCCTTATGACCTTTGTTGACTAACGTCTCATGGACATCTGAGGGGGGAACTAATCAAGTCCCTCGCAGGACCACTCTGTTCACAACAGAAATCTCATTAAACATTTTGACATACGATGAGAACTTTCTGATCCTTACAGTATTATATTCTCACAAAGAGATCCAAGTGTGAATCTGGGAAAGTTCTTCATCCAAGTCTAACTCTTGTAACCACTGCTCCTCAGACACACACCCACGCGTCACACTACATACCTAAATATCGATACTCCACCACAATCACGTTACGTTCCTGATGCCCATTACATAGAGACAGCCTGGAGAGACAGTCCCCTACACAATTTCTATTCCTGGAATGCAAACCACTGAAAATTTAAAATCTTGCAGCCCCACAAGCCATTTACATATCCTAGAAAATGCGCTGTTAAGCCCTTTTTTGTTGTACACCTCTTGCAAGGGTTTGTGATTGGTTTGAACAAGGAATCTCAGACCGCACTCAAATATACAGCAAGGGCTTCATTTTCAACTGTAGAACATCATTCTTCAGACCCTTTTGAGGACCTGGCAGGCAAATGCCATGGTCACCTCATTCCCATTTTGCCTCTGTTTCAATACCACCCCTAGCCCTTTATCACTGGCATCAGTTACTATCATACACGGTCTGCTCGGTATGAAACATTTAAACTTTTGTGCATCAAAGAGAGCTGACTTCAAAACCTGTTTTTCCTGTTGACAATCTTCTGACCACACACACTGCACATTTTTCTTTGGCAGGGACCTTACGGCTAGAGTACGGCAGGCGAAATTGGGCACAAATCTTGAATAATATTCTGCCATTCCTAAAAAGGATTGCAATTCTTCTTTCCTAGTGGGAGGTGGCAATTTTTTAATAGTTTTGACTAAGTCCTCTCTGAGACTCACACCTTCTCCAGAAATATCATGACCCAAATAAGTTATCTTCAAAAGATAAACAAAAACCAACATTTACTGAGACGTGGTGCGATACCTTTCTGCTCAAAAACGCTCAAGAATTCTCTGACTGTATTGTTGTGTTGTTCCAAATTTTCACAAAAAAAATTAACACATCATCCTGAAAACACTTCACATTTCTTACAGATATGAATAGTTCGGACATGAGCCTCAACACTGAGGCTGCCGAACAAAGACCAAGTGGCGTCCTATTGAACCTGTATACCCAAAATGGTGTAAGGCTGTAAAAGACTCTAAATCTTATGTTAAATGATCCTGGTGATAGGCAGATGTCAAGTCCAGGGTGAGAAAAAACTTGGCATCGCCTATCATTGTTACAATTTCTATGATGTTAGGTAACAGAAATCTGTCTTCCGCCACTTCCTTATTAAGAGTTCTGAGATTGATGCATAAGCGTATCTCACCTGAAGGTTTGGTTGCCACTCCAACTGGAGCCACCCATCTGGCTGCCTTTACAGGTTCAAGTATGCCCTCATCATTAATTATGTCTAATTCTGACATATCGTGTAAACCTAGAGGACTATTCCTTGCCTTGAAGCAATGGGAATAGCATTGTTCTTAAACTCAATGCAGTGTGAGTAGCCTTTAACGGATCCCACTTTGTCAGAAAAAACACTCTCAGAAATTCTCTGGAAAATTCAAAAGCCAAGGCATCAATCTTTTTAACTTGTACCAAAGGGTCAAGACTGGGATCAAGAAATATTCCTAAGAGCTTCTGATGTGGCCATCTCAATATGGTGTCACCAACCAATGGGGCCTTTACTTTTCCCATGGTGTGGTTCCCATTACACTTAAAATGAGCCATAAAATACCCCACCAACTCTATTGGCTTTCCTCCATAACTGTGTGGAGTGACATCGGGATCAATGAGTTCAACTTTTCCCTTAAAAAAAGTAGAGAAATCACCATCAGAAATAAGAGAGCTTTGCCCCAGAACTAATCCCATTTACAGTTACATCGGCAGGGTAGTTGCAGTTCACACTAGTGACACATTTTACATCATTGACCACCTGAAGAACAAAAATCACCTTTGTCTGTATCACCTCCATTGATTTTCTCTTTGTATGTGACAGCCTTACAACACTTTGCAAAATGCCCCTTTTTCTTGCATGATCTTCAAACAACTCTCAATGTAGGACACTCTTTACTGTTCGCAAAGTAATTCAGGTTTCCACATCTAAAAGAGGTTGTTTCAGATCTGGTGGCACTCGTTTTTATCTGACCAAAAGTGTGTACCAACGGCACACAGTCTTTAGATTGTTTTCAAATCACATATACATTGTAAAGAAAGCATTATTTGTTTTGATATAGTTAACACTTCAGTTAACGAGGGGTCATTCCTGGACCCCAATTCTTCCTTAACTATCATTATTGCATTACAACATAAATTGGTCACAGATTTGTTTCCTCCGTATTATCCCAGTTACAAACTCTTCAACCGTTTCATCTTCTTCTTGTTTCCTTTTCCCAAAGTAAAACCTTTGTAGGATAACAGATACCTTGAGAAGGAAATGCAAATCGAGTTTTTTAACAGCTGATTCAAACTCATTTAGATTGTCACCATCCCCTTCACCAAATAAATTTGGTAAATTTTCATATATGTCCTGACCCTCAGCACCTAAACAATGACTAAGCATGGATGTTTTTCTTTTAGCTGAGAGGTTAGGACTACACAACTGAAGGTAATTAGAAAATATAGGGATGTGGAATTCCTATCACCCGACGCCCAGGAAATATTGTTTGGGGTCAAGGGCAACAAGTTTTCATGCTTATTTTGTCCTTGGGACAAGTAGGCCCAACCGCCTTCAGCACAAACCCTTTGGCTGCTAATTTACAAAGAAGGGAACTGTCTGTAGTTAATATGTGTGCCCATATGTTAATGCTCTTCGAACTAGTATTTATGGTTCATGAATTAAAAGCCTTCATTATTAGGGTGAATGCTCTAAAGAAATATTTTAAGGTCACTGCATTACTGACAGTTGTTCCAGTGCAAAAAAAATGGTTAAACTTTTCAAACGTGTGTACACTATCAAGCTGAGAATAATGCTCCCAGAATGCTCTCTGATCAGATGTACATGTCTGCAAAAGCTTGTAAGCAAGAGTGAGGATTCTTTGTTTTCAAAATAAAATGTTCAGAAAAACGTACAAGTAGGAAAAAAACATTTCACTATTATGAAATGTGAGGTTCCATTCTTTCAAACGTCATTTAGAAAAACGTGTTGATGCATGCTAGTATTTCCAAAAAATATTCCTAATGGAAAATTAGTGTAACCATTTTCAACAAGATTATGGGAAGCATCAAAATAAACAAGCACTGGCAAAGCCAACCGATCCTACATTTTTGGTGAGTCTTTTAGTTTCGTCAATGCATGTTTTTTTTATATAGCTTTTGAAACACTGTTGTGGGAGCTGCCAGGCCCTCACCATTGTAACACATACTGGCAAAAAGAAAAAAAACTGTTTTTGGTCTCAAAAAGCAAACATTGCCACCAGTAGCGAGCAAAAGCCCTGCAGCCCCCCTCCACGGAGCCCCCTCCGCACAGTACCTGCCCTGAGTGACTCTAGAGGGGGGCTCCAGGTTCTTTGCAGGGGGGCCCCCCTCCAGGTTAGTCACGCCACTAATTGCCACAGTGGTTCCTAGCACTGAACAAAATTACTTGATGTGTGCCTATATGCTCCTTGTGGAAGAGCAGAATGCAATCACTCACAGTAAAGCCACCCGATAGATAGAGAAAGAAGTAGAAGTTTAATAAAAACAAAATGTCTTTGTTAACACCAGAACTAATAGGGGACCCAATTCTTTAAAAAGGTCACAAAAGTGCACACATGATCTAACTCTTTAAAGTATTGACTTTTATGAATTCACACGAACTTACAGAAGTAGAAAATAGTTGTGAACTGTATTTTAGCACAAGCAAATATGCATATGCAGATTTGCTCGTGTGAAAATCTATTGAGTGTTTACAAGTGCATTTTCCCTCCAACCACATTTTTCCCCAACCCTGGAAGAACGTCTACTTCTGCCCTTGTCAGGAGTAAATTTCCAACCTTTCTCATTATGGTAAAAGAGTAGAGAAGAGCTGGTGAAAACCATTAAAACATGTAAGTTAGTAGGTCTGCAGACTCAAAGGCATTTCCAGCCCTGGAATTATAGCTTACTGCTTCCTCCAGTCCCCAGTATGTAGATCTGCGGAAAGGTGGCAAATAAGGAAATTGCTATAGCAGAGATTAAAACTGCAAGAATTCAAGCCCTACTATAGTGGCAGCGCTGGAATAATCAGAGAGGCTATTATCAGAGCTCTTATATAAGGAGATTGCTGCTATAATGTTTCGCTGCACCACATGGCACCAATGGGACAAGTAGATTTTTTTACTGGACAGGTAGGTTTGAGAAGCAACCTGTCCCATGGACAAGTAGATGTTTTATTAAATTCCACACCCCTGAAAATACCCTTTGCCATTTAGACCAGATGAGAGGCAGGTTGCCAGGTGTAGATAGGAAGAAAGGTAGTGGAATGATATGTTGCATGGTGCGAGACGGAGAGCAAAAAAACAGCAAGAAGAAAAAAGAAAAGTAATAAAAAAATAAACAAAATGATAAGAGTAAGATGATAGGCTATACAATGGAGAGGAGAACATGCTAGCTGAAAGGATAATAAACTTGCATAAAAGAAATATAAAGGTAATATGAGAGAGCAAAAAAATATTAAAATAAGGATACATTTCTCTGGTACACAAAAATGTACCCAAAAAAACCTAAGGATTTTTATTTATTTTTAAGTTAAAGCAATGCAAACTTCTAGCATTAGAGTACAATGAAATCTGAGGAACTCCTTTTCCTTTGTTGATGACTGGTGGCATGAGAAGAAGTCCTTTCTCTATTAAGCTGGGGGCAGAGCCAGTGCAGGAATTGTCACCTTAAAGTAGAAGAATGAAACTGGTAGACTGGTGAAAACAGCGAGAAATCCTGTATTTTAGAGTGCTGGAAGAAGCGTGCTGGTGAATACTCCAATCCACAGAGGATTAC
This sequence comes from Pleurodeles waltl, assembly GCF_031143425.1. NCBI lineage: Eukaryota > Metazoa > Chordata > Amphibia > Caudata > Salamandridae > Pleurodeles > Pleurodeles waltl. The sequence goes on from NC_090449.1 coordinate 140,101,252, forward strand.
AGGGCTTAGTGAGATTGCTGACTCAACTATAAATGGAGCCAATTGCTCGAGGTGCTGTGTGTGCATAAGTCAAGCAACATTTTGAAACAGGCTCAAGAGGCCGTGCGCAGACGAGACAGTCTTTTGCACGAGCCGGAGACATTGAGGCAGGAAGTGGAGTCAGAGGATGATTAAATAGGCTCGTAGGGACTCGCATGCACAATGCAATCTTCTGCAAAAGCCAGACATTTAGCGGCTCGAAGTAGGGCTAGAAATTAATAAAATACAGAAAACAAAAACATTTTTACAGCATAAATAAAAATACGCGCGCACATATATAAGTTAAAGTGATCCATGCCCATAAAGTCTAATAAATGCTGTAAAACAGGAACGTTGCAGGGCGAGTAAAAGTTGCAAGTAGAGAAATTACCAGGAACGTAGTGTGTTGGGTACACTGCGCAAAGTAAATATCAAGGATGGCAAGCAAATACCTTGATAAAAATGTCTGTTAAAAACGCTTGGCTTTACTGTCCATATATTAAACAGAGCAGTCTTGAAGATTCCCCTTGCATGGGTAACGTGCCGACTGCTGCCACTGTGAAGTTCTCAGCAAGCATACTCAAGCAGGCATGGGTATATTTCTAATTGTAGAAGATTTATGTAGACAGAAAAAACTACAGCCACTGCAGGACAACAACTCCATAGTCTCCTTGAACATCAACATTCTCAATAGAATTGTACATAAAAACATTGTGATGTTATCACAAACAGGGAAGAACCAACCAACCAACTGCCTGTATGGAATACCAGAGCGCCAACCACAGGCGAGTGTGGGCCACTTCCGAGCACGTGGAACCCCAAGACGCTTCTCTGGGAGGCTGGCTCTCTTTATAGTGTACGAAAATGACCAGCACTGTGCAGAGTCTCCAAGCAACCCCACCTTGGTATCCAGAGGTAAAAAGCAAATCACCTAATGCTCTTTTTGTGGTAGTGTGGGCGAGCAGTTAGGCGTATCTTGGAGATGTGCTAAGCATTTGTTTTACTCACAGTATCAATAAATGTGGACACAAAGTCTGAAGAATAACTTGAGACAAATTTACAAAAATATTTCAGATTTTTATAAAATGTTCAAGACCAAGATCATCAATAAACGGTAAGTACTTCTTTTGTCATGATTTTTCAAAATTGAGAAAATATATGCTTTTTGTGCATAATGACACCATAGGAATGAAAGGGAAAAACTTTAAAATTACATATAAAATCAGGCAATGCTCTCACAAGTGTCACCTTCTATTTTTAGGTTGAGGTCGTCGAGATGTCCTGTTGGCCAGCCGGAGAAGTTCGGTCAGTTCCCAGTTCAAGTGGGAGCAGCAGCTGAAAGTCTTGGCGCTGGTGCAAAACTGAGAAGCGGATCACATGGAAACACACTGCACAGATGGACTTAAGGTAAGTCCAATGGGTCACTTTGGAGTGTATAGGTCGCAAGGTGTTAGGGACCCCTAGAGCACAGCTGGTTTTCTGATGCAGGGGCCAGAGAGGCTGGGTGCAGTACAGATAGGTCAGCCAGGAGTTGAGCGTCATGGAGTCCTTGGAGCCAGGAGCAGGTCACTTAGAGGGTGGATTGCAGGCCAGCAGAGCCACTCAGGGGTGGTGATTCTTGTGTGTCCTGAAGTCCCTCAACTGGTGCTTGCTTCTGGGCTACTGAGAGTCCAGATTGGACTTTACTTCTGGGTGTCCGACGTTGGGGGTCCAGTACCCCCAGGCAATGGGACATCTCAAGCCCTGAAAGTCGTAGTGCCACCAAACTTGGCACCCTGGTAGGTTTTGTCCTTTGGGTGGGTCGTGTGGATTTTGGTCTGGCTGCTGGGTCCAGTTCGTTGGTCTGCAGCTAGTCAGTAAACTGGACTTCACTGGTTCCTTGCTTGAGGGTTTGCAGAGAATAAGACCTTCATTCTGAGGGAGGTTCTTGGTGATTTCCAGAAGGCTGGAGGTGTTCTAGTTTTTTATTTTTTATTTTTTTAAAGAGTCCTTCAAGTTTCCAGGTGACACCTCAGCAGCAATTGTCGTGTCCCAGGAGCAGCAAGCAGGTTTTGGTGCCTTTTGCTTCTTGCAGCAGGACTTCTGTTCTTGCGCCTTGGGTCTTCTTTGTTCCTGGTCTTCTTGTGTCCATCGAATCTGATCTGAAGGTCTAAGGATGCCCACTAAATACTACATCTAGTGGGCATTAAGTGGGGAGTACCTGGTAGTGTCCAAAGGGCGATCTACCTTAGGGTGGCTACACCCATTAAGTAACCACTTTCTGTGGAAAGGGGTCACATCCCTAACCCTGATTGGTTACTTGCCCACCATCCCAGATGGAGGAAAATGAAATGGAGTGTTCACCTTGCCTGCCACATCTGAGGGTTGGTACAGGCTGGGGGTGGCCACTCCTCCTATTCTGGCTAAGATTTCTCACAGGTTATTTTACTCAAAGTGAGGGGGAAAACCGTTGGGCAGCCACCTGCTGCTTGCAGCAGAGGCAGATTTCAAAGGCAGTAAAACCTCTGAAGCTGACCGCTGGTGCAGGGTGCCTGCCTGGGGGAGGAGGTGTAAAACCTCCACCTAGGAAAGGCTTTGTTTTCTGGCTCCTGAGAGCAGATGCTTTCATCCCAGGAGTCCAGACTTCTGTCTGGTGGTGGCAGGCTGGCTGAGACCAGTCAGCAACCATGCCAGGGCTGTTAGATTTTGCCGGGGGCACCTCTAAGTTGCACTCTGGGTACACTTTATAATAAATCCAACACGCATCAAGGTGGGTTTATTATTCTGAGTTGTTTGATACCAAACAACCCAGTATTCAGAGAGGCCACAATGTAGCTGGGGAACTCGTTATAACCACAGTCCATCACAAGTATTTGCTATGGCTTCCCTTAACACTTACTATGTCTTAAGGTATTCCAAAGACACAGTAAGAGGATATTGGCTCATGCACACATATGCCCTCACATGTACTATACGGCACCCTGCCTTAGTGCTGGGAGGCCTGCCAGAGGGGTGACTTACCTATATTGCATGCAGTGTTAGTGGACATTGCACTCTTGGTAAGTGCCATGTTGAGTGGCGCAATTGGTGCTGCAGCTCTGGGGGGAGCCCTCTTCAGTACCCATGCCGTAGGTACCAGGGGTACCATTTAATAGGGACCTACACGGGTGGCTGAAGTGCCAAACATAGTACATTATTGAGAAAAGAGATCAGGTCCTTTGAACCTGTTTAGCAGGGGTTCAGGGCACTTACAGTTTGAAACCACGTTAGTTTAGAGGCAAAAATTGGGGGGCTACCATGTTGAAATAGGCCCTTTTTCACAGCTTCAGAGGGGCAGGCCACCCAAATATGGGGTGCATGCCCTCTCAATATTCCTTGACCTGGCCAGGGGGCGTTCCAGCTAAGTCCGGGAAGAGTGGAGCCACCCTGAGTCCTGCTCCGTTGATGAATGAGGCCTAGAGTGCCCATCTTGTCAGAGAACTTTGACGAGTGCGTCAAAGTTGAAGATCTCTTTGACTTCTTGTGAATGTGGGACTTCCCCGACAACTTAGAGTGTGACAACGATCACCGGGTGCGGCTCTGCGAACTGTCCCAAAATGCTCACAAATAGTCCTGTGACCTTCCCCGTGACTCAGATCTTGAGCGTTGCGGGGTCGTCTTACATCAGGCTTTGAGGAGATTGGGCAATTGCTCCCTCAGCACATTTGTGTGTATGGCAAGGCAGTCCTTCCAAGCCTTGGTCACCATAAACCCACCAAGTGTGGGACTGTCACAGATATCTGCCTGCGAGAGGCACTACATGATTTGAAACCAGTCAGTTACTTAGAGGACATCCGGTCACAGCAGGAAAGAAAATCTCTCAAAAAAGTGCTGACAAAAACTTGAGGAAAAAGCCAGTCAAAAAACGACTGATGGCAGCGCTGACCGGACCAGCGTCCTCTGGCATGAAAAGGAAAGCACTGACGTCAGAGCACTGGCGTGGTGTAAATATAGGTACCGCGCATAACAGTTCCAGTTTGGACCCTGCAAAACAACGCTACCTACTGGCAGGCAGGGGTACTGCTCAAAAACATACTGATGCAGTCTAACTCCTGGAGAATATTCTAAGGTAGGAAATATGTGGCTAGAAGTCTCTATCACATAAATCCATTTGGGAACATCTTTTTCCCAAAACTTGTCAATGTGCATAAATTACCTCTCCTGAGAATTGGTAGGAAAGGCATTAGGATTCACCTTTCTGGTAAAAGCCTGTGCCATAGTACCACTACAATTCCTGGCTTTAGATGCTACACGAGGAATGTTGGTTTATCTAGGGCCAATCTGCGTTATTTTACAACAGGCCAACTGACTGGAATGGCCAAGCATGGTTTCATTCCAAGCAGCTACAAGAATGCCCATGAACACCTCACTGAAGGGCAATAGGGTATCAGTAGAAGCAATATAAATAGGAGGACTTCTGTTAGTAAATCCAATTTAGTTTCTACAATAGACAGCAATAGGTGGAGGACTTTTGCTACTCTGCGTACCACAAAAAAAAAAAAGAAGGCACAGTTACGGTCAATCATAGCTGGCTGCATCTTACTGATGTTGTGTTAATACACAGCTCTGGCGTGGATCAATGTTGGTTCGGGGTTAGAGACTGGCGCAGGCACCGGGTGAGGTACAGATGTCAGCAGAGTCAGCAGTGGTGTTGGTTCAGAAGGGACTGGCATGGACCCTGGGGCCTGAATGGATGTTAGGTTTGGAATCAGTATGGGGCTGGTGATGAGTCTCACGGAGACAGTCTGAGCCAGGAAAGAGCCCGCTGTCAAAAATGCGACTGGAGGCTCCTAAGGCTCCATGGGTCCGAGAGACCCTCAAGAAAGAGCCAGCAGTGACTTAATTTGCAGCAAAGCCTCCTTTAACGTCTCTATCCGCTGATGGGTTGGAGATGGCCCAGGGCATGTGTGGTACATTAGGATCAACTACTGTGTAATAGGCTTGCAGCCAGTGGATGCCAGAGGTGAAGGTCCCTTTGTGTGATGTCTGCACAACGTTTTGTGTGACTGAGTGGAAGGAGGGTGGGGACAGTGTTGAATCCCTGTTGGTCTTCTTTTACTTGAGATGCACTTTGGATTTTGGCTTACCTGTGGGCCTCAAGCGGAACCAAGATTTATCTTGGGACTAACCTTGCAAGGGGAACAGGCCCTGCAACTTGGAATGGAATCGCAGTTTCCAATGCAAACTCTTCTTATACTCAGTGTTTTATAGACTTGCTTCCTGCTCTCTGATTGGCTTTGGCTACATCAGGGCAAATCATTTTATATGAAGAGTTGTTTGTGACTGGAGCCAAAGCACAATAGACCTATGTCATAGGGGTCTGTAACCAACATTTGCATCACACAGTCACTGCAAGTTCTGATCCTGTTGTTTTGGGGTCGGAGATGTTTCCTAGCACAATAAAAACTTAAGCCTTAGAAGACCAACAAGTTGGGTATGAAGTTCCTTATCTGTGTAGAATGTCCAGGAAAAACAAGAAACTGGTATTAATATGCAGGAGTTCACCTAAATGGAGTGCCGCACTGCCACTTCTGGGGGTGCGAGGTTGCAGAGGAGTCATGTAGGGCCCCCCCTGGTAGCATGCGGATGCAATTTCTTGACATTCGCCAGCTCCGTTCTGCCACCTGACAATATTTTAAAAGGTGAGAAACTGGCAGTAAGAAGTATTCATTCGAAACAAGAGTTATGGTATGCCAAAGCTTAAATGATTTAAGGGGTAGAGTGCTCAGTGAAATGGAAAAGGTACTAGAAAATATTTCAGTAGAACTCTTGCTATGCTTGTTGGCAATAGCCCTGGAGACACATCTTACTAGATACGAGAAAAACTCCTAAATAAATGGGGATAAACCTGAGAAGAGACTTCGGTCAAATGCTATGAATTTGAGACCCAAAGTTTAATGAGATACTTGAGGTATATTTTAGTATCATTTTTTATAAAATAAATAAAAACATATGTAAAAAAGGAAATTTGTTGGAACCTATGGAACATGCATGTCTGTATATCTAAAATTAGTGGGTCTGCTCTCTTTAAAAGTTAAACACTTACAGAAAATTATCACAATGTTACATTATGTGATTTTGAGTAACTTTGTTTACACAAATGAGATTTGTGCATTAAAAAAAAGTAACGTGAGATACTAGCAGAAGCATGGTTTGTACAGAAAATGTTCGCCAAGTAACATTTCTACTTTAACTAGAATCTTATTGGTATTGCATAAGACTTAATAGAAAGTGCCTACACAGATAAAAACACAGTTTGGTCCAAAAGTGTAATTTTGGACAATTAATAATTTTCAAAACTTTTGTGGGAAAAAAATATGCGCAACTTCACATACACCTGTAGTTCAGAGTAAGAAAGAGTCACTAAGTACCAGTTCTACCGTGATGTTAGAAGCCTTTATTCTGATGGCAGAGGCGCTATAAAGAGTGTGTATTAGGTTAACGGGAGACCCCCACAAGATGAGTTAGACAGTTACAAGGATTATGTTCTCCGCTCACATTCTCAACTCACACACTTCAGGGATAGGACAAGCTGTTCTAGCAGTACATTCCTCACGGCTGATATTCAGAAGCAGCACCAGGCTTATCAACGTCTGGCCGTTAGGAAACAATTCAGAATGTTTTTCAGCTCTTGTTGCAACTTTGCAATCTTGTATTTTACTTAACATTAGCATGTTTATGTACCATTCTGTTACTCTCTCCCCTCTGGGAATGAAGCATGTGGGTCCCCAGTGCACGGTGTGCATTATGAAAGAGTCCCGGAGGTAGCTGTGGAAGTACCAAACTATGGTGAACTGCATAGAGAGCTAAAACACTTCCAATCCAAGTGTAATGCTAGTGGACACAGAAGAAGCAACCTCTCCACTACTGAAGCCAGCATCCCACCACAGAAGTGAAACAGGGGAGGGTTGCAACTTGCAGGAAAACTTGAATGACAGACTGAACATCCATCTACCACTATTTTCACCTTCACACTTGGTCACTAGGCCCCGAAGGTGCAAGCAGCAGGACTGCCTCCAGGCTGTGCACATATTACCCTCCATTGGGTAAGCAGTTTGAAAAATCTGATGGAACCAGCTAAATTCTGAGACTCATCAGCACAAAAGTCACCTACTACCCCCCTCAACGGCTTGTGCATCTTTTATTGCCCCCCCTCCCCGCAGTGTCAGGTCTGCCTACTGAAACAAACATTAGCACACATTTTCGGCTCATGTGTAGTGGTAAAGCTTCAGAGTGCAATAATACTGTGCTTTTTATGTGGTTATTTTACATTTACTGTAAAGAAATACCATATCCACATTACAGGCTACATCATGCATCTTTAAGAAAGACGCATGCGTTCTAAAGACAATAATGCACAGATCGCTCTGAACTGCAAACTCTTGCTCATATGGCAGGTTACAGTCATGTACACAAACACGCTAACGCGACCCCCTCTATTAATGTCCTAGAGAAAGGGGCATTGGTAAAGTGTGCAATGTTTTTCTTTACCAAGCGTAATGCTAAAACACTGGGCTGCCGTCTGCTTTTTCTGTTCAAATATTGGCAGCATGACTCACTTTTTTCAACCTAGGGGTTGTCTTTATGTAACTTTTCCTTAACAGTTAGGTTTGCATGAAAAGTAGAGCGTAAAAGTTTTCAGCGACCCTTTCAAAAGATGCACACGTAAGACCCCCCCAGTTGGAATCCTAACAAAGGATAACAGGTAAGGATACACGCCAAGTTTTGTCATACAAGTGATTACAAGCCACAGAATGCTCCTATTCCCTTACCCTACTCCTACACGCCCCAATGAGGTACTTACATTGTAACTCGGTACTTAATGTCATCTTTTTCAGCCAACTGCTCACAAGTAAAATCTTCATGCTCTTTCCAGGGCCACTGACATTTCCTGCAGGTTTCCTGACAATGAAAATAAAGCAAAGATTAAGAGAATGAGAAGAGGCGGTCATGACTTAAGTCACATATCAATATCTTTTACCAGGTGAATGCAAGTGTGAAGATTTGTAAAGAACCTTCTAAGGAAGGGTCTAGGCACTCTCCGAAGAGGAATCTATGTGAGATATTTGCCTAACGCCAGTAGCTCAGTTTTACTTCCCAGATCTCAAACAGCGACCCATTGATGGACTCAAGAGTCTGCATGTCAATCTTAAACTCTGAGGAGTTTCCAGTACAAGATCTGAGACCAACACTCTCTGTTCCCGACAAGACACACAAGATGAGGAGAACAAACTGCAAAATGGCCACACAGTGCAGTTCATTGAACACAGCTGTCCGGCTCACTATGAAGATCTACGCTAATGATTTCAGTATTATGGTTGTACACTCACACTGTAACTATGTGCTGCTACTGAATTGGTGGAGGGTTAAACCTTAAGAATGCACCTGTTTAGACTACCATAAATATTAAAACTCGGTGAACTATATTATCGCCCAATATCTATGGCTATACCTGTGCACAAATCACTGCACCTGCCACCAAAGGGGCAATCCTGAAAGGATTACATACAAAAAGATATGGATAGTGCACCACTGCTCAATGTCAGTAAAGTCCAGTAACACAACGTTGCCTTTTAAACATCTTCATTTTTTATTATTGCTTTTTCTTGAACAAACGAGCAATCAGCCAACGCGTTTCGTCCTACACAAAAGGACTTCTTCAGGGCTTATATTTGCATGGTCTTTAAATTGATTGTCTTTCCATATTATTGGAATTAAATGTCCAACCTATTATTACCCATAAAGTAAGGGATCAACCATGTCCGTCCCGGTCGGCAAAGGAAGTAAAAGAACACAGCTGTCCGGCTCACTATGAAGATCTACGCTAATGATTTCAGTATTATGGTTGTACACTCACACTGTAACTCTGTGTTCAGTGCATTAGGGAAGGTGTGCTGTATCAGGAAACTTAACTTAGTAAAGTGGCAGCAACTTATGCACTGAAACATTCCCTAGAGCACGGTATCAACGCTTGTGTTTCTATTTTCGTCTTTTAGATGGTTTGCAGCATTTCACAGACTTCATCTAGTAATGCAATGGCAAGCAGTTGGCATAAAACTGGCACTAATAAACCACTATTTCGTCTCACTGAACAACGTGCTAATGATGAAAACTAAACTAAAACTCTATCTGGTAGGATTTTTCAAGTTATACTATGACTAAGGAGAGGATAGGAGTGACAAATATAAAGGGTATTCGGTACCTATAAAGTGATTCACGGAAGTGATGCATGTTTTTTGGATGAGTGCCAAAATGTTGCCTCTTATATTTTTTCCTTCTTTGTATTTATATTTGAGGCAGTAAAACACGGATATAAAGGTAAGACATACTCCAAGGGAAAGCAATCCCTTCCTGCCAATGACGACTCACCCACTCGCTGCAAAACACACAGAGGAGCAGTTTAAGCAAGGTTGTGTTTTGAGCAGTTGTGTTTACGCAGTAACAAAATATGTGTATTATTTGAAATAAATGTGTTTTTTGGTGAAGAAGAAACACCATTTAGCATGAACTTTCAACAAGTTTATTTGCGGAACTTGCACATCTGAACAGAACTTCATGTTGCTTCGGTATATTATGCGCACATACGCTCAAACAAAAAAAACAAGCATTGGTAAAGCCAATAGGCCTGCCTACGCAAGGGCTATAGGTTTTGTCAATGTATTTTACCCATGTTGTACATCATTGTGGCTGCTGTGCAGCATGGCTGTGAAAGTAAGGAAAAAAGCGCTAGCCGTGTCCAGTGCTTTTTTTCTGGCGAGAGCAGCTAAGTAACAACGCAGGAGAGGGGAGTGGCAAGCAACAACAGGGGAGGAAGGACAGGGAGCATGGTAAGCAACAATGTGATGGGGCAGTGGAGTACAGGACGAGCAACAGTTTGGGTGTGGGTGACATGGAATGCAGCGACGGAGCAACCAACAGAGCAGGAGGGGTGTAGACAAGCAGCAAATCAGTTGGAGCAGGAGTGACAGGGTAAGCAAAACAGTAAGAGGGGGGCGGGAGGGACCAGGGAAGCAACAAAGAAGGAGGAGGGCATGAGGGAAGGGGCAAGCAATAAAACGGGAGGAGTGGGAAGGAGGGCAAGCAACATAGCAGGAGGAAAGGGGGCAAGCAACAGAGCATAAGCGAGGGACGGGGAAAGCAACAAAGCGGGAGGGAAATGGGTGAGATGGGGCAAGCAACAAAGCAGGAAGAAAGGAGGAGGACAGAGCAAGCAACAACGCCGGAGGGGGAGGTAGAAGGAATGGGAGCCCGCAACAAGGGGGGATGGTGGACAGGACAGATCAAACCACATTGAAAGAGGGACGGGGCATTCAAAAACAGGGAAAACAACAACACAAGAGGGCCAGGTGCAAGTAAAAGGGGAAAAAGTACCTCAGAAAGCACTAGTGGAAAGACCTACACTAGACAAGGAAGCAGTACTTTAGCCATTCATTATGGGAGCAACTAACACATGAAGAGGAAGGTGACACATGCTACCAGAGGAGAACAAGTTACTTACCTTTGGTAAAGGCTTAGCTGGCAGAGACTCTATCTAGCCACAGATTTCCTACCTTAGAATTACACCCAGGCATAAGACTCATTTTTTCGTGAGCAGTACACCTGCGTGCCGGTAGGTGGCATAGTTTGGCTCTACATGGCGTTAGCATCATCTGCGCTGTAAGTGCACTGTCCATATAGGTGCCACCCCAGCATGCCCATTGGCAGAAGGTCGAAGCCTTCGGAGGAAGTTCAAAAGCTGTCGACTGTCACCACTCAATCTCCACACATGAAGGCAGAGCACTGACAGGTTCAGTGGAGAACCTTCCCTTATTGCTGCAACGGAAGATCCCCCTGAAGAGGCAGCCTGATCAGAGGACTGATAGCCATGCTTAATAGCTCAGGATACTAAACTCTTGGAGCCCAGTCTGAAACTCAAGTATGGCTGGGCCTGGTCATTCCTGATCTTCTTGAGAACTCTGTGCAGGAGTGGTGTTGGTAGAAAGGGGTACAGGAGGTCTGACCCCCCCACTCAAGATGAACAGTCTCCGATTGAGAGCAGCCTTGGAAAGTCCAGCGAGCAGAACTACTGACATTGAGCATTCTTTGAGGTGGACAACAGTTCTAACCAAGGTTAGTTCCACTGCTGAATGAGACCTTGCACCACCTTCGGATGGAGATGCTATTTGTGATATGCTACGCATTTTCAGCAGAGTTTGTCCGCCCTAGCATTCAAAGAGCCTGCCTGGTGTTGAACTACTAGGGATATGCCCTGATATTTCAGCCACATCCAGAGGCTTGACAGAGGGTCCACGATCCAACCCACCCTGTTTGTTGAGGTACCACCTGGCAGTGGTGTTGTCCGTGAACACTACACTCACCTTTCCTTGGAGGGCAGAAAGGATTTCAAAGCCAAACAGATCGCCTGTAGCTTCAGTAGGTTGATGTGGAGTGCAGATTCCGCTAGAAATCAGAGGTCTCTGATCTCCACCTCTCCTAGGTGGACATCCCAACCTAGAAATTATGCATCTGTCAAAAATGTCAGAGCTGGTTGGAGGAAAGAAGAGGGGTCTGCTGCAGACCTAATCGCCATTTGTAAACCATCACTACAGACCTTGTGCAGCTCCATCCGAGAACTGGAACATGTCAGAGAGATTCCTCTTATGTTGGCCCACTGGGACTTCCGATCCCACTCCGGAGCCTGCAGGAGGCCAAGAGGCCCAGCAGCCTTAGGGTCAGTCTCACCGTAATCCAGGATAGAGGCTGAAACACTTGTATCATGAATTTCCTGAATTTGCAGTTCTGAAGGATAAGCCCGAAATTGCACCATGTCCAGTAAAACTCCCATGAAAGGGAGCATCTGAGAAGGAGTCTGGTGTGACATCGGCACGTTGATAGTGAGCACCAGTGAGTGGAGGAGGTCCACCGTAGTCTGGAGGTGGGAGACGATTGCCTGGGACGAGCCTCCATTCAACAGTCAGTCAAGATAGGGAAAGACAGGAACCCTGATCTCCACAAGTGAGCTGCAACCACCACCATCTCCTTGGTGACCCCCTGAGGGGTGCTGGAAAGGCAAAACAGGAGCATGGTGAACTGAAAGTGTTCATGGCCCACTTATGGACGTCAATTCACCAAAATGCCAGGATTAGCGGAAGTGACATCACACGCCCCTTTGATCTCCACTTACATTCACACATACTTACACATACACACAAATTCTCACTTACATACATGCTCTCGCACAAAACCACACTCTCACTAACATCCACAACATACATTTAAAAGCATTTTTACTTACCTCACCTGCCATGGAAGGGTATACTCCATTTTTATTATACTAATAGTGAATAATAAAATATTATTATTTATTCTTAGTATATTAAAAAATGAACAGAAAAAGAGTGGAGCTCCAACGGATGTCCACAAGGACGAGCTGCCTCTGTGTTCCTGGTACTGAATTTGCCACCTCTGGGGCCAGGGGTTGCAAAGTCAGTGAAAGGGGTAGCAAAGGACAAGCCAGGGGTCACAGCTGCTACCCCTGGCGACCCCTAAATTACGTCCATGGGCCCACTGTGAACCAAAAGTAGCATCTGTGGGCAGGCAGAACCGGAATGTGGAAATATGCATCCTGCAAGTCCAATGCCACCATCCTGTCTCCCGGGTCCAGGGCAGACAGGACATGAGCTAGGGTGAGCATTTTAAATTTCTCCTTTTTCAGAAAGTAGTTGAGAGGTTGCAGGTTTGATAGGACAAAGGTCTCTGTCCTTTTTGGGTACCAGAAAGTAGAGGGAATAGCAACCATGACCTACATCTGGCCTTGGCTCCCTCTTTATGACTCCTTTGACCAAAGAGCCACCACTTCCTAGTAGCATGAGGAGAGATGATCATCTGTCAGCTTGTCGCAAGAGGGTCACATGGGTGGAGAGGAAGTCAAACAAGCGGGAAGGAGTAACCCCTTCGGACAATCCAGAGAAACCAGCAGTCTGATATTATTGACCTCTGGTGGTACAGGTGAAGGTGTATTCTGCCTCCTACTGGTTGCCCATATGGGTTGGAGGGTGTACAAAAGAGTTTTAGAGGCTGTGGCTGCAGGGCGGCATGGTGGACTGGCCTGACTTCTGGCTGCCCGACCCACAGCATCTGGGGGTACAGCGTCCTTGGCCACGAAATGAGCAAAAGTTGGACTTGGGTTGGCAGGGGCCATAGAAAGACCCAAGGACCTGGTCAAAGCTCTGCTATCCTTGAAGCACTACAGCGCTGAATCCACCTGGACTCCGAAGTGATGGGAGCCTTCAAAGGGCATGTCCATAAGTGAGGCTTGGGCATCTCCTGAAAAGGCAGTCATTTTCAGCCAGGCATGGTGCAGTAAGTTCACCAACTGAGAAGCTGCTCTGCCTAGTGAGTCAGTCGTGTCCAGCCCACATCTGATAATGGCCTAGACCAGTGGTTCCCAACCTTTTGACTTCTGTGGACCCCCATTTTATCAATACTGGAGCCCGGGGACCCCCACTGAATCATTATTTGAACACGGGGACCCCCAAGGAGTCATTACTGATAGCTGGGAACTAATATTTTTACATTTTCAAGCAGTCGCGGACCCCCTGAGGAGGCTTCGCGGACCCCCAGGGGTCCCCGGCCCACAGGTTGGGAACCACTGGCCTAGACTGCAACCCTCCTGTTTGCCATCTCTTTGAAGAATATGGCTAAAGCCTCCTCCAGGACGATGGGCAGCACCCGTGCAGCCAAATCCCAAAGGGCATGGGCGTAACGGCCCAAAAGGCACGTGGTGTTCCTAGACTGCAGTGCTAGGATGGCGGAAAAAAACATTTTCTTGCCTAAAGTGTCCAGCTTCTAGTATTCCATATCCTGTGGAATGGTATGGAATGCACCCGCGTTTCCACAGGAAGTGGATGCTTGGACCACCAAGATTTCTGGGGTGGGGTGTTGCCTTTGGAAATTGGGGTGGGGCGATGGTGGCAGGTAATTGTCCTGTTCATAGGAGCCCCTGTGCTTGGTTTGAACCAGGTCCCAAGCAAGACATCTGTAAGGGCTTCATTAAATGGGAGAACTGTTTCCGAGCCACTCACGGCAAAAGCACCTCTGTCGAGACGTTGTGTTTGACTGCCACTATGGGCTAAGGGCAGGCTAAGGTCCAGGACCTCAGCCGCCACCATAGCAAAAGATGTTTCCTCCTCCCTAGCTACGGCAGGTGACCATGTCAGCCTCTTGGGAGGTGTCCAGTCCACTGGCATCCGCCAGTTCTTCACACCAGTCTATGTTGGGGAATAGGGGTTGGTGTTCATCAGGGCCAAGTGGCCCCTCCCAATCTTCCCCAAGTCCTAGCCTGTAAAAATAGGGCTCATTCTCCGGTCTAGAGGGGATGGCTCCAGTCGGCGTCGAATTATACCCCTCCGGCTCAGTGTGAAAGTTGGGGATGAGAATGGGAATGGCACCACCAGTGGTGCTGGGAGAGTCAACATCGGGACCAGCGTCAGGGAAGGTTGAGATAGTACAACCAGTGCCGGTCTGTGGATGAAAGGGGCCTGCCTGGCACTGGGGTTGGACTTGCCGGTGCGGAACCAGTACTGCCCTTTCCAGATCCCCTGTGACCTGAAGGCGCACCAGATGGGGCAGACTGGCCAAATATAAGGCATGGCCTCATAAAATTCACAAACTTGGGCACGGTGGAGGTGCAGAGCTGGCCCAGGCACAGGCTCAACCGCAGAGCTAGGCCTTGAATTGCAATGCTTCCTCATCTGGTCAGATGACTTCAACTGACAGGGCAAGACTTCTTTCTCTTTCTCTTTTTCTGGGACTTATCCAACCGCTCAGACAACTTTGATTCTAATAAAAATCAAAGGCTCCACAACTGATTCCAGGACCTTCCACTCGACCGGGATCGAGACCATCATGGAGTCGCACGTTGAAAAGCAAGGAACTTGAGGGATCATTTCCTCAAGGCCTTGGGTGCCTGGGGAGGTAGATGACGCAGGTCTTTGCATGATGGTCACATTCGAGGTACCAGAGGCAAAAAAGATGCAGGTCCGTCACCAACATCTGTCTTTCACTGGCACCCAGGAATTGAAGCCGGCTTTTCTTGTGGACATCCCAATCACTCCAGGAGACAATGTCTCAAAAATCTTCAACAAAGGGTTGAAAAAAGTGCAATAAAAAATGTGACTGGAGGTAGCGGTCTCTGGATCTTTGCCGGTGTGGATGACCCCATGAGGAACCAAACAATGCCACCTATTGGCACGCAGGAGTACTGGTGATTAAAAAAATTCCATATCCATTCGGACATCTGGGGATAATGGTAAAGAAGCTGTGGCTAGAAGTCTTTTTCAGATGCTAGGAAATGAGAGTTATGATGAACCAACCAATACTAAGAAACTGGTGGGCTCTAAGCCCCCTGTACTAAACAAACTGTCTCACAAGTGATAGCACATGTGCTTTCTCAAGCGAAACATAAAAATGGAGCCAGAACACAGGTTCTCATGAGGCGTTTATATAAGGCTCCATGACAGCAAACATTTCCTAGGTTTTAGAGAAGAGCCCGCAATTTACATGAGTTCTCTATTTCTGACGAGGTACTATTATAAATCCTAAAATGAACAGTGGAATTAAAAAAATTGTCTATAGCCGATGTATGGCTATAGATCAATTTACCATTCAGTGCTAATTTATATATTGATATTTAATTCAATTCACATTAATGGTTCTAAATGTTATTACGACCATTATTTTTGTTTTCGATATTCATTTGAGACTACAGTCTAATTAAGCCAATACTGCGGTCTTTCAATATAAGTGCCTTTTCATGGAAGCTGTACCCAATGTAGACTTCCAAGCCAATAACAAAAGTATTTTTCTGCATTTAAAAGAACCCCTAGAACCCTGAACTTGGTATTGTACTTGCAAATTACAAATGATCCAGGTTCATCCTGGCTCTTAAGTAACAAAATCAATTAAGAAGATTAAGTTAAGAAAAGCCATATTATTCTAATCTTCTAAAAACAAGAGATGACTAAAGGAGGCCCAAATGAACGTGAGGGCCAAGTATGTGTTGAAAATATTTTTTCGCTAAGGCCTGGAAGAAAAAAAAAACCAGATGTTCAGTTCTGTACCAGTGAATTTCTAGATCTCCTTTCATCAGCATTTGATTGTAAGAGGGCATGTATGTGGTAACTGTGTTCAGCAAGTAGACAAGTGTTATCTCTTAACAGACAGAAATACAGGGGGTGCCACTTTAAAAAAAAATAAAGCATTGGCATAGCCAATAGGTCTCGCATTTTGGATGTGAATGCACTATTTTTGCGTTCCTGTTGCATTATTGTTTAGCATCTTTCATTGCCACTACAAGTGAAACAAGCATTTACAATGCAACGGGCCTCGCGTTTGCTCATGTTAGAGCTGATCGCGTTGTAAACTCCTAACCCAACTTTTCACCTATCGGGCAAAAGTGCATTTATGTACATAACTCGAAAAAGTGAAATTAACTATGTAAAAGCGCTCGACTTCTGCCAAGCGAGATCGCGCTCGTAAATTAGAGAAAAAGAAGTCCACGAGCCCGATGGAAAACAGCGAGCCTCGCATGTTTTCTGTACTTGGTCGCTGCGCTCGAGGAGGGCTAGCTACCGGAAAAGGCATGACGTATGCGTGCCTTCGACTAATGAAAGCAAGCAGATTTTATTAGGCAAACCCACGAACCAATAAAAAACACTGACCTGAAGTTGACAGGGCTCAGAGCCCTTTTCTAAATACTAAAGCGTCTCGCTGCGATACACATGCGCGAGCGCATGCAACGCAGGCTCGACCCTAAAAACAACCCTATATATGTGTGTGACAGTGTACTCATGCATCAAAAATATTAAAGGAAGGTTGGGGGCTGTGTTCATAGCATCAGTCAGCTCCTTCTATTAGACTATTGCTATGCTTTATGAATGAGATACAATCGCCCGCTGTGTAACAATCAATAAGTGCAAGTGGGGGGGATGGTGTGTGGTTGAGGTAGAGATGTAGAGAGAGAGATGTAGGGGGGTAGAGGTGTAGAGAGAGAGGTAGAGGTGTAGGGATAGTGGTGTAGAGATAGGGACGTAGAGGTGCAGTGATAGTGTGGTAGAGGTAGAGAGAGAGGGGTAGCGGTAGAGAGAATCAAGGGTAGAGAGAGAGGTAGAGGTAGGGAGAGAGGGGGGTCAGAGGTAGAGAGAGAGGGGGTAGAGGCAGCGAGAGAAGAGTAGAGGTAGAGAGAGGGGTAGAGATGTACAGGGAGGTAGAGAGAGAGGGAGAGGTAAAGGTGTAGAGAGGTAGAGATGTAGAGGTAGAGAGGGGGTAGAGGTAGAGGTGAAGAGAGGTAGAGGTAGATAGAGGTAGAGAGCTGTAGAGAGAGAGAGGGGGTGGAGAGAGATAGAGAGCCTGAATGCCCTGGTCTCACTTAAATGGAGGGAAGGCCAGAACACCACCATATCCAGGAGGGCTCTTATAGAAGGAAGCCTCTGCAAAGGAGTCAGATGCGACTTTTGCACCTTGATCATGAATCCTAGAGTTGTAAGAAGGTTTGTTGTCATCTGGAGGTGGTCAACGACTGAGCGAGCCACTTGACAAAGTTGACAATGAAGATGCAGGAGGCTAAATTAGCCAAGAAGCCACGGAAAAATGTCTCTAATGCGGAGGTTGAAATATTGGGATCAATCATACACCACATGACCTGGACTCTTTGCAACGGAAGAAAAGCTATGATCTGCACCACATGAAGGACATCTCCAATGAAAGGAGTCATCTACGAAGGAGTGTGGTGTGAGTATGGCTCTTGATCAGGAAAGATGGCAGGAAATTAGCTGTCAACTGGAGATGGTCTACAAGTCACTGTAGCGAGCCCATCTTCAATGACCAGTAATTGATGTTGGGCAAAACTGCTAGCCATGTTCTCTGAAGATGTGCTGCAACCACTGCGATCGCCTTCATGAACACCTGAGGGGTACGTGTAATGCAGAGTGGGAGTAAAGCAAATTGAAACTGCTCCTGGCCTACCCTTAAACGCAGGTAACGTCTGTGGGACTTCAGGATTATTGTATGAAAATATGCATCCTGCAGTTCCAGGGCTGCTTCCCAGCCCCAATCAGGGCATTCCAAACCTGCGTCAATGTGAGCAGCCTGACAGGAGTGAGAGGATTGTTGTCCCTGATGACAAGCATACTGTTTTGCTTCATCTTGTCCCCTATCCCGAAAGGGCTGGGTTGCTTGCTGTGGCGATTTGGCATTGTAGGTATGCCAACCCATTGAAGAATCCCCTAAAGAGACAGGCTTGCTTAAGGAATTGCCTGGTAGGACCCAAAAGCCCCAAAGAAAGTACTGTGACCCAGCT
The DNA here is from genome assembly GCF_031143425.1 of Pleurodeles waltl. Taxonomy (NCBI): domain Eukaryota; kingdom Metazoa; phylum Chordata; class Amphibia; order Caudata; family Salamandridae; genus Pleurodeles; species Pleurodeles waltl. The sequence goes on from NC_090449.1 coordinate 140,119,625, forward strand.
TTCTCTAAAGTGTTTTAGGGCAGAATCTACTTTCTTGCCAAACACAAGAGATCTTTCAAGTTGCACATCCATAAGGACATCCCCAGAAAAAAACAGCAGATCTCATACATGCAAATAGTGGTTTTCAGGCCAAAAGGAAAGATTTATTTAGTTGCATCCTGGCCATCCTGAATGCCCTGTGCCAGGGAGGCCTGAAGGTCCTCATGCATTTTGCTGTTCATGTCTCAAACGATGAGCCATGCAAGCAGGCAACTGTAGTGATGACCTCAGGCTTTGGCCAGTTGATGAGAACATTTGTTTCTTTGTTTCTCAAAGGCATCCATCCTTTTTTACTCTGTCATGGTGAGGAGAGTGTGAGGGGGAAGTTAAGGGACAAGTTGAGCTTCATCTTGCTGGGAAAAGTTTGAACAAGACTCTCAGGACGGGGATGCTCAGTCATGAAAACAGGGTTGCATGTTGTAGGCCTGTGGCATCTGGCAACCTCCTGTTCACTGGTGGGCATAAACAAGGCTTTGCCGATGTGACAGTCAGGGCTTCATTAAAGGGCAAGAAGGATTAGAAAAAGCCGGCCCAGCTTGCTGAACCTCTGTAAAGATGTTAGTTTAGACCGCCACAGATGAATGTAGTAGACCCAAGACCCATACTGCAAGTCTAATAACAACAGAAGGAGGCAGTGTCTTCTGTCAGTAGTCCATGGTGATAAATCAGTCCAGTGTCACAGGATCTTACAAACCCACTGACCTCCTGCAAGGCCACATACAAATTGTCACAATCACAGTGTGGAGGTAACCCATCCCCCTCATCAGTATTGTCAATGCCAAATGGTAGACAGCTCTGATCAAAGTCTGAAAGAAAGTTGGGGGAGTACCTGAGAGCGGCTCCACGGTAGAGGTAATGTTCTGAGAGAATCAGACTGAATAGGGACCGGGCATCTCAATGTGGATTCCAGAAGTGACTTCAATCGAGGCTGAAATGAGTTTGGCTTAGAGTCAGACATAAAAATTGGTATAGGTTCGTCTTCTGGCACTAGGAGAGTCACAACTGGCACTGATGTTTAAGGGACTGGTGCAGAGTTTGGCACTAGAGCGGAAGTCTGTATCAGCACCAGTGCGGAACCCAAAGTGGATTTGATAGGCACAGATGGAAAGAAGATGGATCTGCTTGCGATTACCCAACTAGAGACCCCTGTGGATGTTTGAGGCCCACAGGCACACTAGAGGGAAGTGGAAGACTGCCAAAGGTGCGCAACATGGCTTCCCTGAAGGCCTCGATCTGTTGCAACATCAACGATGACCTAGGAAATTCAGAGTGCATCGGGCCAATCTTGGAATGGGCTCCTCAGTGAATTAGGAGCAAACCAGGTGGCCCATTGACACCTTGTGACTTCTTTGGAGACAGAGTGGCAGGATAGGGATGAGTACTGCTTGCTCTTGAATCTTTACTTACCTGAACTCTTCGACCGCAAAGTTGACATGTTGCAGGAACAGTCGATGGAAAGATCTCGGGAGCCTGAGTAAGTACATGCTTTCTATTTTGAGCCGGCGCTCTGTGACATACGGCTTTGCATCACAGTCCTCGATCACCTTCGGGTTCATGAGGGCACACGCCACACAGAACCAAACACCGAATGAATAACTCGAGGAGATCCATCACAGACAAATGTTTGAGACAGTCTTTGCATAGCTTAAATCCTGTAGTCTTTGGAGGTGACAGTTTCCTTACACATTGGTTTTAGTTTTTTTAATAAAAAAAAATTTGGGCAAAAGTTAGCAAAACATTGAAGAAAGAAGAAGGAAGCTAAGGATCCACATCTTAAGGAGCAGAGAAAAAGGATTGGATGTCAGCACAAAGTGGTGGCCTCTATCTTGGCTACACTCTATCACTTCTGGTGCGGGAATGAAGTCAATGCCAAACCACATGAGGCCACCTACCAGCGTGCCAGCGAGCTGCTGTGAATAGCTTCTCTGTCCTGTCTGGTGCCTACTAAGTATTGTAAAGAAGAGGAACCTGTGGTTAGAAGTATCCATCAGAAAAATAAGAGTTTATGGTGCCCACTGCTTCATGAACCAAAGACAAAACAAACAAAAGAACATCTGACAGTTTGGATTGTAAAGGTTCAATATTGAAGTTACCACGCCAATCCACAAACCTATTCTATTGATCGGCATAAATGAACTTACTGAAGGGCATATGGCAGTGAGGATGACATCCACTAATGTCTGCAGCAGATCAAACGCAGCCAAATAGTGTCACCCAATATCAAAGAATGCCGGTGTAGACTAAACAGATTTGGTTGGAAGACCCTGTCCTGATGCCGACACAAAAGGTCTACCCTATGTGGCAACCTAATTGGAGGACAGGTGCTCATGCCTAGAAGCTTATGGTGCCACACTCTCCTTGCCCAATCTGGAGCCACTAGAATGACTTGGGCTGGTCGTTGCCAATCTTTTTGTCTTTCTTTTTCAAAACTCAAAATAGGAGAGGCAGGAAGGCATACAAAAGTCCAGAGTTCCATTCCAGCCAGAATGCATCTCCTAGTGAGTGTTCGAGGAAACTCCAATGCACAATCCCTTTGACACTGCGTACTCTCGACAGTGGTGAAAAGATCTAGCCAGGGCTCTCCTCACTGCCGAAGATGCCATGCAACACCTCGCAATGTAGTCACCATTTGTGGTATGTCAAACGCAGTCTGCTGAGCTTGTCCATGTTGGCATTCAAGGACCCTGCCAGAGGGTTCACGATCAGGAAAAAGGCCCAGACGCTTAAACCAATTCCAGCGATGCCCAGCCTTTATGGTCGGAGCCCAGGACCCTCTCCCTCTACATCGGTTTGTTGCAATACAATTTGGAGGTGGTGGTGTCCATGAGAATTCTCAACTGCCTCCTCATTTGATGGATGGTAGTAGGAAGGCCTTTAAGGGCAAGTGAATGGCTCATAACTCCAGCAGGTTGATGTGGTGCAGGCTTCAACTGGAGACCAGAGTCCTCTGATGTTTAACTCCCACGGACGGCCTATCCACCCCAACAGTGATAAATCTATCATCACCGTCACCTCTGGCTGGGGAAGGGGGAGGGGCCTGCCACTGGTACAATTACTATGTAGCTACCACTGCACATCTTCAGCATGCATCTTCGGAACTGGGTGCAGCAGAAAGAAATTTAAGGGCATAACCATTCTGAATGAGTTGAAAGGCCCATCTGACAAAAGTGACCAATTGCCACCCTAGCAGAAAGTGATGGATCCTACCTCCCAACAAGTGGATGTACACCACCAATGGCAAGCTAAGGTGGTTTTGGTGGTTGCCTGCCAGATCTATATCCCTGGCATCAAAAGGACTGGGGTGAGTGCAGCAATGGCTGGGGAGACTAATGTTGCCTAAAGACCAGCCAGTAAGGTGGTGAAGAAACTGTTATGAAGGGGTCAAAAGATCCAGGGAGCATGCCATGACCCTACATTCCTTGACAGGTTGAGACAGAATCAGCTTTTTAGTTGAACATGCATGACCCATTGAAAAGGATATCCATGAGAGAGTTCAGTAAGTCTCCAGAAAACCCTATAGAGAGCATCAACACAAATGGCGGTGGAGCACCACACTGATAGAATGCCCTTCCAGACAACTATTCGTATAAAGGCCACCACAAATAGTGTACTTGCTCGCATCTTGTTCATCCTGCATTGTTTGCGCCAGTAAAGCCTTATGGTCTTCAGGGACCCGTGGCAAGACCCCACTAGCCATGTCCTGTAAGTTATGTACATAATGGCCAAGAAGCATAATCTGTTGACCGATCACAATGTTGGGTACCTGAAGAGAAAATGTATTTTGCAAATAGCTCAGTCCTCCTAAGCCTCCGTAGCCCCGGGGTGTGGAATTTAATAAAACATCTAGTTCTCCATGGGACAGGTTGCTTCTCAAATCTACTTGTCCGGTAAAAAATCTACTTGTACCTTTGGTGTCATGTAGTGGGGCAAAAAATTATGGCAGCAATCTCATTATGTAAGAGCTCTGATAATAGCCTCTCTAATTATGCCAGGGCTGCTACTACAGTAGGGACTGAATTCTTGCAATGTCAATCTCTACTATAGCAATTTCCTTATTTTGCCACCTTTCCACAGATCTACATACTGGGGGGCTGGAGGAAGTAGTAAGCAATAGTTCCAGGGCTGGAATGCCTTTAAGCCTGAAAACCTACTAACTTGCATGTTTTAATGATTTTCACCAGCTCTTCTCTACTCTTTTCCCATAATGAGAAAGGTTGGAAATTTGCTCCTGATAAGAGCAGAAGGAGAAGTTCTTCCAAGGTTGGGGAAAAATGTGGTTGGAGGGAAAGTGAACTTGTAAACGCTCAATAGATTTTCATATGATCAAATCTGCACATGCATATTTGCTCATGCTAAAATACAGTTCGCAACTATTTTCTAGGAGTATGATTTCCTGGTCTACTTCTGTAAGTTCGTGTGAATTCATGAAAGTCACTACTTCAAAGACTTATACCATGGGTGCGCTTTTGTAACTTTCTTTAAGAATTGGGTCCCTAATTAGTTCAGGCGTTAACAAAGACATTTCGTTTTTATTAAACTTCTATTTCTCTATCTATTGGCTGGCTTCACTGTGAGTGATCACATTCTGCTCTTCCACAAGGAGCATATTGGCACACAAGTAGTTTTGTCCAGTGCCAGGAACCACTGTGGAAATCAGTGGCAAACTGAAACTGGAGGGGGCCCCACTGCAAAGAACATGGAGCCCCCCTGCCCCCAAGACTCACTCAGGGCAGGTGCTGTGCTGAGGGCCCCCCCTGAAGGGGGCAGCAGGGCCTTTCCTACGCTACTGGTGGCAACGTGTGCTTTTTGAGACCAAACTTTTTTTTTCTTTTTGCCAGTATTTCTTACAATGGTGAGGGTGTGGCAGCTCACACAACAAAGAGTTACAAAAGTTATGTAAAAAAAAACGTGCATTGAAGAAAACAAAAGACTCACAAAAAAATGTAGGATCAGTTTGCTTTGCCAGTACTTGTTTATTTTGATGCTTCGCATAGTCTTGTTGAAAATGGTTACACTGATTTTCAATTCGTAATATTTCTGTGAAATACTAGAATGCATCAACACATTTTTCTAAATGACACTTCAAAGGATGGCACCTAAAATTTCATAGTAGTGAAACGTTTTTTTTTTTTTTTTACTACTTACATGTTTTTCTGAACATTTTATTTTGAAAGCAAAGAATCATCACTCTTGCTTAGAGGCTTTTGCAAACATGTACATATGATCAGAGAGCACTCTGGGAGCAGTATAGTCAGCTTGATATTGTTAAACTTTTCAAACTTGTGTACACTTTTTTTTTATTAACTGGAACCACTGTCAGTAGTGCAGTGTGACCTTAAAATGTTTATTTACGGCACTCACCCTAATAATGAAGACTTGTAATTCATGAACCATAATGACAATTTCGAACAGCATTAACAAATGGACACACATATTACCTAACTGCAGACAGTTCCCTTCTCTGTAAATTAGCAGCCAAAGGGTTTGTGCAGAAGGCGGTTGGGCCTACTTGTCCCAAGGACAAAATAAACATGAAAACTTGTTGCCCTTGACCCCAAACAATATGTCCCGGGCGTCGGGGGGATAGAAATTCCACATTCCTGCTAGCCAGTGGATGCGTGAGGAATAATTTGGGGTTCTCCTTCTTGATTAAGGTCTGAACAAACTCACTCTGAATTCAGAGAGAAAATCAAGATCCTCAGGCACTGGTCTCTGATGTCTGGCTATGTTCCTATACACTGGTGGGCAGGAACAGGGCTTTGACCAGATGACATTAAAATACAAGTGAGGGCCTTAATCAAAGGGAGAAAGGGCTGTGATGTGGAGGGCCCCAGCTGTAAGATTTCCATAAAGACATTAGGGTTCGTCTCAAAGCCCAGGTATAGGTCCTAGAACTCCGCTGCTATTAGTGCCAATAATGCACTTTCTTCTGTTGGTGGTCCTAATTGAGAATTCAACCCTTTATCAGACAAAGTACCAAGCCACTGGCCTCTTGTAAGTCTATGTGAAAACAGTTACCATAAACAGGGGGTAGGTCATCCCCATTCCACCATCGTCATCTCTGGGTGGTCTTAAGCATTGGTAAAAATGCCAGCCAAAAAGATGGTGTGTCCGCCCTAGTAGAGGCCCTGGATTAACAGTCAGGCTGCTATGTCACCTGGTTGCTCCTTAGTAATTTTGTAGCACATTATTGGTTGAGATAGGGCTGAAGTTAGTTCGGAGTCAGACATCTGAAATACCAATGGATCCTCCTCTGATGCCAGTGATGTCTGCACAGGAATCTACAAGAAAGGACAGTTGTGGGTTGTGAAGGTCAGGTGGAAGCTTGTACAGATTTGACAGTGGAACCGTAACAGGTTCAAGGGCTTCAGATGACGCGGAGGACGGATCTGCCTGCAGTAACATGATTGGAGGCCACTTGGTTCCTATCAGCGTAAAGGCACGCCAAAGGAAGCCATAATAAAGCCAAATATCTGCAGTATGGACTTCTTAAAGGTATGAATTTGAAGCAGTGTCACTGATGGCCTGGACAAATCCGGCATACCAAGTGTAGGAAAGTGCCCTCTTTCTTGGCAAGGTTACCCCCATTATCTGCCTGTTGGGTTTGACTGTGTCTACTGGGTTTCTGCTAACCAGGACCCCAGTAGTTTTGCTCTATCTTCTAAATTGTACCTTTTTCTTCCCACAATTGGCATACTGGTCCCCCCATGTAAGTCCCTAGTATATGGTACATAGGTACCCAGGGCACCTGGGGTTCCAGGGGATCCCTATGGGCTGCAGCAGTTATTCTGCCAAGCATAGGGAGACCATGCAAAGGCCTAAGCAGGCCTGCCATTGCAGTATGCGTGAACCGGGTGCACACACCCGGTTTCACTACAGGTCACTGCACCAGGTTATTCTAAGTCACCCCTATGGTAGGCCCTCTCAGCCCAGAGGGCAGGGTGCAGGTACCTGTGTTTGAGGGCACCCCTGCACTAGCAGAGGTGCTCCCATGAACTCCAGCACCATTTTACTGGACTTCTTGAGTGCGGGGTCACCATTTTATATATGTACTGGACATAGGTCACTACCTATGTCCAGCTACATAAACATCGGAATCATTCCTCAATACTATTGCAAGTATTGGAAGTATGATTCCATGCACTCTGGTGACTCCTTAGAGGACTGACAGCACTGCTACCACCAGTCTTACAGGGTTTCTCGGGCAGCCGAGCTGCTGCCACCCCTCAGACAGGCTTCTGCCCTCCTGCTACTTGATCTGATCAAGCCCAAGAAGGCAGAACAAAGTATTTTCGTTGGGAGAGGGAGGTAACACCCTCTCCCTTTGAAAATAGGGGTAACTGGCTTGGGAGGGGTAGCCTCCCCAAGCCGCCACTGGTTTGCTTTGAAGGGCACGTTTGGTGTCCTCTGTGCATAAACCAGTCCACACCATTCAGGGACCCCCAGTCCCTGCTCTGGCGTGAAACTGGACAATGGAGAGGGGTGTGACCACTCCCCTGTCTATCACCACCCCAGGGGTGGTGCCCAGAGCTCTTCCAGAGGGTCCATGGGTTCTGCCACCTTGATTCTAAGGTTGGCAGGGACCTCTGGGAGCATCAGAATAGCCAGGCCAAGCACGTAGGTAGGTAGGTGATGTCAGAGCCCCCTCCTGATAGGTGCTTACCTGGTTAGGTGACCAATCCCCTTTCAGGGCTATTTAAAGGTCTCTCTCTTGGGTGGGTGCTCAGATTTGGCTTGCAGGATTCCAACAGGACTCCTCTGCAACCTTTACTTCGACTTCTGGCCTTCAGAACCACGACTTGACCCTCCAGGAACCTAGAAGCTGCAGATCCACGAGGAAGACTCTTCTGCAACATTTTATCCAGAGTTCCTGCCAGCTTCGCAACAGTTTCCTAGCCATGCATCCTCAGAATACTGTAACTCTTCATCCTGCACAAGAACAAGAAGAAGGAATCTTCCTTGGAGTGAAGGAGTAATTTCCTTGCAACCGCAGGCACCTACAACAAGCGACAACTGACTGCGTGGCTCCTCTCTCCTGCTGAGCTGCGTGAATCCTGCCTCACAGGTGGTGGTCCAGAGGAGTTCTCTTGGCCTTCTCTGCCAGCTGTCCAACTTTGATGGAGGTGGGCCCTTGCCTTTCCACGCAGGACAGTACCCCCGTGCACCGCATCTCTTGCAGCTGCCAAGGCTTGTTTGCATCTCCTCCAAGGGATCTTAAGGCAACGTGCAGCTCCAGTCCCCAGCACTCCTTCCTGCAAATCCCAGCCTCCTGCATGGTTCTCCTGTGGCGTGGGATCCACTTTTGTAGTGCTCTTCAGGTTTCTTCTGTGTCCTCGTCCTGTGGGACTCCTGTATGTGCTGCCTCTGCTCCTATGCTGAGGGTCCCCTGTGACTCCCCTCCTGGGTTGAGTCCTCCTGAGCCTTGATGGTCCCCGGCAGCATCTCTTTTCCCCTAACTGCGAATTTGCCTTTGCCAAGGCATGTTAGTGGAAAACCTGCACCAACACCCATCTGCAATCTTCCTTCTGGCGTGGGACATCTTCTGTATCCATCTGGAACTCTTCACCAGCTCCTGGGCTGCAGTTCTGACCTGTAGTTCAGAACTGTGGACCAACTCTGCATCCACAGCTGGGTGAGTAGTAACTCCTACTCCTCCTGGACTCCACTGTGACTTTTGGACTTGGTCCCATCTTCTCCACAGGTCTTCTTTCTTCAGGAATCCACCGCTGTTTTCTTGCCGTCTTCTCTGGGTGTCTTATTTTTCTTCTCTTCCTCCTTTTGGGTGGTTTGGAGAAATTCCAGTGTTTTACTCCGGCATTCCTGGTCGCTGGGGGGTTCTGTGTTACTTACCTTTGTGGTTTCCCCCTACTCCCCTTTACACATTTTACTTACCTGGGTGGGGATACCTTGTTCGCATTCCATTTTTTTAGTATATGGTTTGTGCTCCCCCTATGGTCAATATTGGTTATTACTGTTTGCACTTTTTTCTAACCTTCTCTATGCCTATTTCTGATTGCTAGTGTACATATTTAGTGTATTACTTACCTCCTAAGGGTGGGTCACCTGGCTAGTGATTTGTGATAATCTGTGCCAAAAATAAAGTACCCTTATTTTTGTACAACTAAGTGTTTTCTTTCATGTGTGTAAGTGGTGTGTGATTACAGTGGTATTGCATGAGCTTTGCATGTCTCCTGGATAAGCCTTGGCTGCTCCTCCACAGCTATCTCTAGAGAGCCTGTCTTCTAGACACTGCCTACACTTCACTAAGCGGGGTACCTGGACCTGGTATAAGGTGTAAGTACCTTGGGTACCCAACATACACCAGGCCAGCTTCCTACACCAAGATCAATTGTAGGTTTGCCCATGCACTCGTGATCTGGGGGAGACTGAAAGACATAATTTGTGCCTTACCTTCGAATAGAGTGTGGTGGGGTGAAGTAGGGTACTGCTTTGCTTTCTTGTGCTTGAATATGGACTTTGATTATTTTGACTTACCTGAGACTTTGAACACAAATGGTGACTTGTCATGCGGGAACTGCCTTGGTAGCGGAAGCAGGCAAAGCCCTTTATCTGGAGGGGGGCCTACGCCAGTCCTGCAATTACATTCTGTGTTCAGCAACGTACAGCTTTGCATCAAAGTCCTGGATTGAATTTGGGTGCATGAGGGCCCACTTGTCGTACAAATTCGAACTGTGTCCTGAACCAAGCACCAGAGACAACTTTTCCGGGGTCATGACCAACATCCATTTTCTAATCACACTACCAGAGAGTTGTGAGGGAGATTAGCAAAATATATTTTGTGGAAAACGTCTTATACTAGCTCCCTCGTTTGAAAGACTAGTTACCTCAATAAAGTATGGGGTTCACCAATAATGTAGAGCTCTGTACACAGGAGACTGTCCGTGGGCTCCTGGACCCCCTTTGGGTTCAGAGAATGCGTGGTGTGGGTGCTATGACAAGTGAAGGTGGGGGGGGGGGGGGTGGAATTTCCTTTTACGGACTAGGTGGTCTCACACACGATATAGTGTCATGCTTCATCATTTGATCACCTAGCCCCACCCAGGTAGGATAGTACCACCTGGGCAGACTCAACCTTGCGGTTAAAAGAACGGGAGGGAGTGCGTAAATAAATGTTATTTGGAGATAATGGGATCCAGCTAAGCAAGGGGGATATAAAAGCACGTATGCTGTTGCCTGTGTGATCTACACTTTAATAGAGGTAACTGCTGGTGCGACTAAAAACGGGCCGGGACACCACGGAGAGAACAAGGACTCACTGGGTCACCTCACTAAAGGTTGGCCGACATGTTTCTGCCCACTGCTGGGAGCCGTGAGAGGTCTCGGGGCATTCTTAAGGGCCTAGGATCCCTAACCATCATGCAAAGTGCAGATAGGTAAGCCTCCCCTCAAGAGAAGGGGGGAAAAAACAATTGTAATCTATTGATAGAGAGGGCCTACCTTAGGCAAGGAACTACCTCGCGGAGGCCCTAATCAATGAGGCAACTAGCCTCAGATTCCAGGAGGGGGAGTGTCTCCTTATAGTCACACTTACATCAAAGGAGGCGCTCGCTGTGCTCCTATCCCGACCCCTCGCTAGACCGCTTGCAGGGTCAATGCAGAGCCATACTGCGCCACCTAGTAGCATGCTGAAGCATTCTTGGTGAACATTTTACAGGATCCATTCTGGCACCTAGGGAGTACTCTACAGTGAGGAACCTGCAGTTACAAGCACACATCAGATATTGCTGCTTGGAGTGGTCATGATGGTAAGCCACATAAGGCTCCCACTTGCACTCGAGTGGACAGCTACACCTTTCACTCCTTCCCTCAGGGCATAACCTAGTCAACAGGAACATCTGTCCATTTTAGAGGCAAATGAAAGAACTCCATCTTACCATCTGAACCTACAAAAAAAAAAAAAAAAAAGCTGACTGTACAAACAAGCTATAAGTGATGGAATGCTTTCCCAAAGACACACAAGTATTTATAATTGAGAATATTGCTTCAAATATGATCAGCATGTTTTTGTGATGTCCTATATCTAACAGATACCTGTACCCTACCAGAAAAACACTGGGCATAATCTATGTTACAGCTGATAGATGAAACAAACAACCAGCCACGGAGCTGTGGCATTTAACGAAGGGCCTAAGACTACTGTCTAAGTAGCTGGTGGGATGACTTACAAATGAGACGTGATTAGATTAGGTGGTGTCTATTCACCAAAAATGTCTGCAACCCGGTGGTCGAAAAACAAAGGCTTCTCAGAGGTACATATGTGGTCAAACAACTGAAAATTGAGAATGTCACCACCAAAGGCTCTCTAAAAGCCACATTGCAAACGAATACTTTGTGTACATGCACAAAAATGTCATGCAGACATGACTGTGTAATTGTCCCATGCGTACATTGGTTTTAGGGGCGAGCGATTAGAGGGATTTTAAAAACGGCCATGTCACATCAGTCACTTTCATTGGTTTGTGGGCTTTCCTTTTAAAATCCGCTTGCTTTCATTCGTGAAAGGTATGCAGACATCATGCCTTTTCCGGTGTTTAGCCCTCATCGAGAGCACCGGTAAACTATTGGAAACATACGAGGCGCCCTGTTTTCTGCACTACTTTTTCTCTTTATTTTGCAGCGCGATTGGGCTCGTTTTTTCCCGTTTTTTTCCATTTAATGTGGCAAGAGAAGGCCAGTTAGGAGTTTACAACGCTAATAGCTCTAATTCGACGTCATGGGAGATCCGTTGCATTGCAAATGCTGGTTAAATTTCTAGCTCACGAAAATAGAGATACGCGGCCGCGAAGAGGAACGGGGTCCAACCAGGCCTCGCAGTTCCGAGCAGAGTAAGCGGGACGAGATACCCATCAATTCAGTCCCGCCTGCCCGTGTTTCTGTAAAGCAGCAGCATGCTCGGGTGGGGCAGGATGGGGGAGGCCAGCATTACATAACTGATGATGCATTTTCATTGTACATGTGGCAGGAAGTCCCGAACGCCCTGCGGGCTAGGACTCGAATGTATTTCAGTCAGCTGCTGAGTATGCGCGAGGTGGTGCTCCGGGAGGCCTATTGTTCGCCGCAGAACAGATGCCAGCCTGCGGGCAACACCCACCTGACAATCAGGGGAATAAAAGCTGCACGCGACAGCGCGAAGTGAACATGGGTACCAGGGTAACGACTTAAAACAGACAAATCTACTACATGTGTGCTAAAGAAATCTACGTGTTATACAGATCCTTACTGTCTTGCAATGTTGCCATGGATACAGGGTTTCATTTTGGGCTCAGCGATTTCTCTTCATGCTTAAATATGAAACCATAGGGAAAAGAAAGGCACATCGCCTAGGCTACAGTCCGTCAGAGTGCTGGTGGCAGTCAAGGCGCACAGGCACATGTTTAAAGAAGGCAACTAAGAACAAGCAAAGAACAAGCATTTACAATGCATCGGGTCTCGCGTTTGCTCATGTTAGATAGAGCTGATCGCGTTGTAAACTCCTAACCCGACTTTTCACCTATCGGGCAAAAGTGCATTTATGTACATAACCCGAAAAAGTGAAATCAAGTACGTAAAGCGCTCGACTTCTGCCAAGCGAGATCGGGCTCGTAAATTAGAGAAAAAAAAGTCCACGAGCCCGATGGAAAACAGCGAGCCTCGCATGTTTTCTGTACTTGGTCCCTGCGCTGGAGGAGGGCTAGCCACCGGAAAAGGCATGCCATATGCGTGCCTTCGACTAATGAAAGCAAGCAGATTTTATTAGGGAAGCCCACCAACCAATAAAAAACACTGATGTGAAGTTGACAGGGCTCCGAGCCCTTTTATAAATACAAAAGAGTCTCCCTGCGAAACGCATGCGCGAGCGCATGCAACGCAGGCTCGACCCTAAAAACAGCAGTAAGAAAGCCAATGTGTAACAAGATGATGCAAATAAAACATTATTACACAGATGGTCAGGGGCTACTTTTGAATGGACAAACATTTCTTTTCTAGAACTTAATGGTTGCCTATAAACATGCATAAGCTATGCATTGAAGAGAATGATTCCTAAAGGGCATGTGGAAAGTCTAATTTGACTCGTTACGTCTACCTGATGCAGGGAGAAATGCACAAAGGGGAGAGTGAAACACGGGTGCAGGATGGGGAGAGAAGCCCATGGGCAAGAGAGAATATAGTTGAGAAAAGTACACATGGGAGATAACAGGAAAACATCTGCACTCTCATGAAGTGCTTAAAAAAGAAAAATGGTTGCAACAAAAGCGATCAGTGGGGATATAGAAGTTAGCCAATCAGAGAAACTAAAGAGTGTGCGCTATGGGCGATGCAAACACAAGATTGACAAACTGGGACACATGTAGGAAGCAGGCAAACAAGAGTAGCAGTAAAGGGAACCAATGAAAAGCAATGGAAATGCTGCCAGCCCCTGAATATTCTTGGTAAGTCCACACTCACAGCTTGCACAGCCTGGTAGGCTCTATCCAAAAGCGTCTGTAAGAGGAGGGGTAGTGCTGAGAAGATTGATGTTTTCTGGTCACCTTTACGGAGTCCTGGGGTACGACTTATCTGTGTGGACATGGTTCACCTTAGTCTCTGTTGTCCGAGTTCCTCTTACTTCCTGTCTTTTTTAAATTTCACTCTCCTTTTCACATCAGGCAGAGAAAGAACGTCAGATGGCGCACCAGCCAAAAGTAATGAAACAATTTATAAATGAAAAATACAAACATATACCTCATGAAGGGGCCTATGGGTAACACCTCTTCACCCACTGGTCTATTCAACTGCTATTCACATTCCATATAAGCCCACCCCAGGACACAGCAAAGGGCACAAAGTCAGCCAACTTCAGCTATTCGTTGTTCTCTTGTTCTGTGAGTGACAGCATTTTGAATGGTCACATGTGCACAGCTGCATAAACAGAAGAGTAGTTATGCGCCTGGACTGATGGGTCAGTATCATGCTAATGCTTTTCATTCGCTATCCTTTTAAGTTGAAGACTACCAGACAGCATAGCTGTGTGGTTGTAAAGACATATAGGGGACATGCAGATAGCTTCTCTGGGAATTCATTCCACCCATTGTTCACTGTTGGAATTTGTGTTGGGTAAATCACATTTGCTTGCATTCTATTTGCTGGCTTCATTTGTCTTAGTATGTCCCACATGCCTCTGTCCCTCCCGCTGGGGACAGACAGTTTACCACCTCTCTGACAGGCTCCTTGTAGTCCCCCACAGGAGCTCACTTTCTGGGAACTCTATTTCTTTTTGGTGATGCACTCCAGGAGGGTAAATGTGTTTTTAATTGTTTCCTCTATGGTAGTTCACGGCAGTAAACATGCTGTATTTCTTTGAAAAGGTTTTCTGCCACCTATCTTTCTGCTTGACTGACTACGTGCAACTACCAGTTCATCAATCTTCCATTGTTCGCTCTACCAGCTTGTTTATGTTGGTCAGTGCTCTTTACTAATAGCATAACTTAAACAATCCTCTTCCTCAATTTCACACCCATGCAAAGGCCCTGCAAGTAAGGGATTGGGGTGCTGAAGCACCTCCAAAATAATAATGCTATTTCAGAAGCGAATGAGTAATAAACAGGCCTTTAAATTTTGCTTCAATCTTGCCACATTTGCTGTGTATTCAAAGATGCAGGTCAAATGTTAGGTTCTGTCTTTCGATGGAGCACTGTATTTACTTTTCTTTCTATGACTTTATAGTCACGATTTATGCACCATCTTGCTGGGTACTGGGGGGTGTGAAAGGAAATGCTATAGGACGCTTTCTTTTCTAGCACACAACATTTAAATGCCAGTAAATGAACTGTTTAAATAGTTCAGGATATATTAGAATTAGGAAAGCACAAATGAAGCACATTTTTTTAAATTCTGAAGTGTTACGGAAGCAAACATTTTAATAATCTCAAAACAAATCAGTAAACTAGCTGATGTCGATTTCCATAGCTTTAGCATTAAAACTGTGTCTGTGCACTTTATTAGTCACTTCAATTGAAAATGTTGTCTGTACTTATGGTGCTCCACCACACCATGCATACTCCACTCTATGCCAGTCCACTCTACTCCATTTTATGACACTCCACAACACTCTCATCTACAATACTCTGTTCCATGTCTGTCTACTAACTTTCAGCCATGCTGGTGTACCACTAGGCTAAATCAGATTGGCAAAGCCAGTACGTTCTTGCATTAGCTTTGCCAATAACTTGTTGTATTTTTCAGTCGCACTTGAGTGTTTTAACTACTTTTTTTAGGTAACAGTAATTCAACACTAACAAATCTTTTTCTTAGAGCATATAAGAATCATATTTTCATCTACAGAGCATTCAAACTAACAAACATTGGCAATGCCAGTAGGTCTCACTTATGCAAAAGCTATTAGACTTGCGAATGTGTTTCAGCTATGTTGTACATTAGTGTGGCTGCGGTTCAACATGGCTAAATGTTTGTGGCGTAGAGTGGAGGGGTACAGAGTGGAGGGGCGCAGAGTGAAGGGGCGCAGAGTAGAGGGGGTTAGAGTGTCATGACTGGGTAGAGCATTATAGAGTGGTGTAGAGTATTGTAGAGTGGAGTAGAATGTTGGAAATCGGTGGTCTCTATTACAGAAGTGATGTAAACAATCAGGAGGGAAAGGATCAGGTGGCAGTTGGACCAGTCCCTTCTTTTCAATCAGGAATAGGTGGATAATATGAGGAAATGTATTGAACAATTGTTTTTGTGTTGAATCCTGGTCCAACTTCCCCCTTTGCAGTTTGGGAGACATTTAAGGCCACAGCTCAGGCGCAGATTATAGCATATAAAGCTAATCCGAATAAGCAGTGGGCTTGTAAAATGGCAGAATTACAGGCCACTGATGGATCAGATCAGCAGGCACAGAGCAGGCCTTCCTTGCCTAGTGTTCGTTTAGAGGAGGCTGAGAAGAACTTGAAAGACTTGTTTATATCGGAGGAGATAACCACCTTCAAAGCTTATCAACAGCAGGTCTAGGGAGAGAGCCAGTAGGTTGGCAAATTTCTGGCTTGGTCGACGTGGGTCAGACAAGAGGCTTCGTTAGTTGGTCAGATAGAAAATCCTGCCACTAAAAAGACAGTTTCCGAAAAGGGGGAGGTATCTCGCATCTGTTTCCAACATCATAGATCGTTGTATGAAACCAGGTTCTTGATCCCACAAACTTCCATTTATAGTTACATTGAATCATTAATGTTATGTTACCTCAGCTTCCTTATTCATAGGGATAAACACATAACCTGACAGGAACTGTTGGCACGGGGCAGAGCAGGCCAATTGCTTGTTTTTTAGCTTTCAATAGATTATTAATTTCCAAACCAGTAATTGGAAGAAAAGTTGTCAATCTGACCATCCTGCTATGCGTGCGATTGAGAGATCTAAGCTTCAGGGAATTGGTATAGTCTGTTGTGTAGTTATGGGACATCCAGGACCTGGTCACTGGTTTTCTCGAAAAGATCTGGTGGAAAACCCAATGCCATGTTTCTGAAGGTGACAGGCAGATTATTTGGGAGGCTGGCCATAAATCTTTAAGGGTGGCTAATTTCAAGAGAATGCCTCTGTCACAATGTATGGCGTATTAGACAGGTGTTTGTTTCTATCACATTGGCAATAGCCCGCTCTCTGCTTCTCCAAAATTAGAGAACACGATTAGTTCCAACAACCCTGGCTTGGTGGTCCAAAATGCTCAGAACACAGCAGATCGAAGAGGCATATGCAAAACTGGTTGGGGGACTAAGCTTCAAATAACTTTCTGGCAGTATACAGAGTGTATTAAAGATGTGGTTCCTGACTTTGGATAAATGCCAGAGGTGATATCCCCACCCTTGGTTTTACCAGCAACGATAGGGATGATGCTTACCGGTTTGAAGCTCCTCTAAATGGGAATTGGACTGGGTTAATAGTTAAAGAATAAAGCTGGGTTACATTTTAGGTGAATATCCGCAACAGCACCTTAATTGTTCTCTCCCAGGGGTCCAGAAGGAGTATATATTGCTTTATGGTATGATTGTCTAAAAGACAGCAAATGAGTCTTCCATTTATGAAATTAGTTTTATCTGTTAATAAGAGTACTAGTCCATGCGCTCCTCTTGCTGCTTAATTATAACTTGAAAATTTGTACTTTACTATTTTACCTATTTTTTGTAAAAGGGCGGCTAATTTCAAAAGAATGTCTCTTCTGTCACAACGAAAGGTGTATTATACACCCACAGCTCCTCATAAAATGTAACTTGTATTGTTTATTTCTTCCATAGTATGTCACTTGGCTGCTCAGGGCTCCTGTTGCTGCTTAAGTATTTTTTGAAATCATGCACTTTAATACTTTATTTTAATTTTTCCTTTTGACTGTATATTAAATGATATGCAACCTGCCTGGTCGAGGCTGATTTTTACCCCGCTTATGAATTTGTTTTTACATTGATTCGGAGTAAATAAAAAGATCTAAAGGCTGGGCTCCACTTTAGCTCGGTATTTGTAACAGCACTTTAATTCCCTGTCCCTGGGGATCCAGATGGGTTTATGGCGAGATTGTGTAAAAGGCAACATGTATTGTTTTCTGTTTTTCTTTGGCCTTGAACTTGCTTAAGTAGCTATGCTGTATCTAATACCTGGAGTACGATGCATTTCACTCGTTACACCTGCCTTGAGAGAGAAGGTTCTTAGGCAAATAAGAAGTGTTGCATTTTTTAAATTATGTTAGCTTGTCGGTAAGAGCAGCAGGTCCATCTTTTTCTCTTGCTGATGTACTATAATATGGAATTTTGCACTTTACCATTTTATTTATTTCTTCTGTATGGTATTTATCTGTGCACTTAATTATGATTATTATATCCTAGGTATTTGTATATTTAGTAGCGGGTACGGAACCCGTCTGTTCAAGGTCGAATCTCTAACACTTTTATGAATTTATGAATCTGTTTGAAAATCAATTCTGCTCAATAAAAAGATCTAAAAAAATAATATAGTGTTATGGAGTAAAGTGTTGCAGAATGGAGTAGAGTGGCGGGCAGTGGGGTAGAGTGGCGCAGAGGGACGAAGAATGGAGGGACACAGAGTGTCGTGGAGGGTGGTGGAGTGGAGTAAAGTGTTGTACAGTGGAATAGAGGTTTAGAGTAGAGTGCTGTGGAGTAGCATAGTGTGTTGTGGAATGGCATAGAGAGCAGCGGAGTAGAGGGTCCGAGTGGAGTAGTGTAAAGTAGAGGGTGTCGTACAGTAGACTACAGTGTAGTACAGTGGAATAAAGGGTTGCAGAGAGGACTACAGTGTAGTATAGTGTAGTATAGTGGAATAAAGGGATGCCGAGTAGAAGGTCAGCCATGGGGAGGCTGACAGTGTGGAGTACTTACATACACTGAAGAATGTAGTGATCACATTAACCACATAAGCTTTCAAAGTATAAAAGAGTGTGTTTCCTAACTATCTAATCTGCATTTATTTTTCACTTAAGGGGTGTGCGTTATATTGTACATGCATTACCTGAATGTGAGGATATCGATGTCAGTTGTGAGAACATGAACAGTGGAGGATGGAATACGTGGTAAAATACCAAAAGAAAACCCTGATTGAATTTAAAGAACGGTTTACATATGACCTTTGTGACCTGCCTGCCACTCACCCCAACGAGTCTCTATTGTAATATTGTCTCATTTGCCAGCATTATGTTCTTGCTGGGCATGGGGTATGTGTGACAGATGCCTTGTGCTAGAACGACTTTAATGTCGGTAAGATCTCGGCAAGTTCAGTGCTTGTTGTTGAGATCTGTTTCTGATCTGCAGGACACCGGTTTAAATCCTGGTTAGGTCGACTTAGCCATTCATCCTACTGACGTCGTATGTACAGTACCCTGGACTACAATGCTGTACATTTAACAAATTACATGACCATCGAAAATTAGATAATGTTAGGGAACCTTGAAAGCGTGATGGGTTCTACCATCAGATCGCACACATTGCTGACTGGTCGAAATAAAAATCATTTAACGCAAAACTCGATACCTCCTAACACGCAGTTCACAATCATTTTGCAAAAAAATGTGCACTGTTTGAAATCAGTGGACAGGCGAGTCCATCGACAAAACATGCAGAATGACCATTTACACCGCCATCGCCGCCCCACGAATATCTGGCAGTAGGCCTAGACATGATCTTTAAGAGGGAAAAATGGGCACCATAACGTCCTACGTACCGAGTCGGTACGCGGTAATCAGTCGCGGGCCAAACTCAATTCCAGATGTGCTCGTATGCTTGGCTAAATGATGTGTGTGTTGGTTAGGCAAAGCGTATTATTTCAACCAATTATAGCTGCGTATCATCATTTTCTTTTTTTACAGAATAAATTGACATGTAAAGTAAACTTACAAAATACTTTGATATCTTTGCTTCACAAAACAGACAGCAAAAAGTCTCTCTTTGCTTAGCTTGCGGTCTACGGCGACACCAAGAGGCCACTGTAAGTAAGACCGCTCCGAGACACTTTCAGCCTTGGTGCTGAAATATGAGTCACCAATGTAAAACCGCGGAACATTGGAAACGGTCGCGAAACAAACAGCTTCTCTCCAGGTGCCAGTAGGTTCATGGAGGCTGAAGAAATGACATGTCGCTTCAGTGTAAGGGGGACGAGGAACATCATCGAGCACATTCTTTTAATGGGCAGGTGCCAGAGTGAGGTGCCTATAGCAAAAGGTTTATCAGCAGTCGGCCATATGATACATATAGCAGGGCAAGCGGAAGAGACAAAATGGGCAAAACTGTGATGTTCATTTGCAGACACCAGTGAGTCGCTCGCACGCGCACTTACAAGGCCAATTTGCGGCACGAGTTCTTTCATGTTCATACTTTGGCTGAAATTAACACGGAAAGGGACTATAAAAATTGCTACAACATTATGCTATTTTACAATACTGAATGATTCAGGAGATTATAGTTATTACGTTTGCTTTACTGAACGTTAGTGAGGTAATGAAAATTGACCAATGAACAGTTTTGTAAGACTTTTTTATTTATTTATAAAGATTAGATATCAAAATTATAAATATACCTTTAGAACCTGATATATCTGCTACTGTAGGCAAGCACGTGAGAGGTGGGACGGACTTGTAAAAAAACACATTAGAAAACCAAGCTAAGTATTTTTTTTAATTTACTGCTTTTTCATTTGCCATGTATACCATAGACACTAGTGAGTTCTAGAGAGTATTATTAATGAAAAACACAAAGGGGGTCATTACAACCCTGGCGGTCTTTGACCGCCAGGGTTGTTTTGGCGGATTTCACCACCAACAGGTTGGCGGTGAAATCCTGGGGATTACGACCGCGGCGGAAGCGCCGCGCTCGCACCGCCGGGACCGGCAGTTTCCCACCACTTTTGTCCCGCGGGAGTAATCCTCCAGGGCAGCGCTGCCCAGGGGATTACGAGTCCCCCTCCCGCCAGCCTTTTCATGGCGGTTTGCACCGCCATGATAAGGCTGGCGGAAGGGGAGTCTCGCGGGGCCCCCTGCCATGGCCTGTGCAGCTTTTCACTGTCTGGTATGCAGACAGTGAAAAGCGCGACGGGTGCAACATCACCAGTCGCACAGCCGCAACACCGCCGGCTCCATTTGGAGCCGGCTCCTGTGTTACGGCCGAGATCCCCGCTGGGCCGGCGGGCGGAAACCTGGTTTCCGCCCGCCGGCCCAGCGGGAAATTTCATAATGGCTGTGGTGCAAGTGCGGCCACACTGGCGGCCAGAGCTTCGTAATGACCCCCAAAGTCTATATGGAGGGAGACAAGAGCGGATAAGAGAAATAACACAATTTTGATGCACGTAAAAAACACAAAAAGGGAACAAACTGAAGATTCCAGACCACTGGCCAAAAAAACAAACAAAAAAAAAAACCAGCAACATCAAAAACACAAAGCGATAGGCTTTTTTTATTCTTGCAGTTACAATTCTTCGAGTTTTGGAACTCAAAGAGTTAAAACCAAGCTTGTTTCACGTAACTAGTTTAATTAATACATGGTACTCGCCAACTAGAGACACTTCGAATCCCAGGAGAACTTAAAGGCATCAAAGGAAAGTATACCAAGCATTCTGATTTATCTTCCCAAAGGATCGTTAAAGAGTCTTAAAAAAAGGCAAGCAAAGCAGAATTATTTTAAGAAAGCAAAGATATACAATAATTTTGAATGTTGGGTAGCATTTGCAGAAGGGTTCCAAAGCGTCGGACAGGGGATACGTGGAAAATGTGGGGCAGGTGTGGGGAATGGAGGAGAGAGAAAGAAGCCAGGGTAATCCGCGTTAACGACCCCCACCCCCAACACACACACACAGCACACCCCCAAACTGGAAGCAGCAGTAACATTGTTTTTTTGTGTGCAATTCGTAGAAGAACAGAGCAAAAGTTAAACCTTTATTTGGGGGGAGGGGGTGGAGGGAGGAATAACAGAATGTTTACATTGAAAAAAGGGATTTGATTGGCCAGAACCTTAGAGATAAATGCTTTTGTAAATCAGTAGGGAGTAAATGGGGTTGAGTCAATTAGTATCTATATTGGGACTGAATGAAAAAAACAGATACTCAGGCTTCTACCTGAATATAAAACTATTATCAACCGGCCCAAAAGGTGCGGATCTATTTGGTGAGAAATGGCCTTGTTTTACAAGTAGGCATTGGCGTCTGCTTCTTTAGGGTATGGGGCCTCCGCCCACGTTTTTTTCTGAACTGTTGCATAATGTATTGTAGTGTAATCTTTAATTTTAAAAGTAGCATTTTTAAAATTAGTGTTAAGGTTGGCAGTACAATCCCAGAGTTTAACTTGGGCTAGCTGTCGTTCTTTGCCCCTCGCTTTTGCGAGGGCCAGGAAGTCAGGCACTGTTTAACTAGCTCAAGTGCAAGTGTGCATGTGCTTGTCTCCGAGTGCCGAATTAACAGCAGAATAAGGGCTTACCTTTTTACAGCCAAGGCCTGCCGTTTTGGTGGGTCTTCAGAGTCACTCCTTTATGACGCACATAAGTGTGATTTTAAAAGGCAGCCCTGGTTGCTTTGGGCTTAAGCCCTGTCCTGCCTGGGGCTGCATGCCAATCATGGCTGCTTCTGATGTTGGTGTCACATGCCATTAACCCTGCCTCATTGCACAGGATCCAGCAAAGGATGTGAGCACCAAGGCCCTCATTGTGCACCCTGGCCATAGGTAAGTCCTCCTTTTTAGGTCGAGCACGCAAGTGCTTTGACCTGTTGTAAGCATTGTGGGCTTTTAACCACGCCCACCACATGCCAACCATGCCCACCCCACACCCATCACTTTCATTCACTCGTGGGCTCGCCTTTTAAAACATCCCTTTATGTCATTGGTAATTGCTTTACATTTGTTCCGCTTTGGGGTAGTTTTGTGACCACCTTGCATACGGACGCTGTTACATGGATAAATGCACGATTGCCGATATACTTCAGCGGGGCTGAACTATTCTTTTTATTTTGTCTCTCCCCTTCGTGCTCCATGGCAACCATGGCCCTCACAGCACCAACTCCATCGGCAGTACTGGAGCACTGGTCACATAGTTCACACTGTTACCTTATCAGAGTAATTACTTTTGGCTCTCTCCTTCATGGTCCATAGCTTTCCCAAAAACACTCAATTGATAAATGCTAAATAACAGTCTGACTCCTGGGGAAATTGACTGAATTGCTGGCAATGCAATTCCCAAAACAAGACGGCCACAGAGGGGTAATAGATTAGAAGTGTCACGCAAACATATCAAGAGTGTTGAAATTGTCATAGTGTAATAAGGATATTAAGTTGGTCTGAATTATGATGATAATTGCAATAAGTAGAGATTATTAAAACATATTCGATTATCATATAAACCCAATAAAAACCTTTATCAGAAATAAATGTTTAGCATTAGACTGTAATGCTCGGAACAGCACCTAGAGGACACCACAATGAAAATAGGATTTGTAAGAAACATGGTCATGTTGCCATATAGTTAGCCCCAAGAGGGCATAACCACATTAAAAGAAGATGAATGAAAATACTGCGGAAAGATATCCCTTAAGAGTGCCCAAGGTGGAACCCGGCCAGGCAAGGGAAAGAATAAAGGGAAGAACTTGAGAGAGAGGAGCAGATAGAGGATCAATAGTATTGTCGATGCACCATGCCACAAATTTCTTCCAACAACAGGCGTATACAGTTTTGGTTGAGGGACGCCTGTCTGCCAAGATAGCATCACAGACTTTGGATGGCAAGTCAAAAAACATCAACTGTCGCCACTCAATCTCCACGCGAGAAGTTGTAGAGTTGACAGGTTCGGGTGGAGGACCTTCCCCTGATGCTGCGCCAGAAGATCCTCCCTAAGAGGCAGTCTGATCGGAGGAGCTATGGCCATGTTCAAAAGCTCGGGATACTAGACTCTTCGTGCCCAATCTGGAGCCACCAGTATTACTTGGGCCTTGTCTTGCCTGATCTTCGTCAGAACTCTGGGCAGAAGTGGTATTGGCGGGAAGGCGTACAGGAGGCCTGAATTCCACTCATGACGAAAAGCGTCGCCAAGCAAGTGCCGCTTTGGAAACTCCAACGCGCAAAACAGCTGACATTGCATGTTCTCTATGGAGGTGATCAAGTCTAGCCAAGGTTCTCCCCACTGCAGGAAGAGACCCTGCGCCACCTCCGGATGGAGGACCATTTGTGTTTGACTATGCATCGTCGACTGAGTTAGTCTGCTCTGGTATTCAAGGAGCCTGCCAGGTGTTGAACTACCAGGGAAATGCCCTAATGTTCCAGCCAAGTCCAGAGATGAAGGGCCTCTTGACAAAGAGTCCACGACCCCATTCCGCCTTGTTTGTTGCAATACCACATGGCGGTGGTGTTGTCTGTAAACACCTGCACTACTTTCCCCTTGAGGGAGGGAAGAAATGCTATCAATGCTAGTCGAATCACTCGGAGCTCCAGATGGCTGATATGGAGCCGGGGTTCCGCTGGAGACAAGATGCCTCTGATCTCTGCCTCTCCCTTGTGGCCACCCCATCCCAGAAGTGATGCATCTGTCCGACCGTAAGATCTGGTTGGGGAAAGGAGAGGGATCTGCCCTTAACCCAATACTGATTCATTAACCACCACTGCAGGTCTTTCGCAGTCCCTTCCGAGATCTGGACCTTGTCGGAGAGATTTCCCTGATGCTGCGTCCACTGGAACTTCAGGTCCCACTGCAGAGCCCGCATATACCATCTGGTATTTTGAACCTGCAGGAGGCCATGAGGCCCAGCAGTCTCAGAGCCATTCTCACCGAAATCCAGGACAGAGGCTGAAACATCGGTATCATAGCCCGAATATCCTGGACTCACTTTTTGGGAGGATATGCCCGAAACTGCACCTTATCCAGAACAGCTCCGATGAAAGGAAGCATCTGAGAAGAAGTCAGGTGTGACTTCGGCATGTTGACAGTGAACCCCAGCGAATGCAAAAGCTTTGCCGTAGTCTGGAGGTGGGAGACGACTGTTTGGGGCGAGTTCGCCTTCAACGGCCAATCGTCGAGGTAGGGGAAGACTGCACAGATGAGCTGCCACCACTACCATCACTTTTGTGAACACCCAAGGGGCACGGGTAAGGCCCAAGGGGAGTACGGTAAACTGAAAGTGCTCGTGACCTACCACGAATCGCAGGTAACGCAGGTGGGCCGGCAAGACGGGAATGTGGAAGTATGCGTCTTATAATTCCAACGCTACCATCCAGTCTCCGGGATCCAGGGAAGATAGGACCTGAGCCAATGTCAACATTTTGAACTTCTCCTGTTTAAGGAAGAGATTGAGGGACCGAAGATCTAATATAGCTCGAAGACCTTTGTCCTTTTTCGGAACTAGAAAGTAGCGGAAATAGCAACCACAACCTACTTCTGGCAACGGAACCCTCTGTAGAGCTCCCGTGGCCAAAAGGGCTTTGACTTCCTCGCAGATAAGCGCCATGTGATCCTCCGATATCTGACTGTATGAAGGTGGCATGGCTGGAGATGTCTCGAAGGGGAGGGAGTAGCCCCTTCGGACAATTTGGAGTACCCACCTGTCCGAGGTAATGGCTTGCCATTGGGGCAGGTGATGGCATATCCTGCCACCTACTGGCTCCTGGTGTACCTGTGGACTAGGAAGGCTTGGAGGCTGAGGCTGAGGGTGGGGTGGGGTGGACTGGGCGACCCGCTGGCTCCCTGATCCCCCGGGAACGTGGGATCCCGCGGCCCTACAGAGGCTGTATAGCACGCGCAGGTCTGTGGTCAGGTGGAAAAGGACGCGGTTGGGTGCCCCTTCCGTAGCCATGAAAGGGGCAAAAGGTGGACTGCTGGGGTCTAGGTGCGGGCGCGAGGCCAAGGGACCGGGCCGTAGCTCGGGAATCCTTAAAGTGGTTGAGAGATGAGTCCGCCTTGTCTCCGAAGAGACGTGTGCCATCAAAGGGCATGTCCATCAAGGATTGCTGGACATCCCCCAAAAGCCAGACATTCTCAGTCAGGTGTGGCGTCTCAATGCCACCGTCGATGCAACAAATCTGCCTAGAGAGTCGGTCGTATCCAGTCCACAACAAATCATGAACTAGCTTCATCCCTCCCATCTTTTACGGCTTAGGGCAGGACAGTCTGGACCACCTCCGGAACTGCAGGCAGCACTTGCGCAACCGTATCCCAGAGAGTATGCGAACAGTTGCCCAAAAGGCATACGGTGTTCATGGACCGTAGCGGTAGACTGTTGGAAGAAAACAACGTATTCCTCAAATTGTCCGGTCTTTTTGGATCCCTATCCGGGGATGCAGCAGGGAATGCGCCAGATGAAGAAGAAGAAGCCTGGATGACAAGGCTCTCAGGCGTGGGGTGTTGAGTCAGGAATTTTGGGTCTGACGGCGCAGGCCGATGGCAGCGGGCAATCGTCCTATTCACAGGAGCCCCTGTGCTGGGTCTGGACCAGGTACCCAAAAGGACGTCTGACAGTGCTTCATTAAAGGGTAAAAGGGGCTCGGAAAAGGAAGACCCCGGATGGAGCACGTTGGTTCAGATGTTAGGCCTAACCCGCACAGAAGGAAGCTCGAGGTCCAGGACCTCAGCCGCCCTTCTCACCACCATAGAGTAAGAATCACCTCCTCTGTAACCACGCTAGGAGGAGAGAGCATACCAATGTCAGGGGAGGTGTCTAGACCACTGGCATCACCCAAATCCTGTACCCAGTCCATTTATGGGTCAAGCTGGTATTCTAAAGGGTCCAGCAACCCCTCCATACTCTCCCCATATCCATACCCACAAGAATAAGGGTCTGGATCAACCCTGGGCCCGGGAGAGCCCGAGAGAACAGAATCAGCATTGATCTACATCGTTCCAGCTCTGGGTCGTCGGGTATGAGGATGGGATCGATTGTGGACCCAACCGACACCGCGAGCGTCGACGTAGTCTGACCCGATGCCGGGGAAGGTCACTGTGGCACGACCGGCATCGGGACGGATCCGCAAATGGATCCGGAGGGGCCCTCCAGAGCCAATGCCAAAGCTGACGGCTTTGAAACCGAAGGGACCCCGACCGACTCACCTGTGCCTGAAGGCTCCGAAGGTGGGTCAGTCCGCCCAAAAATGAGCGCATGGCCTCTGAAAATGCTTTACGTTGGGCTGGGGTAGCCCCGGCTCCCGAGAAGTCGGGAAGCGCAGATCCGACCCAGAAGAAGGCTCTGTTGACGGAGGCCTAGAACGTCGACACTCTTCCCACGTCGTATCATCCGATTGACGGGGTGAAGTCGAAGAGCGCTTGTCCTTCTTCGACTTCTTCTTTGACCCGAATGTCCCGATGACTTGGAGGACGAAGAGTAGTGGTGACTCCGCGGATGGTCTCGAGACCTTCCTCTTGGACGGGACTGTGAGTGCAGTGGAGTCGAGTGTCAGGCCGCCATGAGCTTTACGGACCACTCCCTCAAAGCCTTCGGGTTCATGGCCCGACACTCGGAGCACGACTTCAGGTCGTGATCGCGCTCCAGACATCATAACCACACAAGGTGCGGATCCTTCACTGACATAGTTCGGTGAAAGAAGTTGCAGGGCCTGAATCCGTTCTTGCGGAACATCCCTCGACGCATCCACAAACTCATCAAAAATATGATAAAAATGTCGACGTAGTCAAAAAATGACTGAGGTAGCTCTTCTCCAGATCTGTGCGTAGGTTGGCGCGGAAAGAAAGGAACTGACGTCAGCGCACCGGGGTGGCGCCTATATACGACCGCATCATCATCACCGCGAGCGCGACGCCAACGACGCCCGAGGAGAGGTAATGCTTGAAGAAAAAAATTCTGGATCCAGTCTGACGCCTGGGGAAATTCAAAGGTAAGGAATCTGCAATTAGAAGTCTCTATCAGATGGCAACATTTTTATTTTTTGCTGCAGATAGAGGAAAAAGGTAAATGGAAGTGCTTTAGTTATATGCTGGGCCACTGGAATTATGTGGCAAGAAAAGACCAAATTATGAGACAGGGTTGACTAATTTACGTGGCAACAAAAGTCCAGTTATGAATTTACAACGCCAATAGCTCTAACTCAAGCAAATGCGAGACCCATTGCATTACAAATGCTTGTTTTAACATGCAGTTCTGTTTCTGTTTATTGATGCCACTGCCAGCGTAACAATGTAATGCTCTAAACTGGTACACTTTTGCATGTTAAAGAAATGCAGTATTTCTGTAACATATTGAACCATTTAAGTTTAGTGCTTTAAATTATTAATGTGCTACCAACGCAACAAGGTAATGCACTAAAATGAAATGAATCAACATGATAAAGAAAGGCTACATTTCTTTAAGATGCAAAGCGTTTAAATTTAGTGCATTAGTCTGTATAGTTCAGGAGACATTTAATAGAAGTGGCAGCCTCTAAATCCGAAAAGTTTTTTGTCCCTCACACCACCAACCTGATGACATGCCAGTTAACACGGAAAGACAAGTTATTTATCATGTGCCCCTTACTTGTTGCCTAGGTTACAATGCTAGATGGAGCAATACTGTAGTCTATTAAGGTTTCAGCTTAGAACTCATCTTGAAGTATTTTAAGAAGCTCTATCATACCTGGCTTCCCACTTGACCAAACTCTGTGATCCTGGGCAATTTCCTTTATTTCACTGTGCCCATTTGTCCTTTATCATCACATTTGGTGAAGTTAGATAACTGCCTAGGATCACACAGTGTAGTAGATAAAGGACAAAGAAGCCTACTGAAAAAAAGGCAATTGGTCGGTATTGATAACAGGTTTCTTGCTTTAACTCAATCCAATTCAGCTGCTAGATGGATATTTTTAAACACTGTACTGGAAAGTGTACCATTGCACACAAAGGCAAAATATTCTCAAGAAGAGAACCTCCAAAAACCCCAGTGGAAAAACCCAGCTAGCTCACTCATCACTTTTCATGTATTGGTCTTATTTCCCTCCACTTTAAAACTTCACCAGCCACCTCTGTAAGTATGGGCTTGGGAGAAGTGTTCAGGCAGTGGGAAAGTGTCTAAGCAGTGGGAAAGGAGTGTGAGCAAGGGAGGGCACAAAGAATATGAATGAGGGATGACTGCAGACAGGAAGAAGGCTGGCTACCTGGAGGGATGGCTAGGGGTAGGAGTGTACAGTGAGACAGCACCTTTCAGAGGAATACCATTTAATACAGCAGCAAGGCCAGAAGTATCAGAAGCTGATGAAAGTCAGGGAAATTTAAAAAACACAACTAAGAGACACCTGAGGGACAAGGGATGTACGGGATCAGCAGAAGCAAATAATGTGCCTATGTCAAGTTACTTAGGATTTACTCTTTCTTAGGCTTCACTCATTACATGTAATAACACAGGAGCAGGGGGCAGCTCCTCCATAAGAGCAGAGGAGTGTCACCGCCCCCCAAGCCTCCCCCCCCCCCTCTATCGGCAGCGGCAGCTGCAAACCTTTTCCACAAAAACGATAATAAACTTTCTTTTATTATCATTTTGGGGGGAAAGGGGCGGGGCCACGGGGGTGAAAAGCAATGAGGGGGAGTGCTCATCTCAGAGCGCATGTATGTTTGGCCAGCTGCTTCGGGCTGGCCAAACACACACGCGCACAGGGCTCTCTCCAGCCCAGCAACACAGTTTCTGGGCTGGAGAGAGCCTGCGCAGGCTCCCAGTCTGCCTGAGAGAGCAATCCTGATGCTGCTCTGAGCAGTGCCAGGACTGGCGAAGGGCAGGCTGGGATTCTGTGCCTGCAGGCAGAGAAGAGGAGAGGAGGAGCGCAGTTGTGAAGGTACTTTTTTTTGTTTTTCTTTTAAAAAATGTAATTCCCCCCCACCACCCCTTGTTAATCCCCCCCGTCCCTCCCCTGCACGCCGCCGCCCCACCCCTGCAGCGTTGCACGAGCCGCAACTGCACATTAGCACTAAGGGGCCTTTCCAGTGCTTTAAATGGGCCGGGACTGTCCGGTACTGAGTACTGGCACTTTTTTTATTTTGAGAGGGTGAGTACTTGCACTTCCCAAGATAAACCTAATACTTTTAATTGGAGAGTACCAGCACTTATCAGAAGTAAGCAGGTACTCTGACACAGAGTACCTGTCCCTATATTTTTCCATTTCAGGCACTGATCCTTTCCATAAACTTAAAAAAATACATTATGTATCCAGGAGACTAAGATTAATAATTTGGCTTGGTTGGAAGGAAAGTCCCCTGCATGATGGACTGACATATACCCTGCCCTGAGTGTCTGCTTGTAAAACTGGTATTCTAGCTTTTCGTCTGGCCCCGACGTCATGCTAATCTGGCACATACACCCAGGCTGGACTCTGGTGAAGCAAGGTCCATACCTGTCCTGAGATCTGGAGGGATGCACCAAGTGTGTCTTCCCAGAGGGCATAGTTCTACCGCCCATGCCTTGGGTAGGTTACATTAAACAGGGGTGGCAGTGTATTTTGATTTTTCAGATCAATAGCGTGTGCGGACTTTATTCTGAGTCAAAGAGAGGGTGGAAACCGGAAACCATCGGCTCAAATTAAGCACCGACGATTGCAGATTTGCAAATCTGGAGCATTTAATATATCAATCGGTGGATGACTGCAGATCATGGGTAAGTAAAGGCGGGTAGTGCACTTGCACTATATCGCTATCCCGATCATATTTTTCCAATGCACGTCTTTTCTTTCTTAATTGTGCTCTTTAATTAAATTGGTGTCTTACTTTTTAAATGTGCAGGAGATTCTGCATCATTTTCAAACCCTGTGAAAGTTGACAGCGGTGCCTTAACTGCTTGCAAACTACTACAGCCACATTTCTAATGCAAGCTTTCAAGGAATAATTCCATGACATGGTATCATAAGCCAGAAGATGCGGGCCCTTCAGAGAGCTGGCAAGTGCGGGAACAGTAACTGAGGCAAAATCCAATCAAGCAGGCTCCTGTGGGAACACCTGGCACAGTTTACTGCCAATTACTGCGGCTCGACATATCATCCGCTGCACTTTCTTCTGTGCTAGTCTGCGGTTCCTGCACTTATTTTTGACGCTGCTAAAATATCTTCTAAAAGCAAGAGGCACCCTGGAATGACGCACAATAGGCTGGCGTAATTGTCACTTGAAATACACTGATAGAAGGCTTTCCCATGAATTGTAAAAAGCCAGTCCAAAACAAACGTCAGGGGCTGTCGGTGAGAGGCAGCGGAATTAACTGCTGGCATTGCCCGTGTAGCATTCCACTCCAGCGCAAGCTCTTTCACTGCGAGTGCCTCGGACAGCCCCGGACGGGCTCCCGAAGTGTGCGGCACGCGGACCCGCGTCACAGTTCCCCGATGACGTCACAGCCGCCCCGCAGTCATGGAACAGGGCTTCTTGGGGCGCTGCTCACGAAGGATTTGCACCTCAACCCTGCCAAGGCTAAGGTTAGTAGTTGAATTGGTCTAAGCATTACATCGTTACATGTTTTGTTCTTTCTCGCTGCCATGATATTGAAAACTATAATAACCTGCACGTGCAGAAGAAATGTAATGGTGCAAACTTCTGCACCAGTTTTTGTTGCAAGGATTCACAATTTACCTTGCCACAGACACTGAAAACATCAAACAAACGTACTTCTAAATCAACCATGTTTGTAAGAGCATACAATATTTTTTTTGTGAAACTACTGCGTATATTGTGGACTTCTGAAATCTAGACACGACCTTCAGTGAGAAGGAAGGGCAAGTGCGCAGTATCAGCTTGTATTGGGGGAAAAAAAATACCAGTAAAAGATGGGGATATAAAAGGCCTGCACACTTCAGTACTAACTCCCGAGCTGGATCTCAGCAGATGTTTTATTTAAAGCACAGCAGTTACTAGCGATGTGGATAAAGAAGTCCCGGATGTAGCTCACCCTGGTTAGTAAACGCTCTTCCAACATGCAATATGACTCAGGTCCCACGAGCCAGGACTGTGTCACAACGAGAGACATCCCGGCATCTACACGGAACGCTTATCTGAGTACACCTTGGCCACACACTGGTACCACAATGGACATACCTTCCAGAAGAGCTATGATCTAGCCAAGCTCGAGCAACGAAACAGTCCCAGCCAGCGCCTCGCCTCTTGCCCTACAGGACTAATGAAATTACTACAATGGCATGTCTTAGGCTTTTTAAAGTTTCCACTAAACATTCAGCTCGACTATACCCCTTTAGTTCACAGCTTCAAATGATGGGAAAACATTGGGGTCTCACTTGCAGCTATTCTGAAGAGCTGCTTCGATAATACCAGACAATACCCACTGCATTTCATCAAAACAGACGGGCATGAAAGAGTCTGCCCACTCGGAAGGATGAGTGGACGGGGAGAAGTACAAGTGTCTTTTGGGACGTGAGGGAGGTATGATACCAAGGATGGAAAGGCAGAGACCCAGAGCCTATGGGGGAACAGGATGCTGGCTGTCCCCATGAGAAGGTCAGCAGAGGCACCAGTGCTTTGCTGCAAAGCTAAGATGGGCAGAGCACCGAACTTTACTAGAGATATACAGAATCCTCTTCTGTGGTGAAAGGCAGAGGAGAAATAATTGGATGATGATCCCCACACAAGGGAACAACAGATAATGGGTTGCAATATTCCATAAATAAGATACCTACAGGAGAAAAGGCTAAAATGACTCCTCCCGTCATTCTCTGTATTATCTATTGATCTATTATTTAGCAGGTAATGAGAACTGACTGAAATATGTAGCCCATCTTCGACAGTAGCCTAAAAACAACACATTTAATTTGTCCTTTTGCAATCTATTGCGTTATTATCTAATTCTTTTCAGGGCTGTTTTTTACCCTATTGTGTTGTGGGCAATTGGGAATTTGAATGCCAGGTAATACCATGCCCTAACCCCCTAATGAAACCTATTCTGTGCATATATTTCTGCACAGAAAACCACTTTTCCCTTTGATTCTGCCCAACCAAATCTCATGAAATCTTCATCACCCTTGACCTAATGATACACGCACATTTTGAAACAAAACCATTGCTCCAATCTGTTAGTGGTTACATAACCTGCACGATTTACGAATTGCCTGTTAATTCCATTTAACATATGACAGCCCTACGTTATAAGGACTTTTCTTACTTTCAGGTTTATGTCAGAACGATAAAGGCAGCTGAAGAACAAGTCCATGTAGCACATGTTAGGTGCCTTAAAGGCAGATGAAACTCAGTAAATATTGCAAAAAAATGAATAAGTTGTGCAGCACTTTGAGAGCTTCAATAACAAATGAGTCAAAAATAATAATCAATTATAGCAAAGATCTCCACTACAGTAACATCAAAAGACACAAGAAGACACCCTACTCAAAGGCATAAGAAGTCAAACTTATATTCCGGGCACAAGTCGGGGGTAGATGGAATCTACCCAGTGTGGTGCCCCTCCCCACCCCACGAAGTATTTAGCTTGGCTCCAGCGAGTAAGCAGTTTAATTGTATAGCACTTACTACCCCTGATGAAACGTCGAAGTGCTTTACGATGAGTAAGACTGCTACTCAGAGCCTAGTTGTCAGTAAGTCAATTGGTTATTGGGTTAGTTTGCCTGCTGTATGGGGACTTGTTTAGTTTGATGTGATTATTAGAGGGGGCTACATGAGGCACAATTACTAGCTGGAATTAATACTGTTATGGTTTCAAAAGAGCTTTAAGGCAGATAGGCATGAGATTTTTAGAGTAACTTGTATACAGATGAGGGAGACAGAAGGCAGAAAGAAGCAGAGATCGATTTAAAAAACAAATGATTGGAAGGTCAGTTTTTCATGCAGGAGTTTAAGGGTTACAACAGGTTGAGAAATTTTGCGTGAAATTTGTGGATGTAAACCTGTTGAAAGAAACAGTTTCATTTAAAGATACTTCTCAGAGTAAAAAAAAGGAAGCTCAGTGTGACAAGTAAGAGCATCTTTTTATATACCCACTACACCATATTAAATACTATACTATAAAGTATTGGAGTTCATGCAAGTTATATGCACCATAAACAATATATTATAAAAATGTTTGTGAACATCCATCATTATGAAAATATAACAAGGGAATTAATATAGACACGTTTCAGTAACTATTAGTATATTCAGTGCCTTGTTTGTCACTCATTCAATGCCTAGTTTGTAAGGCGCCTGAACCTGAAGAGAACCCCAACAGAACAGACACCCGCTCCAGCTGAACGGATGTCTGTGGTTACCTTCTCCTTCTAGGATCCACCTTGCCTCATAGTGGCAAGCAGGGTAATTTTCCTAACCCAGACACATTATGCAGTGCCTGTACTGCAGACTGCTTTCTGCTCTGTGCAGGGGCTTGTTTTCACCCTCCAGGTGGACCCAAGACAAAGGGCTGATTTAAAGGCCATCATCTCTCGCTTTATCTGAGTGCAATCCTGCATGGGAGCTATCTGCTGCCTCAAACCTTCGGGCCAGAGCAGTGGAGGGGAACTATAGGCACACTGCTTGTTATCACCTCTCAAGCATTTAAGAGACACTACGATTTATAACCAAGCTTTTGATTTTGTTCAATACATATATGAAAGATGACACACTGTAAGAGTGTCACCCGTATTGGAATGTATGAGTATTCATAATAGCCATTCAAATACCTAATATTTTTTATGTAATTATTATACAGATGCCACTTCCTGTAAGTCACTTCTTCTGATGCCACATGAGATATCACAATCAGTGATTTCACACACACTGATTTCACTTGCTTAATGACTAACTTAGTTTGTCCTCCCACTTCTTTTTTTTTTTTAAGACTTGTGCCCTGATTATATTCGATGCAGTCTGAATTGTTTACATATACCATATGTCCCTGTGCTGTGCGCTGCAAGAGAACGTCCTTCAACTGGACAGACAACGGGGAGCATGGATCATACTGAAGAAGAAAAGACTGACAAATGTAATATGTATATCTGTGATGTCAATTAACAAGCTATGAATATATGAAGTAGCGCATGATGGGGATGCATGTTATAGTTAATTCACTAAACTATAACTGGCGTGTCATTGTTTCTTGTTTTTTTTTTTTTAAATTTACTTTACATCTCATTCCATCACATAACTATAACATGACCTTAGCTTTTTTTCAATAAATATATAGATATGTTTATACACACACATACACACACACATATATACATACACAACTGTGGCAACACTGACAGGCAGTACACTGGAGGCCAATAAGTCAAGAAGCCTCAGAGCCACTAACTCAGATCGAGGACCAATGCTCAAATATTTGGATCATAGCCCGAATGTTACAGACTCATTGTAACGGAAGCGAAGTTCCCAAAATGCACACAATCCTCAATAACAGGGAGGCTCTGTGAAGGTGGCATGTGTGCCTTTGGCATGTTGATGGTCAATCCCAATGATGACAGGAGGATTGTCTTTCTTTGGAGGTGGTCTACGACCGACTGTTGCAAGTCTGCTGTCAACAGACAGTTGTCAACTGACCTCCAAAGATGGGCCGCAGCCACCACCATCACTTTTGTGAATATCCTATGGAACACCCATGCTCTTGGCCTACCCTAGACTGCAGGTAACATCTGTAGCTAGCATGGATATATGAAAATACACATCATGCAGATCTAGGACTACAATCAAGTGTCTCGGATATAGGGCAGACAGAACCTGGTACAATGTGAACATCCCAAATCTGCCATTTTCCAGAAAGGCATTTTCCAGAGGGCAATGATGTAAAACAGGATGAAGACCTCTGCCCTTCAGCACCAAGAGCAGCCAGAATAACTTCCAATCCCTACTTCCGAGGCTGGCACCCGTTCTATGGCCCCTTTGAATAAGAGTGCCCGCACCTCCTGCAGTCAAACTGCAGGTGGTCTTCTAAAAAGACTCTAATGTAGGTCGATAAGTAATGGAAGACCACAGCCCTGTTGAATTCGGAGGACCCATCTTTCTGATGTAATCTGGTACCACCCCTGCTCAAAGTGTTGGGTTCTGGCCTTATACATGGTGGCCTTGAGTAAGTACCTGGTAAGAGCCAAAAAGCGCAAGAAATGTGCCATGGATCAGCTTTTACGTGCTCAGGGTCAGATTCCACTTTCTTGCCAAAGAAGAAAGAACTCTCAAATGGCATGTCCATACGGGAGGCAAGCCCATTCCCTGAAACATCAGTAGATCTCAACCAAGTGTGGCACTGTAGGACCACGCTGGTACAGACTGCTCAGCCTAAGCAATCAGTAGTTTTCAAAGCAGGCAAAATTACACTTACTCCTCCATCCTGAATGATTTGTGCCAGGGAGGGCCAAATATCTTCAAGGACTGCAGGCAAGATGTTGCTGAACATGTCCAAGGGGGCCTGTGTATAGCGGCCAAGTAAGCAACTGGCCTTGACTGATCTCAAGGCTAGGCTGGCTGATGAAAACATTTGTTTCTCGAATGCATAAAGCCTCTTTGATTCTTTGTTTAAAGGGGTAGTGGGAGAAGGAGTTGGGGTTCACACTGCTGGTAGCGAGTCCTGAACCACCAGACTCTCCTGAGGTGGATACTGAGTGAGGTTATCAGGGTCACCTGGCATTCGGCTTGTTCACTGGTGGGAATAAACAAGGCTTTGCCCATGTGCCCACCAAGGTATCAGTCAGTGATTCATTAAAGGGCAACAGGAGTTCAGAAGAAGCCCATCCTGCTTGCAGAACCTCTTTAAGAATGCTAGTTTTGACCTCCGTAGAGGGGAGTTGGTCCAAGACAATGCTCTATGTCTAATGAATACAGCAAAGGAAGCACTTTCTTCTGTTAGTAGTCCAGGGGGTGGATGGGTCAACCCAGTGTCAGGGCATGTATCAAGACCACAGGACCCCCTGCAAGGCCATATACAAATTGGCATCATCAGGGTTTGAGGGTACCATATCCCCATGAATCATGCCATTATCAGCATTGTAATCTCCAAATGGTGGCAGACACTCATCAGAGTGTAAACCAAACAGCTGGTGGAGCTCCTAAGAGCAGATCCACACAAGGAGTGGTGTTGTGTCAGACCAGATTGAACTGGGACTCAGTGTGACAATTTGGGGGTCCAGATGAAACCTCGGTTGAAGCAGAGACTAATTTGGCTACTAGTCAAAGGTCATCTTCTTACACCATCAGAGTCAGTGTAGATGTTCAAGTGAATGGTGTAGATTTTGCCACCAGAACAGAAGTCAGCACTGACATTGGTGGAAAAACTGAAGTGGGTTTGAGGGTACAGATTGTGCCAAAGATGGAACTGCTTAAAGAAGCCAGACTGGAAGACCTTGCAAATACTTGGGTACAGATGTTACGCGATAAGCAACTGGCAGAGTGACAAAGATGTGCAGGATGGCCTCCCTGAAGTCCTGGATCTGTTGGGACGTCGCTTAGGAGGGAAATTCGTGGTGCATGGGAAACAAATGTGGAATCAGCTTCTCTGTGAATTGGGAGCAAGACCGATCGGCAATTAGAGGCCCTTGACTTCTTAGGTGATTGAGAGTGGAGGAATGTGGACAAGTGACACTTAGTTTTTCTTGTGTTTACTCCTTGAATTTGATTTGGGCTTACCCAAAGACTTTGACTGCGACGAGGGTCTGTCACATGAATGACCTTGGAACAAGCGTGGGTCTGCGAACGGGAGCAGAACTTGCATGGTTTCCTCCAGTGTTCGGTGGTGTACATCTTTGCTTTATGCTCCCAGATTACCTTCAGGTTCACGAGGTCACTGTCTTTACAGGATTTGTAGTCGTGACCTGAGGATTGTGGACATCTGGCACAGACATTTGTTTGAGAAAGTCCCTGTGTGACTGAAATCCTGTAGTCTCTGGAGTGGACATAGTTACTTTGTATACTGATTTAAAGTTTTGGAGATTTTTTAGAAAAACTGTACACCAAATAAAAACAAGCATTTGCAAAGTAATGTGTCTCCCATTTGCTTGAGTTAGAGCTAGTGGCGTTGTAAATTCATAAGTGGACTTTTCTTGCCACATAAATTCTGCCTCATAATTTGATCTTTTCCTGCCCCATAATTCCAGTGGCCCTGCATGTAGCTAAAGCATTTTCATTTACCTTCTTCCTCTATTTGCAGCCAAAAATGGAAATGTTGCCATTTAGCACCCAAATTTACCACTTTCACCTCCTTCAGTGCCTTACACATTTTCAGGCCTACTGCAATACTAAGGCCCTAAAACACAAACTACTCCCACCTATAAAACAGAAGTTCCAGCTGTAAGAGTGCTTAAAAAGGGACTGAATGGTGGGAAGGATTATTATTTTGGGGTCCCCACTGATCTAGTGTGGGGACCCAGAGATGACCTAAACAGAGAGAGTGTGTCATGATGAACGTTTTGGTGGTGGTCCCCATTGCCCTAGGACCATGAAAGGCTGAGTTATGGGCAAAAATGTTTGGAAAAAGAATGATTGCAAAGCATTATGGGGAAACTTTTCCAGAGTGCAGTGAATATTGAAGTATCGGCTCACTCGCTGTACCAGGAGAGCTGCATTGAGGATTTCTGTGCTTTTTTTTTAGTAAAGGAGACCTGCCAACTCACAAGGTGCCACTGTGTGTCACATGAAATCTGCTCCATTCACACGGTCACGCAGTTAGGAGCTGATAACACACGGTGGCAGGAAAAACGAGCTGGAAACCAGTGCAAAGAGTGATTTTCCAAGCTCACTTTTGTTTTTGAGACTTTTAAAAGCTGATGTGTTTTATGCGGTGTGAAACACCCCAGGGCATCGGCACCAGCCTCAGCAGGCTTGGTTTTTTTTAGGAAGAGGGGGTTTGGTGGGAGAGGGCAGAGAAGGGCCTCCTAACTAATTCTGGGTACAAAGCCATCCTCTCCAAGCCTATCCCCCCCTCCTCACACAGTGAATGTTCTCTTGAGGTTGGCAGATCTGGTAAAACATTTATCAATTATAAGTGTGAATAAGTGTTTTTGGGAAAGCTATGGGTGGTGAAGGGAAGAGCCAAAAGAAATGAGACTGACTAGGGAACAGTATGAACAATGTGACCAGCACTCCAATACCGCAGATAGAGTTTGCGCTGTTAGTGCTGTGAGCGTCATGGATGCCATGAAGCACGAAGGAGAGAGCACAAAGAAAAATAGTTCACCCACACTGAAGTATAACGGCAATCGTGCAATAATCCATGTAACAGGGTCAAGTCTGCTAGGCGGAAACAAAACCGCCCCAACGCGGGACAAACGTAAAGGAATTACAAATGACATCAAGGGATTTTTCAAAGGCAAGCCCACGAACGAGTAAAAGTAATGGGCGTGAGGTGGGCATGGTTAAAAGCCCACAATACTTACAACAGGTCAAAGTGCTTGCACGCTCGACCTAAAAAGGAAGAGGGGAGCATCAGATCTGCGTCAAAGCGTGGCAAAAAGGAACTGATACCCGTGAAGAGTGGTGACGCCTACATTGGTTCCACTCCTTCACTTTCTAAGTGGGACAAAGTCAATGCAGAGCTGCACAACACGACCTACAGGTTTCTGGATCCAGTCTGGCACCTGAACATTATTCTAAAGATGAGCATTAGCAATATCCATCAAAAGGCCAGCTTATAAACCTTGCCACTAAGTTGATCACAAGTAGGATTCCTAATTATGAGGCCATCTGAATAGGAACATCATTGCAAACGCTTTGCTAGAGGCACTGGGGGCTGAATTTAGGTTGAAGTTATTTGTTTTCTACTTACATTGTTCCTCCACCATCATTTGATCCTGGACATCTTTGCTGTTCACACAGGTTGAGATGTAAAACATTTGGAAGGCTCACCAATCACAGGTATGTGCAGATTGGATGTGTTTTGATACTGCACACTTGTTTATAAGGTGATAGATTACAAAAAAATACATTTTGGTCACTGCTTCAATTCAAATTTCAACATAACTAAGTAAATGTGCTTCTTGTCTGGTTACCACCTTCATTCTTAAAGTCCTTAACAGCATTAGCCTTTTTTAACTTTAAATACTGAAGATGAGGCACCTGTGTGTGAACAAGAAGGGAAGCATGACTGCTCCCATTTACCAGAATCTAGACAGTCACATAGCACTAGAGATGCCTATATTGATATCCTTTTGTGAGCCTCACTTCTCTAAGAGGTACACAAGCAGATCTAAGCCACTTGAGAAATAAACATAGCGTACCCGTTTCCGTGAAAAGAACAGGCAGGCCTCTCTCTTCACCAAAAAGAGTTGTGCTCATATAGATAAGGAGTGTTAAGAATCAGACAAGCCTGTCAGAGTAGCTCAAATTTGCAGCAGGAGTATTGTATACCGATAATGATCCCTACTCTGGCCCATGGAAACAGTACACACACAGTTGTTGGTGTTTTACAATAAAAGGTTATTTATTATGCACTGTTCATACATACATTTCACGTACCAGAATGACAGTAATTATCATGGTGACGTCAAACGTCATACTATAAAGGTGAAT
Source organism: Pleurodeles waltl (assembly GCF_031143425.1). Classification (NCBI taxonomy): domain Eukaryota; kingdom Metazoa; phylum Chordata; class Amphibia; order Caudata; family Salamandridae; genus Pleurodeles; species Pleurodeles waltl. Next base: position 140,159,536 of record NC_090449.1, read on the forward strand.
ATCAGAAATGCTTCAAATATTTTACAACACACATTCCAACTCGTTCTACTAGATTAGTCGTCTCCTCGCCTAATATCTGTCTTTAGCAATGACAGAGTGATTGTTACAACTCCCAATACTTTTAATATGCCAAACCATGCAAGTAGCCCTGCATAGAAAGCCAGTGGGTCTGCAGTAAGAGAGCGGTACCCTCGACATGTCATGCTAACAATTAGTTCCCAGTAATCTTCATGCCCTCTCCTTAAATGTTGTTATGTGGTGATGGCATCTCTTGTGCAGCTTCTTGTACCTTTGGTCAAGAACAGCAGCAGTGTTTGTGTAACAGAAGCAGGCAACAGTTGCCACTTTACATCACCCCATGCCTGCGTTGTGCGAGACGACGTCGCAGCTCTAATCATTGCACGTACTCGTATAGCTTTTTAGAGAATGGAAAACTGCAGTTTTCTATTTTGTTGGCCGGCTAATGCCAAATCTTATTCATCTGAAAATAATATCTGAAAATGATATTGCACTCTTGCACACTGTTACATTATAATTAAAACTAATAGGTTTCTAGGGCTCTCCCTCTGCCCCCCGCCCCCACTCCCTCCCTGTGAAATCAAGCCTGGTTTGCTTGTAATATGCATATATTAACAAGAAGGCCCTCCCAGAGGGAACAAACAATCTTTGTAAATCATGGTGCTTTCCACTACTGTGACAGCATTTATTATGGGTGATTGCAGTAGTCCCTTGGTGTGCTAAGGATGTAAACTTGTGCCAAGAATAGCAACCAGAAGGAGGTGCATAATTCTAAGATTTATGTTTATGGCGGATAAGTGGTAGTCTTCGTTCACAAACAATTTCTACCAATGTATACTTCTAGATATAAGTTAAACGGAAACTAAACATTCACGTGCAGACGCCTTGAAGGGTTCAATCAATAGCTATAAGCAAGACATGGTATGATTTGACCAAAACCCAGTGCTAGAAACTATTTTTAAAACCTACTGTCAATTTCGTTATATCATTTAACCCAGTGGTTCCCAACCTGTGGTCCGCGGACCCCCAGGGGTCCGTGACATATTCCCAGGGGGTCCGCAGGCCTGGGCTGGGAGGAAGGCACTTTTCCAGCTGGGGCCTCTCACAAACAGGTACGTGCGTGTTTTTATATTTATTACTTCCTTTGTTGAGCAGTTTTAAACGGACTGCAAAGCTCCTTGTACTTCAAAAATAAAAGTGTCAAGCTAACTCAGGTGATTAATGTATCTGCTGGATAGAGATGGGCGTTTTGTGCAGTGGCAGTTTTGACTCAAAGGTAGCGCAGATGGTTAATATGCCTACTGCAAAGAGTGTGTATCATGCAAAAAACTGTATTTTATGAGCATGGCACAGTGGGTTACTGCTTTTGTCACAGAGATTCTTTTGTTACTATGCAGTTCATAATCATAATTTAGCACAGTGAGCTGTGAACTGCCATTAAAGAGCTGCATGCAAACTGCATGGCAAAAATTAGAAAGTTGTTTTTTTCCTAGTCTTTCATTTTCCTTATGCTGCTAAAAAAGGTTTGCTTGTGTAGAAATAAATTCTTATTGCTTACACATGGCTCAATTTGTGCTTGTTGTTTCCGGTGCTGAGCACCAGCACTTATTTTGGAGGGCCGGGGCTTATTCTTCTGCCTCAAGCATTTGCTACGAGCAAAAATCACATATGGGAAAGACGGAGGAAGGGAAAAACAAAAAAGTGTCACAAGGGGAGAAAGTAGAAAGCTGCTAGAGTGAGCTGAAGTGACAGGGAGTGGCTTTATATGGATTGAAGAGGCCCAAGATGGTTCAGGATTCTGCTGCCTCAGGATTCCGTGTACCCACATTTAATTGTAGCAGCCGCATGTTTAAGAGGAGGGCTTTGGGCACCGGCACGTTTTTATTGACAAATTAAGCACTGTGCTAACGTCATCGCTAATCACTGTGCTGTGTTCTGAATTCTAAGTTTGTGCTTCTCCGGACCAAGCACTCTTAGAAAATACCTACCAGTGTGGATGATGTGAATCCTACACCTTGTAGTCCCCTGTAAAGTGCGGTGACACCCTACAGTGGTATGAGAGGTGCTATAAAACAAATGAAGTACATGTGAAAGAGAGGCTAGGGAGAGATGAGAGGCCCTTATGGTTTTTTTTCATTTCCGCTTCACTTATTTACGTGAAAAAGCTTTCTCAGATCTAGCATCCCTAAAAATTAAAAACAGAAATCGCTCCGGGAATGTAGAATCGGACCTGAGGATTCACCTTTTCTAAATAGAACCCAACATTGAAAAGGTAGTTGCCGAGATGCAGCGTCAACCTTCCCAATAAAATGTTTTGATTTTTGCATCTTTTTTTCAATATAAAAGAATTTTATCCTTAGTAATATGAGTATTTGTTTGGTGTGTACTTGTTATATTTTTTGCGAATTACTGTTTTAATGTTTGAAAATTAAATCGTACAAATTGCTGGGGGTCCCCGGCTTCCAGTAATGATTCATTGGGGGTCCTCAGGAGTCAAAAGGTTGGGAACCACTGATTTAACCCATTTGAAGACAACCTTAACAATCACACAGCTATTTCCTCTTGCTTTGGGAAGCCACCATGTGTTAAGCTGCCCTGATAGTTGTGGAGTGACTTACTGCATCATCCATCAGTAAAGGGATGTGACAACTTAGAATTGAAAGCATGCACCCACTGCGTCAAATAGATTTCACCTTGTTACACAGAAGCTTTGCGGGGTTTAGCAGTCCTACTCCAACAAAAGACAGGGCTAGATAATATGCAAGCAGTGAGTATTTACATTTTGAAACGGCTTAAAATTTAAAACAAGTTAAAATTAAGAACTTCTGCGAAGGAAGGTGTGTGAAGAATGCATGTGAACATGATATTAACCCAGTACTAATCAAGTTCCTCCTGTCCTAGGTGGGGGTCAATGCACTAAGCATCTGAGCTTCCCGGTGGTCTGCCTATGCCTCCCGGAAGTTACCCTGAAAGTTGGGGGCAGCACAGACATACCAAAAATATTCCAGGAGAGCAGGATTTACCCTTCTAACTATAGTCTAGAAAATGTGGGTAAAATCTTTGTTATGGGCCTTGCTGTAAGTCTGGGAGTAATGCTGGCATGTCAGTGCCAACGCATAAAGTGCGTCTCGAACTAGAGAGACTGAGGAGCTTTGGCGGATCTGGAACTTGCAAAGGAAGTCAAGTTATCCTGTCCCACGTAGGAGCAATCGCGCAAAATTAGCTATAAGTATTCAATGACGCCAAGAAGAGAGTTCATCATGTAGAAGTCAAACATCAGAAGTGTGTCCAGGCGGCCCTAGCCGGAGTCCACATAACACAGCATTTTACTGAAGAAAAGTAATGGGGAAAAATAGTGTCATTAGTCAGCCAGATGTATGCTGATCACAAATCAAGATTGGAAAACATACATATTTTTGTTATACCTTCAACTCAATACCTATTTTGCGGTGAAAGCAGTCGGGGTTGCACAACAGGTGCCTAGGCAAGCTTACAAAGATTATCTTGAGCTATGAATTTGTCAACACTACAGGCGCCTTATATTTGGAACCATGACCAGTATCAAATTATAATGCCCCTTATTTCGTTCACGCGTGAACTAACCGGGGAAATGCAAATAGTGGAAATTAAAAAGGAACACGCACAGCCCAAACGGTTGCTTGGCCTAAAGAAACACATAATGTGTGCCAGGAAATCCTGTCCTCGACTTGATCTGCAACACCTTCATCGATAGTACAGAGAGGTAACTTTTTACACGTTCTGTGACTCCTCGCCCGCAGTAACCTGTAATGTGTGGGGAGAGCCAGGCTGCATCTCGGCTTATATAGGTGCGCTAAATATAGCCCGTGACCTCACGGTGATGACGCGCCAGTGACAGGAGAACAAGCAGAAACCTGCGCCCGTCCTCGCTGTGGGCGGGGCTTTACTGCCGAAGAGAGCTTCTCCGAGTGATCAACAACAGATGGGTCACCTTCAGCGTTTACTTTTTCAAAGTCCCAGAAATTCAGGAGCTCAACGTGAGGAAGGTTCGCGCACGGGGTGCACCACAGCCAGTGCCACGCTAAACCCCGCAAAAAACCCTAAAACGTACAATTCATAACGCTTTACTGTAAACACTGTAAAGATTGTATCCTCCTCATTTGGAGGAAGCGTCGAGAGAAGCACGAGGTAACACCGTGCTGTACATACACTTGGCCTGGGTGTAGAAGTGCTTCACAGCCCCAGGTTTAAAGCACATGACCCGGGATCCAGGGTGAAATAGACAGCGAGGCATTATCCACCCAGAAGTATGGTCCAGGACACCACTTCAACGAGGAAGCCACAGCCCCACGCAGATCAACCTAGCAGAGATCCTACCCTACCTTCAGTTAACACACAGCACTGTCCACCATCTACGTGCAGCTCAGCTATCCAGGTGAAACCAGCGGATGACGCCTCATAACGCACAGCACTGGCAAAGCCAATAGGTTGCACCTCTGGGAGCAATTGCTTTGCCAATGCTGTACACAGCATCAGAAAACCTTCTCTTTCTACTGCTGTGCAGCATGGTCAACAGAAAATAGCAAGGCACAAGACCATTGTCATACTAGATGCATCGTCGTTTTTGTAAATAAAAAATAATGTAATTGATTTATTTTTTTCAAGCAGAGGGTAGGCAGCGATTCGCTGCCTGGTCCCCAGCAATACAGAGGGTAAAAGAGAACCACATGTGAGAGAGCAACACAGAGCATGGAGGAGCTGGGAGAAAAGCACACGCGAGAGAGCAGACAGCACACGGAGAAATCCACGCAGAGCGCTAGGGAGGACAGGGAGAGAGCCCGAAAATACATGTACCATCATGGAGTGCTTAGTGAAAAAGTAAAATGTTTCCTAGAAGTGAGTAGTGGAAGGATAAAGCAACAGGGTTTAAAGAGTGTATGCCCCAGGAATGGGACAAACACAGGAAGAGGAAGTCAAGTCAACACAAGCCAATGAATAAGCATCCAAGAAATGAAGTTACAATAAAACCAATCAATGGGTTGGCTCCAAACGCTCTAAGTTATTGGTAAATGATGCTCTGTTTCGGTTCAATATTTGACCTTGTTCACTCGCCTCAGTAGTCTTTTCCTTATGTGCTATGCACAGTGGCGGTGTCAGGTGATCGGCACCAACCTTCTACACCTACCACAAACAAGGTTTCTCCGATTATCACCATTAAATGCACATTCAAATAAAGTCAGCAGACCCAGGACACTACTCAATGCAAAAGTGGCTTTTGTCCACTGAAACCTATTAAGGAGGAAGGGAACCCTTTTAAATGCCCCCTCCAGGAATTTAACTTGGAGTCACTATCACTTATCGTGTACCTGTGCTAAAATTGCCTTGCTTTGGAGCCAGGTAGGCAATCAACACCGAAACATTTACTTTAAGATTTTATTTACCAGCATTGCGATGTTTGCACTTCATCACTTACGCTCCCCTGTTTCCAGTTGTTCCTCCCCACCTCCGACAGCCAGACAATCGATCTGCTTACCTCCGGGTGGTATAATTCCAGACTTCTGGAATTTACATGGTACCAAGGGAACAGTTACAGTATCCTTTGCAGACATGCTGGAAAATACTCTATGAACATAAATAATAGTCTCACTTGGAAGTAGCACATCTATTTATTAGGCTTTATTTCTGATTAGCACCGTTTCAATTCTCCTCAGTCAGGATCACACCCCTTCCATTCCTGACCCTCTGCTTCTTTTTTCTGCACTGTTCATTACCCGAGCCACAGCAGTAGATAGTTCGAAATCAACAGGGCAAAAACGTCCTCGTTGTGATCCATTTTATCAAAATATGATTTCTGCTATTAAAACTTGCGACAAGATTAATTTGGAAGCTTAACATCTGAGTACTATTTCTAAAAGGTTAGGTTATGAAATGTAAATCCATCTTCGAGATGTGGCAGGTGTGCCTGTTACACAACTAGAGCTACCATTTATAAATACACTACCTGTTTTAGTAAAACTATGAAATGTAGTCCTTCTTATGAAAGTTCTGTGGGAGAACTCAACTGACGCTTGATCTGTGTTCTAATATTTTTGGAACCCTAAAGGAATTTCAGGACTTACGGGACTTAAAATAGTCTAAAAGCATGAAACAGATTTCCACTTAGGTAAGGCAAGATCATACACAAAAGGAAAACAAGATTGACTTTCTACTGTGTCTGACGAACAGTTCCCAAATTCTGTTTCTGCTATCACGGTCCACCTATGTCCCACCAGGATCTTTGAGTTGGAGCGAGGTGGGAAATACAGACAATTAATGGAGGGTTTACTTGCAATCTATTTTGGTTAGCTAAAACTGGAAGAACATTGCACAAAAAAGCGCATGACAACTTAGACTTAATTTTATTCTGCCTACCTGGCTCTAAATGCCCATCAAAAAACACATCTATTTCAAATTTATGAAAGCCAGGGATTAGACATATGTATTTCGACGTCTACCACTGCTTGGAAAGCAAAACTAATACATTTTTCATTAAGGCAGTTACATTTATTTAAACAATTGAACAATGTATTGGAAGTAAAAGAAATTTCGAATCTGAACCTATAATATTGGCTACATTTACTACCAACGTAAAAATAAAATATGATTATTGATGTTCAAGAGTATGATGTACATATGTCCAGCTCTTAATTATGAAATAATTTTTAGTAGGGTACTAGATGCATTTTATACAATTTAACATTGGTAAATACTGTCTTCAAGCATCGTGACAGGAGTTTTGGTTTTCATTTAAGTATACATAAGCCCAGATATTTGAGGATTAATTTATTTATACTGTTTTATGTTATCACAAGAAGTTGCAAATAAGCAAACAAATTTAAACTTTACATAATACACTTTAAAAAAAATGTTTCCAGTGTCATCCAAATAAATTTCACACCAAGATGTTACAGCCAATGCTATTTATAACATTCCTTATTTCCCTTAAAATCACGTTATGTCTAACCCACGTGTACATTTATTACTTTTCCTTCCTAACGTTTTTTTACCCATTTTCTTTTCTTATTCTCTTACTGAGGAATCAATTTCCTATCTTTGACTACAATCTTGGATTTTCTAAACCCATACCCTCCAAACCATCAATAAGTGGCCTGTGACAATATCTATTTATTTATATTCAAAAGTCTGCATTCCCTATTAGTCTTTCCTAGTTAGACAGACACGATCACTTGCTGGCTGGCCCTTCATCAGCCCCAAGCCCACATTTTCATTCTACAGAACATACATATTACAAGTGTTTGCATTTTGTTACAAAACACAGAGGTAATTCCAACTGAGATACAGATGCTTTTCATCTAAGTAAATCATACAGTTGTTACACAACAAACTAGCAGTGTTTCTTTAACTTTTGAAAACCACTGGCCTACAATATTTATAGAGCAAAAAATTCCAATACCAGTCCGTCAGAGAAGCAATTTAGACTCAATGGATACACCTATTAAATTAGTTTCCAGGCGCGCACTTGCAAGCTCAAACAAAATAGTATATGGCCTAATATAGCGGTGATCTTTTTTGCAGACCCTACAAGACGGCCTGCATATATTACATTCCGACTTTACACAGTTCTAATTTCTAGGTGATTCCAATGTCAAATTCTCCAACTGCAACAACAAATACATCGCATCCATTCCTCGAGCTAAATGAGTTATTCAGATCTTTACAAACAACAGCACTTCTACATTTAGTGGAATGCTACAATGTGATATTCCAAATACTCTTAACGTCAACAGTACTGGATTACTGTGTTGTGATAAATATGTTTTTAAGTACAGAAAGCAATGCGGTTAGCTCTCAAGATGATGTTTGTCCTGGTGAATGGTCTATGTAAAAGTTCACCAACCCAGTTAGTGATAAATTAAGTGCCTTCTTTTGGGACCAATGAGAAGAGCTGAGAGCAAATCCATTAAAAAATGTGGTATTAACCATTGCTTTGTTGGCTGAGGCCTTCTACGGGGAGCTTGGCATGATGGAACATCATCTCCACAATTATTAGAGGTCCAGGAAAAGTGGGCCTGCCTAACTATTCTAATCATCATCCTATGGTGTTTATGTTTCCTTTCCTAGCCATCTTTCAGTAGCTAAAATCCCTCCCAGAACTTCATCATGCTCATGGTAGATCTAGAATGTTCAGCTTCGTTGGCTACAGGATGCGTATAACATTCACAAAAAACATGCCAGCCTAGTCCATCTCTCACTCTGAATCCTACCCCACCACAGAAAACTGCATCAAAGACTATGTTCTACATCACCCAGTTTTTACACCATACTTTACAGATTTCACTGATGTGTGGGTTGTGAATGGAAAAACGAATTGCTGTCGTAAGATGCTGCTGTTATCGTCGACCCTCAATCATCAAGGTATTGGGCACATTTCTGATTTAGTAGGGTAAAAAGTATTTCAGCAATAAAAAAGGGTTGGTACAACCGCCCCCTATCAAGGCTTTTAGTGCTCTAAAATAACGCCAAGGAGAACCGCTAAATATAATAAAGAGAACAGAATTTAAGGCAGGTATGAAAGAGAAGCCACCAAAGAAGGAAAGACTAACTGGAGCAAATGGTGTCCATAGGCAGGCACAACAGTAAGAGCAGAGCAGTAAGACAGGAAAAGGCTAAAACATTTCAGATGTTTAAAAAGTAAGAGCAGGTCAGATTTTATATTTTGATATCAGGAACCTGTGTATGAGTACAACGACAAAGAAGCAGTTCGAGAAAGAGAGGGATGGATTAAAGGGTGCCAGTTACAAGCTGAGAATGAGATGGTTAGAGAGAATGGAAAACATGATCACGGAATAGCGAAGGCAGGTGTGAGGGGAAGGAGCCGGGACACTAACCTTGGGTTTATCACAGCTGATGAGTAATAACTGCGATATCATCCAGGAAGGAAAGGGGCTAGAGTAATTATGTTAAGAAGCTGACATCTAAACAAGGAAAGTGACAGAACTAGGAATCAGCTGCACAGAAGTGACCAACAAGAATGAAAGGTGCAAAGGGAAGTCCCAGGGAAATAGCAGAGCCATTGGGATACAGCCTAAAAGGCACGGCATAGAGAAGGGCCTCCCCAACTGCAATGTGCAGTGAGAGGGGTAGAAAGACAACTTTAGGGCTGCAGAGCTATAAACACAAAGATAGCAGCCTGTGGAGCCGAGATCAAAGGGATCAAATACAATAAGTGAGGGCAGCAGATCGGGAAGAATAAGAAGGGAAAAATGTTTATAGGTACAACCCGAAGCGAACAAACTTTTTATGAGTGAATAAAAGTTTTGGTGGAGTAGAAAAATAAGGGAGGCCGCAACAATTAGCAAGACAAGTTCAAGGCACACTATAATGGGTGAATCCTTTATTTGCAAGGGAGAACTTTTCTAATTTTCTAAACTCTGCTTTTACTGTAATAATTCACAGAAAACTGTTCCAAAGGCATCTCACTTCCTCCAATCGCCCCAACTTTTGAACCCATGAGCTTCTTATTTCCCCTTTACAACTTTACAACTTGCAAGCAGAGTCTTTCAGTTCCAGGCATAACCCACACCCATCTGTCAGAACGGGAAATGAAACTGGCATGGACAATGGCAATCAGTCTGATTATGTAATCATGTGGTTAACATACATTTGTGATGAGGTTACACTAGCCTGGAAAGAAAGTTTCAGAGGTCAAGAATTTGGAAGGGTTTCTCAATGGCTAAGGTAGTATTAACTCTAGTTTAAAGAACTGAAGTCTCCAACCACTTGCTATTCGCCTCGTCAGGGTCGATAAGTACTTTTTTGTTGCGCAGAAGGTCCAAGCCAAGTCCTCAACACCTCCATTGGTTCCTTTGTGAGGACCTGGACCATCCGCTTTCAACTTATTCGGGTGTTGCACCAAACCTGGATCCTGAGAGGGAACAAAAACTGGTATCGTAGGTGGTATTGCAGTGTCTCTCCACTCGATTTTAGCACTCAACACTTTCAAAGAGTTAAGTTAAAGAGGGGTGGGAGGATGTTGCCCATGGCATGCAATCCCTTACTCACTGGGTTAAATCGGTTTGCAGGTGGCAGACTGGATGAGGCTCAGCCGCCTAAAGCTGAACTCTGACAAAACGGAAGTCCTCATCCTCGGAAACACCCCTTCCGCTTGGGACGACTCCTGGTGGCCCACGGCCTTCGGCACCGCACCTACCCCCGCAGACCACGCCCGCAACCTCGGCTTCATCTTGGACCCTCTTCTCACCATGACCAAGCAAGTCAACGCCGTGTCCTCCGCCTGCTTCCTCACCCTCCGCATGCTTCGCAAGATCTTCCGCTGGATCCCCGCCGACACTAGAAAAACCGTGACCCACGCCATCGTCACGAGCCTCCTGGACTACGGCAACACCCTCTATGCTGGGACCACCGCCAAACTCCAAAAACGCCTGCAACGTATTCAAAATGCCTCGGCCCGACTCATCCTCGACGTACCCCGCAACAGCCACATCTCCGCACACCTGAGACACCTGCATTGGCTACCAGTCAGCAAAAGGATCACCTTCCGACTTCTCACCCACGCACACAAAGCCCTCCACAACAAGGGACCGGAATACCTCAACCGTCGCCTCAGCTTCTACGCCCCCACCCGTCTCCTCCGTTCCTCGGGCCTCGCGCTCGCTGCCGTCCCTCGAATCCGCCGCTCCACGGCGGGTGGGAGGTCCTTCTCCTTCCTGGCAGCCAAGACCTGGAACACCCTCCCCACCAGCCTCAGGACCACCCAGGACCACTCCGCATTCCGGAGACTCCTCAAAACCTGGCTTTTCGAGCAGCAGTAACCCCCCCTTCCCCCTAGCGCCTTGAGACCCGCACGGGTGAGTAGTGCGCTTTATAAATGTTAATGATTTGATTTGATTTACCATAAAAAATTATATTTCCAAAAGGTCACAGTTTCACCTAAGGCTCCCACCCTTCTCCACCCCATACGAACTTAGCAATTAGGACCTCCACTGGAGTTCTGGTTACTATTTAGGTGGTAAAGGCTGTCATCCTACTTCTATTTCCCTAATAATCTAATTTGTCAAAGTACCTTTGTAAATTCATATGCTTCAGAGATATAGGCTCTACCCTTCAAGAGTCAAGATAATAATGCATTCTAGTCAAATATAAGCTCTGTGCCCCAAGCGTAAGCTCCCTGCAGCTTCATTATTCACCACAACTAATGAAAACTGTACTCCTTGGGCATCCATCCTGAAGCCTAAAACACAATAAAGGTACAAAAAATGGCTAATATTATGGACTGTGGTGGCATTTTAATAATTAATTAACATTATGTCGTAGCCACAATGGAATCCGCAAATATCGTTTAATCAAAATTAACCTTTGTGAGATAAGTGCCTGGTACAAGAAATGTATTTTAGCACGGCCCCATTATTTCCCAAGTAATAAACATAAAGGGTGATGCTGGAGTTTCAGCTTTGATGCAGCTAAATGACTCCATATTCAACTCAATGGTGGTCCCATTCTCAAGCACTTTTCAGCAGCACCTAAAACCGGCCTGAACCTATTAAAAAGGAGGGAGGTGGCTCGTCGACTTGTGTCTCTTTTCTGGCCCTCAAAATAGATTTATATACTGAAAATATTCCAGTCTTGTTAAAAAAAAACCTAAGCATGGGAGAAATGTCCAGTTCGCTGGCATAATCTTGCATACGTTTGCGTTACAGTTGTTACATAAAAGGCCAGAAATTACGCTATTAAACTGTGTAGCATAATTATGTGCTGTTCACTGCAAAACAATCTAAGCACGAGTAAATGGTTGCAATGTAAATGACTAGAACACAAGCTGCTGTGGCACACTGTAAACCATCAGAACGTTGAAAGCCGTTTCTAAAACTTGTGTTTTTTTTACTGTTTTTTTATTTTTGTTTGCGAAAGTGCATTCTGCATCCAAAATGGGCACTAAAATAAGGTACCAAAAGTCAAGTTTTTAGTTTTATGTAACTAGGTGTATATTTGTGAAGAATTTCTTGTAATTAAGCAAAAGCAAATTACGAGAATATCACATATCCCGAGGGGAAAAATATTCTTACTCGCATCTCACTTGTATGAAAACGGTGGGGGGTGCCAATTCAGACAGCCCAAAACGTCCCACACCTTCACTGAGCAGCAGGACAAACCCATGATCGTGGGCATGCTCCAAACATCAGGCTGCAGTGAAGCAATTCTTCACCTCTGTTGACCATCCTGAAAAAGAATTCAACCTACCTACAAATATCTCAAAATTCACTAGCCAAAAAGATTTTATAACGTAAATTACAAGTTACTTACCTTCGGTAACAATACAACTGGTAGAGACATATTCTAGTTGCCGATTCCTCACCATAGAATTTTCCCCTAGGCGTCAGACTGGGTCTGGAGATTTTTTCTTCGAGCAATACCTTTGCATGTCAGTTGGTGGCATCTGTCAGCTCCGTGGGTGTCGGCATCGTAGTCGTTGTGATGACATCGGGAGTAGTACACAGACACCGCCTCAATGCAGGGACATCAGTTTCTTTTCACGACTTTCCACACCAAAGCGCAGAGCCACGAAGAACACTGAAATTGATGAATCAGAGCTAAGGCCCTGAATGGGAAAGTCATATCCATAGAACTCGGTTCACAAGCGGGAAGGATGGGTGGGTCGGTAAGGAATCTGCAACTAGAATATGTCTCTACCAGATATATTGTTATCAAAGGTAAGTTACTTGTACATATGACAGAGGCTTCTAGTTGCAGATTTCTTACCTTAGAATAGATACACAAGCAATGCCATCCTCGGAGGTGGGCTGCGAACCAAGATCATACTAAAAAGTCCTGCAGGACCAAACGACCAATGTAGCTGTCCCTACAGAAATGACTGTCCAGGCAGCAATGTTTAGTTAACTTGTGCAGGGATGCCCAGGTTGCTGTCTGTCAGGAACTCCATGTACTAACGCTGTGGAAGCAGCAGTTTTTCTGGTTGAATGAGTGCGCAAGGCCTCAAGGGGTTGCTTATTTGCCAAAGCGCAGAACATCTTGATGCAAAGAAGTACCCATTGTGAGACGGTACGTTTTTGCACTGCCTTCATTTTCATTGCACCTACATATCCAACAAAGAGTTGATCATCCACCCAGAAATCTTTAGTATGATTGAGATAGAACGCCAATGCTCTTTTTGGATCCAGGCAGTGCAGTCTCTCCTCTTACGAGAAGGATGTGGAGATGCTTAAATAGTAGGCTAAGTGACGGACTGGCCTACATGAAAAGGTGTAACGACTTTGGAAAGGAATTAAGCCTTTGTGATTAACACCACTTTGTCAGGGTACACAGACAAAATTGGGGGCTTAGAAGAGCACGAAGCTCACTCTCTCTGCGAGCAGAAGTGATGGCAACAAGAAAAACAGTTTTGAAAGTAAGGAGCCGAAAGGGAGAATTGTGTATCGGCTCAAAAGGAGTACACATAATGTAAGGAAAATATTGAGGTCCCACTAAGGCATGATGAATGGAGTGGGAGGAAATAAATGGGTGAGGCCCTTAAGGAATCTACTAACAATAGGAGACTTAAAGACTGAAGGCTGATCAGGCAACCTAAGAAAGGCTCAGATAGATGATAAATAGCCCTTAAGGGTGTCCAAAGCAGAGCCCTGCTGGGACAAAGAAAGAATGAACAAAAGAACCTTAGAAAGAGCAGCAGAGAGGGGGATCAACAGATTTGTTGGTACAACATGCCACAAATTTATGCCAGCTACAGGTGTACATTGTTTTGGTTGAGGGATGCCTGGCTGCCTAGATTATATCACAGACTTCGGGTGGAAGGTCAAAAGCTGTCAATTGCTGCCGCTCAATCTCCACGCATGAAGGCGGAGATTGGACAGGTTCGGTGGAGAACCGTCCCCTGCTTCTGCGACAGAAGATCCTCCCAAAGGGGCAGGCTGACTGGAGGATCAGTGGCCATGCTCAAGAGCTCTGGATACCAGACTCTCCGTGCCGAGTCCGGAGCCACCAAGATTACTTGGGCCCGGTCATTCTTGATTTTCTTGAGAACTCTGGACAGGAGTGGTATAGGTGGAAAGGAGGCTGTTGTTCGACTCAAGATGAAAAACGTCTCCGAGCGAGTGCCACCTTCGAACCTCCAATACGCAAAGCAGCTGACATTGCGCATTTCTCTGTGGAGGCGAACAGATCTAACCAAGGCTCTAACCACTGCTGAAAGAGACCTTGCGCCACCTCCAGATGGAGACGCCATTTGTGATCGGCTATGCATTGATGACGGAGAGTCTGCTCTGGTGTTCAGACAGCCTGCCAGATGTTGAATCACCAGTGTGATGTCCTGATGTGTCAGCCATTTACAGAGGCGTATCGGCTCCTGACAAAGGGTCCTGGATCCTAATCCACCCTGTTTGTTGCAGTACCACATGGCGGTAGTGTTGTCCGTGAACACTTGCACTACTTTCCCTTTGAGAGAGGGAAGAAATGCTTTCAACGCAAGCCTGATAGCCCGGAGCACCAGAAGGTTGAAATGGAGCCCAGACTCCACTGCAGACCAGAGGCCTCCGATCTCTGATGTGGCCACCCCATCCCAGAAGTGACATGTCTGTTAGTATGGACAGATCTGGTTGGCGAAGGGAGAGGGATCTGCCGTTGACCCAATGCCGATTCGAAAGCCACCACTGCAGGTCTTTCACAGTTCCCTCCGAGATCTGGACCATGTCAGAGAGATCTCCCTGATGCTGCGCACACTGGAACTTCAAGTTCCACTGCAGAGCCCACATATGCCATCTGGCATGTGTCAATAGCATGATGTAGGATGCCATGAGGCCCAGCAGCCTCAGAGTCAGTCTCACTGAAACCCAAGATAGAGGCTGAAAGATCGGAATCATAACATGAATATGCTGGACTCGCTTTTCGGAAGGATCGGCCCGAAACTGCATTGTGTCCAGAACAGCTCTGATGAAAGGGAGCAGCATCTGCGAGGGAGTCAGGTGTGACTTTGGCACGTTTATAGTGAACCCCAGCGTGTGCAGGAGGTTCGCCGTAGTCTGAAGGGGGGTGACGACTTTCTGGGGTGAGTCCAAATTCCACAGCCAGTCGTCGAGGTAGGGGAGGACTGAGACCCCAACCTGCGCAGATGAGCTGCAACCACAGCCATCACTTTCGTTAACACCTGAGGGGCGCTGGTAAGGCCAAAGCGGAGCACGGGAAATTGAAAGTGCTCGTGACCTACCTCGAATCATAGGTAACATCTGTGGGCGGGCAGGATCGGAATATGGAAATAAGAGTCCTGCAATTCCAGTGCTACCACCCAGTCTTCTGGGTCCAAGGCAGATAGGACCTGAGCCAGGGTGAGCATTTTGAATTTCTCCCTCTTGAGGAAGAGCTTGATGGCCTGAAGGTGTAGGACAGGATGTAAGCCCTTGTCTTTTTTGGGTACCAGAAAGTAGCAAGAATAACAACCACGACCTACTTCTGGCGCAGGGACTCTCTCTATAGCTCCCTTGGAAAAGAGAGCTGCTACTTCCTGGTGGAGAAGTGTCAAATGATCCTGCGGTATACAGCTGAGTAGGCATGGCTGTTGGGGCAGATTCGAAGGGGAGGGAGTAGCCCCTTCGAACGATCTACAAAACCCACCTGTAGTGATGGATTCCCAGTGCAGCAGCTGATGGCGAATCCTGCTGCCAACTGGACCAGAGCAAGGGGACGGACTAGGAGGGTTTGGAGGCTGCAGCAGGGGCAAGAGTGGACTGGGCAGGCCTCTGGTTCCCTGTCTCACGCCCACGTGGGATTCTGTATCCCCAGCCATTCAGCGGACGAACAGCATGGGTTGCACAGTGGCTGGGAAAGGGATGCAACATGGAGCCTCTTTCCGTGGCCACGAAAGGGGCGAAAGGGAGTGGAAAGGCCGAGGGACCGAGACGTAGCCCAGGAGTCCTTGAACCTCTCCAGCACGGAGTCCACCTTGTCTCCAAAGAGAAAGGAGCCATCAAAGGACATGTCCATAAGAGTCTATTGAACATCTGCTCAAAAACCAGACGTACGTAACCAGACGTGGCACCTCAAGGCCACCGTTGTTGTGACCGATCTACCCAGAGAGTCGGTTGTGTCCAGCCTACATCGGATAGTGAACTTTGCCACGTCTCTCCCAACGGTGACAGTTTAGGAGACTATAGCAGGGGCCTCCTTCGATATCTGTGGCAGAACCTGAGCGACTGTATCCCACAGAGAGGGAGTATAACAGCCCAAAAGGTATGCGGTGTTCACTGACCGCAGCGTGGGACTAGAGGAAGAAAACATCTTCTCAAATTGTTCCAGCTTTTTTGCTTCCCAATCTGGAGGTGTGGAAGGGAATGCGCCCGAAGAGGAGGATGCCTGGATGACAAAGCTCTCAGGCGTGGGGTATTGGGACAGGAATTTAGGGTCGTTCGGGGCGGGCCGATGGCGGCGTGTGATTGTCCTGTTCACAGGAGCCCCTGTGTTGGGTTTGGACCAAGTACCCAAAAGGCCATCGGCGAGGGCTTCATTGAATGGAAGAAGAGGCTTAGATGTGGAAGCCCCTGGTTGAAGCACCTCTGTCAGGAGATTAGACCGGATCTGAGCAGAAGGCAGCACAAGGCCGAGGACCTCAGTCACCCTACTGACCACCATGGAATAAGTTGCTCCCTCCGCCATAGTTACAGTAGGAGGAGACAGCATGCCAGAGTCTGGAGAGGTATCCAGACCACTGACCTCGCCCAACTCCTATGCCCAGTCCAAGTTAGGGTAATCCTGGTATTCATAAGGTCCAGGGACCCCTCCAATCCTTCTCCGAATTCGAACCCATAAGAATAAGGGTCAGAATCCAACCTGGGGTGATTAGGCCCCATTGAAGAAGGAGGCGGCGTCAGCCAACTCCGGTCTGACTCAAAGTTGTCGGGGATCGGGTTGACGTCGATGGTGGGCACCACCGACGTCAGGAGCGTTGACAATTCAACCAGCACAGTGGAAAGGTCTCGATGATACGACCGGCGCCGGTGTGGATCTGGAGGAGACTTCAGTTGCCAAAGCTGCCGGTGCGAAACCCGAAGGCCCCCAAACCGAACCCCTTGGGTCCGAAGGCGCCGTAGTGGGGTTGGACTGCCCAAAAATGAGGCGCATGGTCTCATGAAATTCCTTCAATTGGGCAGGGGTCGCCCTGGCTCATGGAAACTCAGGGAGGCACAGAGCAGACCCAAAAGCAGGCTCTGAAGACGGAGGCCTCGAGCGCTGACGCCCCTCCCGCATTGCATCAGCCTAGCGACAGGGTAAAGTTGAAGGATGACAGGATTTCTTCAACTTTTTCTTCTTACCTTGACCCAAAGACTTTGAAGAAGATGAGTGGTGGCGGCTCCGCAACCGTTCTTGAGACCTTCCCCTCAAGAGAGACAGGGACCTATGTGAAGTGGAGCCCCGAGCCGCTGTATGTTTGAGGGACCGCTCCCTCAAGGCCTCTGGGTGCACGGCCTGGCACTTGGAGCACAACTTCGGGTCGTGGTCCCGCTCCAGGCACCACAAGCAGACCTAATGTAGATCCGTCAGCGGCATCATGTGGTGACAGTCCTCGCACGGTTTGAAGCCGGTCTTTGGGGATATACCTGAACGCACCAAAAACCTCACAAATAGTCGACAAGAGTAGAAGTCGGTCAAAAATTGACCAAGGGTAGCTCTCTCCAGATCGGTGTGTGGAGCTGAAAGAAAAGAACTGACGTCACTGCACTGAGGCTGCATCTATGTATTACTCCTTACATCATCATGGCGACTACGACGCCAGCGGCGCTCGCAGATTCGACCGATGCCACCTACTGACATACAAGGGTATTGCTCGAAGAAAAGAATCCCCAGATCCAGTATAGCGCCTGGGGAAAATTCTAAGGCAAGGAATTTGGAACTAGAAGTCTCTATCAGATACCAATTACATTCTTACTAGGTTTATATGCGCTTCAGCTTGTTAACCATACTACAGATTTTAAGAATACTGGCTTCAGTAACTGATCTAACAAGTCTTATCTCAGAACAAAAGTAACTTATGTGTATCAAATATCATATTTGATATTGAGAGCAAATACATTCATCATATTGATTTTTGTGGGCCACTGAACTGAAAAATAGGCAGCATTCCAAAATTACATTTCATTACAAATCTGCTGGTGTTCTCAACTTAGAATATTTCTAGATAAGCTTGTGCCTTGATTAACTAATTTAGAAGGAAGAACAATTGCCTCACGACTATCTTGGCACAACTGCGCTTATCAGTGCGTGTCTATAAATATGACTAACTTTAAAAAAAAAAAAATTAAAGCAGATTTTGACTGAAACTGTCCTACCCGTTTGTAGGAAAACTTCAAATGTAATATTAAGGAGTCATCCAAACAAAGGATAAAAAGTAAGCTTTTTCCTAAGATGTAAGATCCTGTCTTGAAGATGTATGTGTTGGTATGGACTAGCTGCAACCAAAGCGCTGCAAATCACGCAAAAATGTATTTAAATACAAAATCTAGAGTTACTCAAAGCCAATCAAGTAAAACGACTAGATTTAAGCTACACAAAGACAAACGAGTAAGGGGGGGGGGAATAAACCGACCTAACACCAAAGGGGCCAGTGCCTTTCACTGCTCCGGTAATGCTTATTGCTGGACATCTGCTGACACGGGTAAGGTGACAGTGCCGTTCATTACTTGTCCCACAGTACTGGCACAGAAATGCAGAACGCTTGCAGGCGACGCATCTGCACATCCATTAACAAATACCAACTTGCCTAACACCCATGTAATGGTTCCAGATGGAAACGCACGGACCCATGGGAACGCCATCTGTCTTCGGCTCGTATCCATATCAACCAGGCTTCGTGAAAGAAAAAAAAAACTCTAAATAAAAGTCACATTTTATAACAATATTATCATATACAAAAAACATGAAGCCATAAACAAAGGCAGGGTGCATGCTAAAATGGTTACTGAAAGTGCACGGATGCACATCATACTGCTCCAGCGGCACGATTTACATTCGGAAAGCGCGAGGAGATGGGGAGGCAGATGGGAGGGCCCATTCCATTCTGCTGATCAAAACAACAGGCAATGTAATGTCACAATATTATAAACGTGCATCCATACCGAGAGGGATATAGCCATAGCTCCTTGTTGCCATGGTACCCACGCAGCAATAAAGAATCAGCCATGTCATTCATCAAGAGACAGTGAAATCTCAAGTACCATACTGTAGATATGGACTACACAGTGCACGGGAAACACATACTTCAAGCTACCATTGCCCATGTGATGGCAGGCTATCAGAGCGCAGAGATAACCCACGCCTGGGAGTGGCAGCCCCTGGATTCACCTAAGAATCCCTCAGTGGCATTCCTGGCCACATTTCACCCATGCTCACAATCCCACAAGATCTATGTGCACCTATACACGAAGAATACCAAACAATTGGCCACCATTACACAGACAAAAAGAGCAGCACATAAGCAGGCATGCGCAGAGGGATAGAGGGACAGACCGAAATGAGTGCAGACTTTATGCACGTGTTCTATTTTGCTCCTCTGCAGCGCTCACTCATTCCTTGGCCTCCCAATTGAGAAGTTACAGTTCCAGCGAAGGAAAACTCGCTCTGCATGCCTGTCCAGTGGTCATCAAACAAAATGAGATACTGAGAACATGAGCACAATTAAAAAGATCCGAAGGCGTAGCAGGGTCGGGCCCATCTCAAGGTTACTATGCAGACATTTTCTAACTGGCTCAAGGGGTTTTACCAACTCATGAGTGGCAAATCTGAGCATCTTTTGGGGAATGTTAGATGATGGGTGGCAGATCGAAGCAGTCGCCGAGGCCTGGTGAATGCTGGGGCAGATATGTGAAGATGTGGGATCATTGCAGAGCGACTGGCACAGTCTGAGGGGCTGCACGGTTACTACAGGTCTACTCTAAGTCTACATGGCTTAGTGTGGAGGGGATTTATGAAAGTATAGGACAGAGTCCTACTTCAAAAAAAAAAAAAGAAGAGCCATTTCAACTAATTAAATGACTGTCAGCGTATGGCACCGTGGAAAGTGAGCTTAGAAGAGTATGTTTAAATGTCTGATCGGTGAGCCTAACTTTCACCATTCATGAACACTCAGAAGAAAACGCTGCGCATGAAGCATTTCTGGTTAGACTACTTGTCTCCTCGACTATAACAAAGGTCACTGGAATTATACTATTCCGCAGCCGCTGCACTGTCCGCATAATTATGGACTTGTTCACACGTGCCACATAATTTACCATTTAATTCATAACTTGCAAGTTTTTAACCAAGAACGTTTCTACTTCAAACGGATCAAAAGTTTTAAAAAAATGTTGCCATGCCACCTGCTTCACTGTGACAGGCCCGTTGCAAAGTTAAACTGGTCACCTTTCAGTCGGAGATTATTGTATTTAACTTTAAAACTGGTACCAATGAGGTAAAAACGTTGGCCTGTGTTAACTTGTGTAAAAGTATCAAAATAATGCACCAATATTTTCAAAAAAGGTGCCACATAATTTGCCTTAGAATTTGATCCTCTCCTGCTACATCATTCCAGTGGCCCTTCCCATTCCCAACATAGCAGTTCCCATTTCAAACCAGAAGCTTCATCCCAGTTTGAAGTGTACGGTTCCTGATCAGTGACAGCCGCATGCACCAGGTAAAGTGAAAGCAAAAAGCTACAATGGCACCGGAGCTGCTTCTCCAGTGTGCCAAGTGCACGCACACCCGGCCTGAAACTCGAAACCCTATTGTTTTGCTTAATTACAGCCGCCAGGGAAAGGGCTTGGCTCCCATGAGCTCAGGACAAAGAGGCGTAAGTTAATTGTATCTATGGAACAAATCCTTCCATTAGAGGCAACCTTGTAGCACAACAATGCCCAAGCACAAAGCCATTAGCTGTCTGTCACTAGGGTCTCATTACACACCTGCCACAAAGGCACAAACGAAGCCACGGGCGGCGCGCGCATTTGTGCAACTAAAGCAGCCACGGCCGCCTCCGCGGTGCCGCTGCCAGCTCACAGCCGAGGGCTGCCCAATCACTCGGTGCCCCTGGCTACAACCGATACCCTTTCCTGGCCAGCTGCCTCGGCTGGCTTCACGCCCCAGCTGGCCACAAGGCGACGTCTGGAGCGCACAGCTCCACGCATTTCGGAGTGCCAGGTGCCCTCGCAGTTGCCACAGTAGACGTTTTACTTTGTAAACATCTGAATTTCTTTTGAACTGAATGTATACTACCTTTACCCTATCTAGTGGACAATAGGGCTCATTCCCTTCAGCTGATTTTCTTTTCACATTAAGTTTGCAAAGGTCTGCTGCGACTACTGGTTGTTGGCACATGTGCACCATGTTCAAGACAGTGGCACACGTTTATGACTGGGTGAGCACGGCACTACTATTGAGCTGATCTATTGGTCCTTTCTTCAGCCTGTGTCCGTCCTCGGTATGATGAAGTTTGAAACTTTTCCTGCGGAGGGGATGCTTGTGAACCAAGGAAAGGTGCACAGCATTTAAAGTAAATTGCTCTTAAAGTTGCCTTTGCCACACAATGATGCACACCAGCCTCTCAGATCAGGAACAAAATGATCGCATTAGGTAGCAGTCCTCCCCTTGCCAAGGCCCCA
The DNA here is from genome assembly GCF_031143425.1 of Pleurodeles waltl. Lineage (NCBI taxonomy): Eukaryota > Metazoa > Chordata > Amphibia > Caudata > Salamandridae > Pleurodeles > Pleurodeles waltl. Next base: position 140,181,183 of record NC_090449.1, read on the forward strand.
TTACTGAGGCCATCTTCTCCTCTGTGGAAGAGACTGGAGTGGGATTTATGGAATAAGATATGTACCTACAGTTACTATTTGTCTGGCGGGTACATAATCACCCTCAGATTCCACAAATGAAGAATATACTTTTTCCCCCAGCAATTGCTCTCCAGCGTCTCCCAGTGGCTCTATGAAGCTTCAGCCCAGTCTCCACCCACTAGAAGTCATGACCGAGTATACTGCTTCAACTGGGACACTGGGATCAGATACTGGCACTGGGTCCCATGCCCGCTGAGGCGTGTGGAGGGAACCAAGACAGCATCAAGTAAAGAGATCATCATAACTCATAGTAAGTGCACATACCTTGGGATCTTGGCAGACATAGCACTAACGTCTGCAGGAATGTTAGGTGTCTACCAAAAATATCACTACCAAAGGAAAGTAACTTTCTTTTGATAGATGCGAATTCCACCTTCAGATTCTTAGCCTAATGAATGAATTCAAAGGTAACAATACCCTATGGGAGGTAGAAAGAAGTAGTGTTGATTATCCAAAGAAATCAAGCAACATTACTTGGACAAAGTATTAGTCACTGAATGATTGTGCCATGAGGCAGTAGTGCTTGGCAAAAGTATGCGAGGAAGACCCCACAGTAGCCCGGCAGATGTCAGATACTGGAACGCCTTTGGTGAGAGCGACAGAACTACCTATGGCCATGCTGAAGTGACTTGGAATGACTAATGCATGGTCCTTCTTTGCCAAAGTGTAGCAGATTTTGATGTAGAATATAACCCAATACAAAAAAAGTGTGTTTGGTCACTTCCTTGCCTGGCTCTGGTTAAGCTAATCATTCAATCTGTCCTTTAGAGTGCAGAGGATGTTGCAGAGTACAGCAAGCCTGGGGGTACTTATCTACAATTGCTTGTCCCCTTTGGAAGGAGAAGGAGGCAGTAAGAAAAATATATGGAGGGCTGATGGACTGATTCATGTGAAAAACAGATATTACTTTGGGAAGAAAAGATTGACAGCTACCAAAAAAAAACATTTATGGTATTTGAAGACCCTGAGTCATGGTCTAACCTAAAAGGCTTGAATTTCACTGATCCTAACACCAAGTTCTTGACACTATGAAGATAGTTTTCACAATAAGAAAACAAAATGGGCAACTGTGCACTGACTCGAAAAACAGGGATGTCATTAGAAAAGTCAAAACAAATTTCAGATCACACGGAGGAGCAATAAACGGAGAAGGACGAAAAACAAAGCAAACCTTTGTAAAAACATGTCAACTGTTGTAACCTAAACATTAAAAGGTGGTTGGGAAGCATATGAAGCCGAATAGAGGAGCCAAATAATCTTTGACAGTAGCCACTATTAGGCCCTACTGAGCTAGAGACAGTGTAAATTACCTAATATCAGTGAGGTGTGATTTGAAAGGAGTCAAACCTTACGATTTGCACCACTGAACAAACATGATTTCAGGGCAGTTTCTACGCAGCCAAAATGACCCCTGCAACTTCAGCAAAAAGACTTAGTCACCATCTTCACACTTGTAACCATAGCCTTTGGAGATTAGGGTGAGGGACCTGCCCATCCTGTTGCAAGAGCACGCCTAACTGGTGTAGGCCAGCAAGAATAGGCTGAAGGCAGAGTGCCAATAGATTAGTAGATCAGAACCTCTGCGATCATACCGGGGAAGAACAGGATCAGCTGTACTATACATTTATGCACCTTCTAAAAAAACAGATCACGGAGTAACTCATCTAGCATACCTTGTGAACATCTGAACCTGACGGCATGCCATTCTTTTGGGAACCATTCAGAAAGAAAATTTTGGCACAAAAGTGAGACTGCTTGTTATGGGCCACAACAAAGAGATCCACATTTAGACAAACTCATCTGGAGAAGATCATGTTCATCACTTTGTAGTGAAGTTCCCACTTGCGGTCCTCTACGGAGGATGACTCGAAGCATCTCCTTTCATGCTGAGGGAGCCAGCAAGGTTTGCAGCCGCTGTTAAGATCTCCTTGTTATATCTTGCGCTCTACTTACTCCCCACTGCTGCAACACTTTTTCCTCCATCCTAAGCTTAAACTGTAGCTGTAAATCTTGTAGATCCACCAAAATTTTCGCCCGCCCCCTTCATCTAATGTGTTTAATTTTAACATCTCTTCTATTCTCCATTTGAGCCTAATGCAATTTCTCCTGCCTTGCCCAATAAGTCGAGAGACCCTTTATTAACCCCTTAACAGAGCTTTATGCGTGTCCCATATCACGTTTGGGGTCCTTCGTCTTATTCCAGGAAAAAAACTCTTTATATTGTTGCTGTATCTTAACCACTAACTCTAGTTGGATTAACATCCGTCTATCCATTGTCCATCTCTCCTCTTCCCAAACGTTTTTCTGCTCAATTTTTAACAACAAAGCTGCATGATCTGACAAGTGGATGGGTAAATGATCCAACCCAATAACTCTATCCATCTCCTTCCTTTCCATAAAAAAATAATCTAGTCTTGAATAATGTCTGTTTTTTGCTATAAAAAGTATATTCCCTGTGAGATATAATAAATGGGGAAAGTTGTGGGAAGTTGCTGGCTTGGAAATCTAGACTAGAAACACACCAGAATAATATTAGGAAGAGTTTGGATGGCGAGGCCGGGTTAATTGTTGAAGATAGTCCTAAGACAAAAACTGCTTTTAAATCCTTTTTCCAAGAGTTATATTCAGAAAATCTGGAGCTAGAAACGGGGGCCATAGAAGAGTGGCTCCAGCAAGCACGTCGCAAAATTGTCTAGTGATCAGACTCAATTATTGTGTCAGGAAATCTCAAATAGTGAAGTTTCTGCAAGTAATCAGCAAGGCAAAGAAAGGAAAGTGGCAGGGCCTGATGGGCTCTCCAGTGAGCTTTATAAGGCTCTGGAGGAGGTTACAGCTCCAGTCTGGGTACAGTTGTTTAATGCCATACTGCTGGAAGGCGATCCCATACCAGGGTCATGGAATGACACGATCATTTTGTTAATATGGAAGCCAGGGAAGAACCCCCTGCAGTGTCAATCCTATCACCCAATTTCACTACTTAATTGTGATTATAAAGTATTTACTAGTATCTTAGCGGGACGTCTGAATAAAGTCGTGGGTCATCTGATTTACCAAGACCAGAGGGGTTTCTTGCCTGGTAGGAATATGAGGGATCTCAATCATATATTAATTGGTTCCATTGACTTGGCTATGACTTTGGACCTGCCACTGGCAGTAGTGACGGTGGACGCCGCCAAAGCGTTCTACCATGTAAACTGGCAATATCTCATGACAGCATTAGCCCACTCTGGAATAGGTCAACCTCTAGTTAGTGTGCTGGAGAATATCTATAGTGCACGACAGCGAAAATCTTGGTAAATGGCAGCTTATATTCTGAAGTGAAAATAGAAAGAGGGATCAGACAAGGTTGTCCCCTCTCCCCGGTCCTCTTCGATCTCTATATAGAGCCCTTTGCAGAGAGTCTGAGATTAAATTAGCAGAGGAGGCCTTTTGAGGTAGGTGGTTTTTCCAGAAAAATTGCTCTATATGCAGACGATTTAATGGTATATACTTTAAATGTTGCTTCTGCTCTGCCAAATCTCATGAGGGAGATCTCGGTTTTCTCGAGGTTTGTTGGTTATGAGGTAAATGAAGAAAAAATTGAGATAATGGAATGGAATCAAAATATTGAGGATTCCAGAAAGGGTTCTGTTATGAGGTATAAAAATAACGTAGGATTTGGGGAAATTAGAAGCAAATTTGGAAAAAGTGGCCAGCGAGGTCGGGGTGCTGTTAAAACAATTTAGTAATTTATCACTTTCTATTTATGGGCGAATTAATTTGGTGAAGATGTCCATTCTGCCAAAAATCTCCTTCTCATTCGATAATATTCTCTTAACTTTTGATAAAAAAGTTATTTTAAAATTACAAGGAAAGATAACCTGGTTTATTTGGGCCAGAAGGGGTATTCGCCTGTCATGGAAAAAACTGAGGAGGAGGATTGGCGTGGGAGGACTGGCCCTTCCGGATCTCCAGCTTTATTGTTGGGCTTATCAGTTAAAGAATAACAAGGGGCTGTTAGGGACCCCAGATGACTCAGTGTTAGGTGGTATGTATAGAGCAATGCTGGTAGGCTTACCCTTGGATGGATTATCCTATAAATTTGGGGCACCGAAGTTCTTTAAGAAGCTTAGGCTGAAATATTTACAGGCAGCAGTCACCACTTGGAATGATATTAGATTATTTTAGGTATTGGATATTATAGTAAGTTATCGCACAAATGGGATTTACCAGGGACCCCGTAGTGTTTGCCTGACAGTTTAGCCCTGCTGATAAAACAAAGTGGAGTCACCACATGGCGTCAGTTAGTTAATGATGGGCAAAGGTTGACATGGGAGTTCTGTAGGAACAAGACAGAGGGGGCAATATCCAGATTTAAGATCTACCAGGTAAATGGGTTGCTCCAGGATCGTGGGCGGCGGAGGGGGGAGAGGGGAATAGGACAGACCCAGAATTGACTCAAATGGAACTAGCTCTTGAGTTGTCCGGGATTATTAAGAAGGAAGTCCACAATGGTACCAGCAATTGTTGACAGTAGTAGAGGATACAATACAGCCATCACATTTGGGGTGGATCGGGTTCTTGCCAGATGAGGAGCTGGAAGAGTTATGGCAAGTATCCTTTGCTACTCTATACTCAGTGGTAAAGTCTGCTGCCCTGAGAAGAAATAATTTCCTTACCCACCACAGAGTAAATTGGACACCCTAGAAATTGGCTAGGTTAAAAGGATGTGTAACGTCTGACTGTAAGAGGTGTGGCGGTAGAGAGGCGGATGATGTTCATATGTTTGCCTCTTGCCCGAAACTGGAGGCATTTTGGATAGCGGTAGGTAAGACTATCTACGACTCAGTGGACACGAATATCAAGGAAAGCCCTGATCTGATCATGTTTGGAATAACACCTTGGATACCAGGCCGGCCTCCCCTATTGATTTATCTGATATTACTTGCTAGGAGAGAAATCTGCAGGAATTGGGTACAATCTTCCGAATCTAGCTGGCAGGCTTGGAAAAGAGCTGTTTTATTCTTTAGGGAAGTAGAGAAAAGAGGAACACAGAGGAATGGGAATGGGAAAAGGACTTGGGATCTGTTAAAGCTTTGATTGACCTAATAGGGTTTGGTCCGATGATTAGTCACTGTTACCGAGCTAGGCTGGGAATAAACTCTTTCCATCCTGTGACCTAGAAGAAATGTGACTTCCACAAGCTTATGAGACTGATGGCAATCTAGTTGGGGCTCAATGGTGGTATTATTAGGACAATTAAAAAAAAAAAAAATCTCCTTGTCAGCTCCGATACAGAAGGCCTCATCAATCCATGGATTGCATACCACTGAAGACATATACCTGCTGAGGAGCTGTGCTAACGGCTACAACTGCTGTGAGAGAACATTCTTCAGCAAGTGGCGCGGAAGGCTGCACCTGTCAAAGGCAAGTGCCTGCTGGGACGGCCTGCTGCACTGTTCCCACACCACAGGTCATGTTCTAAGAGGTCACCATTGCAGCCCTGCATCAATGGTTAGACTAAATGCACCCACTAGCCCCAGCAGAGCTGCCTCTCCACCAAGCAGATCAAAGTGTGAGAACAAAACAAAAAATTAAGCATGTACACTAATCTGCCATATGAACTTAAGACTTTGGCCTGGTTAAACTAGAGTTGGTGAAAGCATTAGCTAATGGGGTAAACCAGAGTGAACCGCACCAGTGCCTAATTAATGCCTATACTTCTTCAACATACCATGGACCGTAGACAATAGCAAACCACTGTAGCAGAGAGAGGGCACTGGAGGGGGTTGAGTGCCTCAATGGTGATCATAGATGACATTACATTCCTATACCTGAAACAATATCCCAGTCCTTCCATCCTCGATTTCAAATACAAATGAAGGGGAGCACATTCTTAGCATTTTAATATAACACATCTTTCTCCACCTCAGACTTCTGCTTGTGGTCACCAGGGACAGAGGTATGTGGAATGCTCACTGTGCAAATTATCTGTGCCTTGTAAAATACATTAGATTAATCCTTCAAAATCAGTGTGCTGGGGTTAAAGACAATCGTTCAAGCATTGAAAGGCTTCCTTTTGATGGTGAAATTAAGAGTGACCACAATGCACACTTAAGTGTAACAAGGTGATACTTTGGGACTCTTCAAACCTTTTTCCAAATATGATGCAGAATTCCATTTGAACAAAAAAATGATTCTAGCAACCACTTTTCATGCCTATATGCTTCCTTCCCTGGGGAAACTTTTCACAAATTTGATGTTGCATACACTTTTTTGTCTCTTTGAAACTGAGGTCTTGTATCACACTTATGACGGATAATTTTTTAGGTAATGATGCTGGCAAAGTTGCTGCAAGGCCACTACTGCTGGATTCTCCTGGGCACCCACCTCCGTCTGGTATCCTGGCACAATCTATCATGGCTAGGGTGGTGGTCAGTGGCAATTTTAAGTCATTTATATGTCATATATATGTGGGGAAGCTTCATTAGATATGCCTCCCACAATCTACTGACACCATGTTCTGGAAGCTTTCTGCAATTGTGTTGCAGAGTCCGATCAGAAAGTTATGTGAACCTGTTCGGCAGGCATAAATAACCTTCTTAAGGAGGTTTTCTCCTTGATTTCTCATTCTCACCTTCTGTAGAATCTTCACACAAACCTCTGGATGGGAGATATCCTACGATGTTAGGAAAGAATATGTTGACCTGATTAGTTTTAATCTGTGGGCTTCTTCTTTTTTTTTTTAATTTTTTTTTTTACTTACAGCGATGTAATCAGCGTAGAACACTAAACAATTGGCACCATTTTTTAAGGTGGGAACTGGTGCAGGCGTGCATATTGTCAGGTACAAAGGGTGGTGCATGCTACATACAACATATGCATGCATCATACCGCTGCGAAAGGCTCCGAGTTAAAGGCTTTTGGAGGAGTGTTTAACCCCATCACTAGGTGGCAAGCTACACAAAGCAGATAACGGGAAAGGGCCTGTAGATCAATGGTAATTGAGTCACCATAAAGATACAGACTTCCACTAACTCCTGTTCATTCGATCTACCGTGGATAGTGTTTCAAAAGGGGTCCTTAAGTTAAAGAGCAGAAGTCTCCATGGTGAAGACTAACTACTACAGAATTCTTCTTACACCTCTCAGTCCTTATTTTAATTCATTAACACCCATACCCACATCCCCTTAGAGCTATAATTCTGTGGTTCTTGGGACAAGAAATGTTGCAAGTTCAAGAAATCGTAAGCTACTTTATCATCAAGGAGACAGCATGCTGGCCAATGTCGGTTCCTCTCGTAAAGGCGGTAAGGGTGGTAGCTACGAAGTGTAAATTAACAAAACCTAAGAAAATTAATGCAGCTAAATGCTATTTAAACTCTTGTTCAAACCAGTTTTAGCCTGTTATACAGCAACTACTTACGTACAGAGTTTTTAAGTTGTTAGTCCAGTTTATAATTCTAATAATTTGAGTTTCTGAAACATTAGTTTCCAAGTTTATGAAGTATTATTCTTGAGAGGCAGAAAAATCCTCTTAGCTGGAAAGATCTTCAGATGGTTTTTGGGGTGTTCATATGAATCTGGAGAACCCATTCAAATTAAAGACCTGACTACTGACTGTGATGCCACTAACAAACTGAGTGGTTGGGAAGACACCCACATGACAAAGTATGATTATTTCAAGAGCCCCCAAGATGGAAAACATACTACTGATTAAACTGATAACATCAGTCACTGTACCCAGAAGTGGGAAGTCCTAAGATCTAGGATATCTCTTGCCCTAGGTCGAGCAGCCTCTTGGTGGTGGGTAACGGTTAGAGGACCAGATTAAATCCCTATTTTAGAGAGCAAGTTGCAGAATACTGACTTTATAAACCCTCAGTGGCACTTGCACAAGTGAATTTATCAGTTGAACTTTCTTCCCATTAACAGAACTTGAAGCTATTCCCTGCCATTATGCCCTCAGCACAGATGGGTCTTCAAGAATACAAAATCATATGTGCTCTCAATCCAATCTTTGGGCATGGTTATCTAAATGCTTGCTTCAGTACAGGTGAGAGACAGATTTATTTATGAGAGAAAGTAATTGATTTATTATTTCTTCAAAGATCGTGTCACTTTATTATCTCCTGGATACATCTACCTTCAGAATCCTCATATTATGAAGATCCTGCAAGTGTCGGGATGAAGCTGGTCAACTTTTTCCCTGCAGGAAAAGCTCTTTACCATCCCCAGGTGACACTACAAGGCGTTAGCCGTGATACTGCCCATAAGATGGTGATCTAGTGTCAGTTCCTTTTTTGTGTACTTCTTTCAATCAAATCAAGGGTTTTCTCAGGGGTTCTTTGATAACATTTGTCAGGTGTTTGATGGTGACTAAGTCAAATGTCTCGACATAGGACCTGAGATTAAATCCTGTGTGCATATGCCACAAGATGTCTCTTTTGAATTCAAAAGATTTCTGCATGTGGTATCCATGGTCCAACCATGACTTCATGTCATGCATCTGAAAGCCACCAAGGATCAGGAGACCAAACTGTTTCTGGCAAAAGCCCACAAAGATGCCAAAGTGCTCCACTATGCCAAAGTGCTCCACTACCCCCCTAAGGTAAGTCTTGTAAAAGGGAAAGATCTCCAAAAAAGATCATTCCTCAAAAATAAAATAAAACCTGCCATGTGAAGGGGAAATCTATTTTGTCATGATTAATCTCTTCCTGGCCTATTCAAAGTCCTAGTGCTGTGCTCTTCCTAGTAGTCAGTGTCAATTCCTAAACTGAAAAAGATAAAGCCAGAATTCTGATCTCCATCTGCAGATCTTGTGAACGTTCAGGCCTCATTACTGGTTATATTACAATAATTCAGGACAGCTGTGGTACTTATCAGAGGCATCCCAAAAGGTGAGCATGATCCTGAAGATTTTGGGACTAAAGCAGCACAGACAACCAGTGCCTCCCAACTACATGCTTCAATAGGCTCTGGCTCAGCGTCTAAAAAATAATACTGTGCTAATGCCGGCTTAGTCTGTATTGCCCACAACACCAACCAAGATGTGGCCCTCAGAACCGATCTCTGTGCCACCTCAAAGTCGACTGGAATCACCTGTATGGCAAATGAAAAGATTAAGGCTTGTACGGTAAGCAATACCTTGGTAGAGCACCTGCCTAAGGCAAATAAGTGTTCACTGCAGGAAGAATTACTGACACACTTACCTTGTCTGATAAGGATTATGGCTGTACAGAAGGAGAAGACTCTGGGTCTCATACCATCTTTCTCACATACAGTGTTTATGCTAGCTTATATCTTGATTGGGACACTTCGCCATAGGGAGATACTCCTTACTTTGTTGAAAAGCAGCAGTAGTTTTGGTATTAACTATGGCCCCTGCTGCAGTGAAAGCTAATATTTTGAGAGAGTTTTTGCAACCTTCCTCTCAATTGTTGAGCCTTTGCTCCAATTCTGTGAGAGATTATGAAGCTTTGTAAAAACTCTCAGTTGATCCATCATTCCAAGGAAAGATAGCCCGATGACAGAACTTCTCAGTCTGACCTGAAGTTTCCAGCATCACACCTCTCACCGGAAAGGCTGATAGTCTAAGATTCATCCCAAAGTCGAACTTGAAAGCATTTCCCCATGGTTCCTCCAGACAGAGTCAACAAAGCTGGATGGGTGGAATAAAATGTCTTCACTTCCTTAGTCTGCCCTATATTTGGCGATACAAGGTGCTTTTAGGTCACTAAGGTACATCCTGTGGGAACTGAAAGTTATCAGCCTATTGGAGCATATGAAGAAGTTATTTTCCTGTTTGGACAACAAATGTTTGGATACCACCAGTCAGACCTGGAACTGGAGCCTGGATTCTGCGGTCATCTTGGCCCGAACCATGACGACAATCAGGCTGCAGTGCCTTGCTTGGATTCTTTCTACTGGGATATCAGAGGATAAACAACCAATCCTCAAGGATATGACTTTTGATGGGGAGAAGATCTTCAGAGAGAAGGCAAATTCTTCCCTGAAACTCTCTATAAAGAGGAGAGTTATGGTTTGTTCGTTGGTTCCGGAGCACGGTAGTTCCATCAAAATACAGAAAAATTTGAGACTATGAAAGAGCGCCCCCCAACATGGGGGGAGCGCGGACCCTTAGGGGTCGGGGACGCTGGGGCCTGAACCTCGCACTAGTTGTGCGCAGGCTGGCCTATGGGCTTCTGCTTGCGCGTCTCGCGAGACGTGAGGGCGGAAGTCCGACGCTTGGGGGAACGTCGGTGGTCGGCGGCAGTGCCGGACCGATTTGGGCCGCCGCGCACTGGTGGGGGGGGGGGGCATAAAAGCACCCCCCCCCCAGAAGGCTCTGCCTTCTTACTTCGTGTGTGGCGGCCCGAGTGGACGGGCCTGTTGTCAATTACCGACGTTCCCCAAGCGACCTGGAGGAGAAGCGCGCAGCATGGGAGCGACCTTGTTGAGAAGCGGCGGGAAGCATCAATATTAGAATTCTTGCCGTTCACGCAGGGGACCGTGTTTCTATACCCAGCCATACAGCAGCTTATTTTTCGGAGGTGCCTGAGGATCGGACAGCAGGGGAGCGACCTTGTAGAGTCGGGTGAATCGGACGCACAATTACAGGCGCAGGGGAGCGACCTTGTCAATCGATCGGTGTGGGTAATTTTCATAAAGGAAAGCGAGGTGAGTGAGCGCACGGAGGCTAACTCCGTTGTTAGGAGGTTGTTCTGTGCGCGCTCTGACCTGCTAGGGGTTTCACCCCCGGTCAATTATTTAAGGGTTTTCACCCCTGTTTTAATGGTTTAGTTGTTTGGATGCCACGTGGGAGAGGGTTGTGGCGCTAGGGCTAAAGTGATTGTGGCAAAAAATATTCAATCTCCCCCAATTTTCTTCAACTTTATGGTAAAGCGAAGTGTCATTATATCGATTGTTGAAGGTGCTTATTTGCAGGTATAATTGTTTCTATTGGTATGTTGGTAATTTTGTCGCCAATTGGACGTGTTTAATTTGCATTGCGTGACAGTGCCATAGGACTGTTAGCCACTGTGTTTTGCAAAAGTGCTGTGGGCATTGGGCTAACAGAATTATTCCTTTCAGGTTAATTAGTTTAGAAAGTTTTCTTACCACTGCTTACACCTTGTTTACCTAACATTGGCATTATAGCATCTAATAGGGTGAGAGGGGGTAAGAGGAAGGGCACAGATCCTGATCTTGCCCAACTATTGAAATTGGTCCTAGCTGAATTAGGGGGCGGGGATTCAGAGGGGGAGGCTGCTCCTTCAGATGGAGATGACGGTGAGGTAGGCGCTTCCCGCCCGCGCCGTGCGAACATAGCACCACCTGCAGCATTTCCTCCAGTTAAACGTAGGAATAAAAAACAGACTGGGGGGACAGTAGTCCAACAACCTACGCCTCAGGCAGTTCCCACCCCCCCTCCCCCTGTGATTGAGTTAGTCACAGTGGTGGCCCCCAGTATTGCAGCGGCTGCACCTTCTGAAGAAATTGCTGGGCATCACGCAGGGGTGGGGTCGCCTAGCACGGGTCCAGCGGGAGGTGTGGAAGCTATGCTGGCAGACATATGGCGTTCTGTAGCAGCATTAGCAGCACCAACCAATGGTGTACCCACACAGGTATTACCCATCGTGCAAGGAGTGGCACCAGGAGCTAGCACAACCACAGAGCAAGGGCAGGCGGCAAGGGCCCAATCAGGGGCATCCCAGGACCTGACAACTCAAACATTGGTGTCAGTATCCCAGATGTTGGCCAATCTCACTGTGCCAACGCCAACACCACCCCCCACGACCCCATGGGCTAGTGACCCATTGCAGAACACGGTACTTGAACTTAAGCGCCAGGTGGAGGCATTGGTAGCAGCGCGTAATGTTCCTTCATTGCAGGTGATGACCTCAGGTCCCTGTGTCAGCCAGGCACCGGGCTCGCTGTCTCAGACTCCTCCAGTTGGAAAAGAACATGGTAAGGTCATGGAACAGGGTGTTAACATCATAAAAACACCGGCTCCAGCTGAGGTCACGGGTGCAGATACATTGCTATCTAGGCCAGGGAAGTTAGCTGCACATGTGGCTTCTGAAAATATGGAAAGGGGATTTTGTGGACATTTTTAGCCTGGTAAGGGCTAAGAGAAGGGAAATGGAATCAAAGGATAAAGATACTAAAGCTTCATCATATACAGATAAATAACGCATCCCAGGTCCCCCCCTTAGGTCATTGCAGAAATCTTATGTCTGCCGTGAAAAACCCCGGCGTGGTGGCTAGAAAAATTGCAAAACAATGCGCTCTAGGGAGACTGGCTGGCTCCTTCCCTTCCCCCCCCTCAGCTAATTTTGTTTGTTCCCCATTAGGAGTAGTACCCAAAAAAGAGCCGGGGCAGTTCAGATTGATCCATAATCTATCAGCCCCACGTGGCGCATCAGTAAATGAGGCGATAGACCCGACTCTATGTTCAGTGCGTTATGCTACCGTAGACCAGGCACTAGTGTTGCTGAGGGGTCTAGGGCGGGGTGCGCTCTTAGCAAAAACAGATATCGAGGCAGCTTTCCGGCTTTTGCCAGTTCACCCTGAAGATTACCATCTTTTGGGATTCCAATTTAATGGGGAGTATTTTTATGACAAGTGTATGCCCATGGGGTGCAGTGTGTCCTGCAGTTATGTCGAACAGTTCAGTTCTGCTTTGCAATGGATTTTCACCAGGCGTACAAGTCATGGGAATGTAATACATTATTTAGATGATTTCCTAGTGTTGGGCCCTCCTGAGTCTAAAAAATGCCTTTTGGCCCTGCAGTCTCTGACAACCATGTTCAGGGAATTCGGGGTCCCAATAGCCCAAGAAAAAACAGAAGGCCCCTCCACATGCATCACTTTTCTGGGCATCGAAATTGACACCATAGCGGGGGAGTGCCGCCTTCCTCTGGACAAGCTTCAGGTTTTTAAGGGGTCCATCAGAACTGTCCTATCCCGTACCAAGGTCACCCTGCACCAATTGCAAGTCCTGGTGGGTCAATTGAATTTCGCCCTGAGGATCATTCCCATGGCCCGTCCCTTTTCCAGATCAATAGCTAGGTCTATGGCAGGGTTGACCGAGAAACACCATCACACCAGGCTGTCTGCTGAAGTAAAGGACGATTTGAGAGTGTGGGAGGCATTCCTACAGGACTTTAACGGGGCGGTGATCTGGCCTCATCCCCCTGCCGACAGCACTTCTCTTGGCCTATTCACAGACGCTGCAGGCAGTGTGGGCTTTGGGGCTATCCTAGGTTCTGCATGGTGCAGGGCGGATTGGCCAACTGATTGGGTTGAGTTGGGTCTCACCAAAAATATAGCATTCTTAGAATTATTTCCCATCATTGTAGTGGTTTCTGTCTGGGAGGGCACATTGAGAAACAAGACAGTAGTATTTTGGTCAGCCAACATGGCAGTCGTTGAGTCGATCAATAGACAAAAAGCTAGCTGCCGATGGGTGCTGAGACTACTTAAGTATCTGGTGCTGCAATGTTTGAAACTCAACATCACATTCCGGGCGAAACATGTTCCTGGGGTAAATAACAATGCGGCTGATGCCTTGTCTCGATCATTAATGCAGGATTTTCAGAGGTTCCACCCACAGGCATCGGAGAGGATGACAAAGTTTCCAACATCACTGTGGAGGATTGGTGTCCCGCGCTGTCAGCCCTAGTAGGGGCTTCTTTGGCGACACGAACGAAGGGGGCATACGAAAGGGCCTTCTTGCATTATAGACTGTTTTTGAAATCAGTGAGCTCCTCAGATTGGTTTTCATCCGAAGCAATCTGTGCCTTTTTGCAACATTTAAAGAGCAATGGTAAACCTGTCTCGTGCGCCAAGGCCAGCTTGGCAGCCATCCGTTTTTTCGCCAAGCTAAGAGGGCAAGACTCTAAACTCAATGCCTTTATTATGAAGCAGGCACTGGTGGGGTGGTCAAGAGCGGAGGGCCCCAAGGTAGACTCCAGGCGGCCTATAACCCCCCAGTTTTTAGAAAAATTGCTGGGCGTAGTTGCTGTAGTTTCTTCCTCCCCGTTTGAGACTGCCTTATTCACATCAGCTTTTTCTGTGGCCTTCTATGGGGCCTTCCGTATTGGGGAAATGTTAGGTACATCCAAGAACGACCATGCGGGGGTCTCCAGTGGCCAGATGTAATAATCAATAATAACTCCGCCACCATACTGCTGCGCAAATCAAAGACTGATCAGTCAGGAAAAGGGGCGAGGATTGCTCTTCGGGCAGCGCAGGGGTCTCTTATCTGTCCGGTAGCCAACCTAGATGCTTACCTAAAGGTGCACCCTTTAGAAAAATCAACGGCGTTATTCATACACTCAAATGGGGACTGTCTGTCGCGCTACCAATTTACAGAGGTAATGAAAATATCACTAAAGGCAGCAGGCATAGAACCTCTAGGTTACTCCCCTCACTCGTTCAGGATTGGCGCGGCTACGTTAGCTGCGGGGCAGGCTTGCCCATCTCTGAAGTTAAGGCCATTGGCAGATGGTCGTCTAACTGTTATAAGCGTGACGTTAGGCCGGAGCTGGTCTAAGTTGTAGTCTATGTGTGTATCTAAACATTCTGTATCATTCCTCACACAATTTTCCCTTTATTGCAGTAGATGGCTCTGCGTGTGGTTTGGGTACTGGGGCATTCATTCGTTCGTGGGGCGGCGTACCGGTTGCAGCAGCTCCGTAAACAGAATCCGGCGACAAGCTTAGACGTGGCCTTCAGGTGGTGCGAGGTTGGCGGAAAAGGAATTAAACAGCTGCAGCAGCTGGTTGATTTGGCTTGCGGATGTGCAGGGCTCCAATCCCCGGACCTCATCATCATTCACCTTGGGGGAAATGACCTGGTACATTTAGGTCGTAAAGCCCTCAGAGAGGCAATATTCTTAGAAATAACAAAGCTTGCTAAGCAATTCCCTAATGCAGCTATCGCCTGGTCTCACATGGTGCCGCGGAAAAGATGGGGCCCAGGAATCAAACCAAGAACAATCAATGTGTCAGTTAGGCGACTTAACGCGGAGATGTCAAAGCTTTGCCCTGGTCCAGGCCGTTTGTGGAACATCCCACATAGACAATTGAAAGGACCTGAAATGTTTCATAGAGATTTGGTTCATTTATCCGATGCAGGTACTGACCAATTCATGGCAGACATGTGGTTCTTCGCTAAGTGTTTGTTTTCTGGAGGGGAGGGCGTAGGACCCTGGGGCCCTGGTCGCCCTCGTGGCGCAGATAGAGAGAATAAAGTAACCGGAAGCAACAGAGGGGACCCCAAGGGTGGGGCCCCGGTATAACAACAGAGATAGGATCCTGAAGTCCTGGACCAACCTGCAGATGGACACACCTGTTTGGGGGTAGGGAGCCCAGATCACTGGGGTGGTCACGGGGCTCATGCCCTGGGCCGCCCCGGTACACCCCTGGGTTGATTGGTGTTTGGAGAGGGGGCGGAACCCTGAGCATGGGGGCAAGGAACAGAGGAAGCAGGGATACCGCCCCCCCCAAGGATACAGGTGACGACCAGTCCCTGTGTGGTCCAAAGGAGGTTCAGGACAGGAAGGGATCCTGTCAAAATAATCTATGGTTACAAAGTAGCGTCTATAACAGTATATATATATTAAAGTTTGCAGTGAAATGTTTTATTTGAGTAATGTGCATATGATGACTTGCATAAATTGTGTTTATGAATTTTAATGAAAGTATATATAAAAATAAATACTTCTTCCATCAAACAAAATTGTCTTGTCGGTTGGTGTATGACCGGTGTTGGGGTAAGGGCCCTATGGCGGCCTCCGAGTCCTATGGAAGAGTGCCCCCCCAACATGGGGGGAGCGCGGACCCTTAGGGGTCGGGGACGCTGGGGCCTGAACCTCGCACTAGTTGTGCGCAGGCTGGCCTATGGGCTTCCGCTCGCGCGTCTCGCGAGACGCGATGGCGGAAGTCCGACGCTTAGGGAACGTCGGTGGTCGGCGGCAGTGCCGTACCGGTTTGGGCCGCCGCGCACTGGTGGCGGGGCATAAAAGCACCCACCCCCCAGAAGGCTCTGCCTTCTTACTTCGTGCGTGGCGGGCCGAGCGGACGGGCCTGTTGTCAATTCCCACCCACCCTCTCCTTATTATTAGGCTTGGAGGAAGAGAGAATAAAGTAACCGGAAGCAACAGAGGGGACCTCAAGGGTGGGGCCCCGGTATAACAACAGAGATAGGATCCTGAAGTCCTGGACCAACCTGCGGATGGACACACCTGTTTGGGGGTAGGGCGCCCAGATCACTGGGGTGGTCACGGGGCTCGTGCCCTGGGCCGCCCCAGTACACCCCTTGGTTGATTGGTGTTTGGAGAGGGGGCGGAACCCTGAGCATGGGGGCAAGGAACAGAGGAAGCAGGGATACCGCCCCCCCTAAGGATACAGGTGACGACCAGTCCCTGTGTGGTCCAAAGGAGGTTCAGGACAGGAAGGGATCCTGTCAAAATAATCTATGGTTACAAAGTAGCGTCTATAACAGTATATATAAAGTTTGCAGTGAAATGTTTTATTTGAGTAATGTGCATATGATGACTTGCATAAATTGTGTTTATGAATTTTAATGAAAGTATATATAAAAATAAATACTTCTTCCATCAAACAATATTGTCTTGTCGGTTGGTGTATGACCGGTGTTGGGGTAAGGGCCCTATGGCGAAATTCCATTTCACAGCTACCCCTGACAGTGCCAACCTTTGCAGCCAATCCAGACACTCCAACAAATGTATGAATGAATGTATGTATGTATGGTTAATTTTGGGGCTAGGTAGATTTAGAGGACATAGTCACCAACAGCAGCTACAGTCCCTGCCATCTTCCATCGACTGTGCTGCTTCAAAAACCTCTCATTTCTATGTCCTCTGTCTCACCCCCCTTCTCCCCCCCTTTGAGCCATCATCGGGTAGGGCTCTTTTTCCTCAGATGGATGACAATCTCGCACGGACTAGGCTTTACCCTTCCCCTCCTCTCCTCTGACCTGCCCTTCCTCCACCATGCTTTCTAGCTCACTCCAGCAATTATTGACGTGGATAGCTTTCGGCTGGTTGTCTTTCAATGGTCCACGTGTTCAAGCAGAAAAAGATGCAGAAAAAGATGCAGAAAATGCATGCTGAGCTTGCTATGAACTCCCCCACCCCACCCCACCGAACAAAGCATCAAGTAACAAAAACCAGGGGGCAGACAATTCAGTCGGGCTGGATGCCCCAGAAGGGGAGATTAAGTAGGTGAAATGAGTGTCATTCCACTGCGAACAGCGAGAGGGAACGGAATAAGGCAAAAACGCAAAGCCAATTGGGACCCTGGAAACCTAGTGCACGCAACATAGGCTGCGTGGGCAAAACTATTTGTGGAGGTACAATATAAAATGCTGGTAGAAGGAAAACAGAGACGCAAAACACACATGAAATGTAGTTAAAAACGGTACTGTGACAGAATTCTTCTCTGTCACGAGGAGCCCATTCACAGTGTAATTCCATTCACTGTCAGGGACTGCTACAGCAACATCCGCTTTGCAAGATCAAAAAACATATTTTGGCTTTTTTTTTTTTAACTGGTGAGGAACCGGCAGCTTCTTCAACAATAAAGTTTCACAAAAAGCATGAAAAAACAAAAACATATGGAAAGCCATGTTTGACATGCCTGCCTTTCCAAATCAAAATGTTATGTTTTCATGAAAATCACAACACTTACTCCAGACACTATGAGCTGGCTGGCCATAGTAAAACTGCTCAAAGTGCCCACCTCCCCATTCCGAGTGCTACACATCCTCTATAAACGAAGCACTCTGGCTGCTAAGCTGACTTCCAATATAATTGAGGGGCATTGTTCTGTGTGGAGGCGAGGATTTGGTGCCCCCTACTGTCTGCCTCGAGAAATTAATTCATATCATTTGTGACATTAAAAGGTTTCTAAACCGCTGCTGGTTCCTTATACTCTGGGGTGTAGTAGCATCCATGCAATTTCCGTTTCCTTCAAAAAGCCAATATTAAGTAATATCTTCTGTTTATCAAAAATGTTTCATGTTGCGCAACAAAGCTGTGTTTTCTTTAAGAATTCCTTTATTGTAGCTAACAGCTCAATATGATAAATGGACAGGCTGAAAATGATTTAGATACGAACACTTAAGTCCTCGGTATCTGGAGAACAAATTATTCCTGTTGCTGTGTGACAGCCACTGCCTTGCGAGTCTGCTTCTATGCTCCAGAGACAAAGGACGGAAAGAGAAGCACAGATACCTTAAGAAGGCATTGTCGCAAACTGACCAAGAAAGTGTACGAAGAACACACCAAATGAGAGCAGATGTAAAATGCATTCACGTTTTTAAACAATTTTCATTGATCTTCCATTAATAAAATAAAAATAAAAAAAGAGCGTCTAACATACAAGATAATGTCCAGTCCTAAAAGACGCATTAACAGCAACAATTCTACCAATGAAACTCTATGGCACTCATACAGTGTTCCAGATACTAATGGAGGAATCTCACAGGCACGTGCAAAGCGGACCTCGTCTTATCACGTTATCCATCTTCTGGAAGACCTGTATCAAGTCTTCCCAGGCCCGGACACCACTTCATACCTACTCTATAATGCCTCTCTCACTGCCTGATCTCCTTAGGTCGCTCCTCTTTACACGTCACTGCTACGTCCCTTTCAGTAAGATTTCGTGCTAAGTCT